>NC_138775.1:195315965-195550965 GCF_965119305.1 Pelophylax lessonae
CACCCCATACTGACAGAAAAACACAGAATTGTTGACATTGTTGCAGATTTATTAAAAAAGAAAAACTGAAATATCACATGGTCCTAAGTATTCAGACCCTTTGCTGTGACACTCATATATTTAACTCAGGTGCTTTCCATTTCTTCTGATCATCCTTGAGATGGTTCTACACCTTCATTTGAGTCCAGCTGTGTTTGATTATACTGATTGGACTTTATTAGGAAAGCCACACACCTGTCTATATAAGACCTTCCAGATCACAATGCATGTCAGAGCAAATGAGAATCATGAGGTCAAAGGAACTGCCTGAAGAGCTCAGAGACAGAATTGTGGCAAGGCACAGATCTGGCCAAGGTTACAAAAATATTTCTGCTGCACTTAAGGTTCCTAAGAGCACAGTGGCCTCCATAATCCTCAAATGGAAGACGTTTGGGACGACCAGAACCCTTCCTAGAGCTGGCCGTCTGGCCAAACTGAGCTATCGGGGGAGAAGAGCCTTGGTGAGAGAGGTAAAGAAGAACCCAAAGATCACTGTGGCTGAGCTCCAGAGATGCAGTCAGGAGATGGGAGAAAGTTGTAGAAAGTCAACCATCACTGCAGCCCTCCACCAGTCGGGGCTTTATGGCAGAGTGGCCCGACGGAAGCCTCTCCTCAGTGTAAGACACATGAAAGCCCGCATGGAGTTTGCTAAAAAACACCTGAAGGACTCCAAGATGGTGAGAAATAAGATTCTCTGGTCTCATGAGACCAAAATAGAACTTTTTGGCCTTAATTCTAAGCGGTATGTGTGGAGAAAACCAGGCACTGCTCATCACCTGTCCAATACAGTCCCAACAGTGAAGCATGGTGGTGGCAGCATCATGCTGTGGGGGTGTTTTTCAGCTGCAGGGACAGGACTGGTTGCAATCGAGAGAAAGATGAATGCGGCCAAGTACAGGGATATCCTGGACAAAAACCTTCTCCAGAGTGCTCTGGACCTCAGACTGGGCCGAAGGTTTACCTTCCAACAAGACAATGACCCTAAGCACACAGCTAAAATAACGAAGGAGTGGCTTCACAACAACTCCGTGACTGTTCTTGAATGGCCCAGCCAGAGCCCTGACTTAAACCCAATTGAGCATCTCTGGAGAGACCTAAAAATGGCTGTCCACCAACGTTTACCATCCAACCTGACAGAACTGGAGAGGCTCTGCAAGGAGGAATGGCAGAGGATCCCCAAATCCAGGTGTGAAAGACTTGTTGCATCTTTCCCAAAAAGACTCCTGGCTGTATTAGATCAAAAGGAGGCTTCTACTAAATACTGAGCAAAGGGTCTGAATACTTAGGACGATGTGATATTTCAGTTTTTCTTTTTTAATAAATCTGCAACAATGTCAACAATTCTGTGTTTTTCTGTCAGTATGGGGTGCTATGTGTACATTCATGAGGAAGAAGAATGAACCTAAATGATTTTAGCAAATGGCTGCAATATAACAAAGAGTGAAAAATTTAAGGGGGTCTGAATACTTTCCGTACCCACTGTATTAGCATAAATTTATGAAATTAGATTTTTTCATTTTTTTTTTATTGGATATGTTTTATAGCAGAAAGTAAAGACTATTTTTTTTTTGTCTTCAAAATAGTCCATTTTTTTTTGTTTATAGCGCAAAAAATAAAAAAAACAAAAGGTAATCAAATACCACCAAAATAAAGCTATATTTGTGGGGAAAAAAGTAGCGCAGTGCCGTATCCCCAAAAATGGCCTGGTCATGAAGAGGGGGGGGGTAAATCTTCCGGAGGTCAAGTGGTTAAGGAAGTACTGTTAATGTAGCTGTTAAGCACTATTTTTTGTTTTTTACAAATCGGATTATGACAATATATGTATGCAGAGCGGCCTTATACAATGAAATAGTTTGTCAGTTAGATCAGTCTAGCTTAATCGATTACATTTTATCCACAAGACCTCCTTCCACTCACTGACAACTTCTCAATAACGGTCACTCAGGCCAGAGGAGGCTGGTGGACTGCAGCGCTCAGATGAAGCTGAACGCCACATTGTGAAGCAGCAACATTCTGGACGATTAGCGGTGTCCAGTTTGTCCCCATCCCCAACCGCTCTTCCCTGGACATGGCGTGTCTCCAGGGCCGGTTAGAGCCCCTGATCGCATGTTCCTGCCCCGGTAGATGCACAGATGAGGGAATTTATTGACATTGGAGCGGATAGAAATCGCAGATTCTCACCAGCGGTCCCCCCCATGTGAATGAGCCCTGAGGGGGTCGAATTACACCCCTCAGGTGCATTGCTTACCTCACAAACAACAACACACATTACCACAGCGCACTGGGTTAATGGGCCCTTAGTGAGTGGTTTTATTTTGATAGAAATTTTGTCAAATTCATAAAACCTAGAAGATGAAGGAGGTGGAAGTGATTATAAATGTCTTTCATGTGTCTCCATTTTACTTACATGTTTGTCAAGAGTTTGTCTACTCCTATTCTGTCAGCAGCAGCCTTTGTTGCTATGGTAACCAGGCCTGTATTGCAGGCTAGGAATGGTGTCATGGAGTCAGTGGGAGGAGATAAGGACCGGACTATACACAGCCATTCTAATGCCCCGTATACACTATGAGAAAATCTGTGAACGATCCTCCAGTTTTCTTCGCTGTTTCACAGCGAGTTGGAACTGAGGATAGAAATAATGTAAGAAAATTCTCTTATGACAAAGGTTTTTATTTTGCCATTTGTGGTTTCTGATCATGCGTACTCTTTGGTATTTGATATTTTTTGTACAAAAATGGTACACATTAACCGCTTGCCAACTATATATATATACACACGCACGGCGGCACTCCTGCGCTGGATCACGTAGCTAGTACGTGATCCAGCACTTCCAGGTTGGAGGCCCGCTCCCCCTATGATTATTCACAGTGGGTAATGTGGACTCGCCAATTTTTGGTTACACAGGCGGAATCAGAGCCTATGTAAACAAGGCAGATTGCCATTCTGTCAGCGAGGGAAAGACATTGCCTTCCCCTCAGTGGTGTATTTAGGTTTTGTTCTGCCCTAGGCTGGACTAAACTCGTGCACCCCCCAATTTACCTATGACCCACCCCTTCCTGTCAAGGCCACACCCTTTCATGTTTCAGACCCGCCCTGTCACCTGTAAACCACACCCCTTCCTCTTTAGGCTCCACCTCTTCCTCTCTGTACATTAAAAGTGGTTACAAAGTGCCTACTTGTATATTTTGTTGTTTTGTATGGGTACGTTGGTTCGTGGGAGCGCTCCTGGGGGCCCCCCACTAGGCAGCGGGGATGCCAATCCACAGGACCAGCGGCCGCATATGCCGCCGGGCACCCGCGATCGCTCCCCGCTGAGAGAGAAGGACGGTCGGATGTTGTAAACACAGCTGACCGTTGTTCTCTCTGAAATGATCACAGAGCGCCTGTGATCCTTCTATATAGAATCACAGGTCTCTATGTTCATTTCACAAGCCCCTCCCCCATACAGTTAGAAAACACCCCCTAGGCTCACACTTAACCCTTTGATCACCCCCACGTTAACCCCTCCCCTGCCAGTGTCATTATTACAGTAACAGTGCATATTTTTAGCACTGATTACGGCAGTAATGCTAGATGCAGAGCTGTGGGCAGCATGGTACACTAGATGCAGAGGTGTGGGCAGCATGGTACACGAGATGCAGTGCTGCGGGCATGGTACAGGAGAATCTCCTTTACCATGCCCGCAGCACCTGCTGCGGAGGAGTCTCACTTACATTGAGGCGCCTTCCATTTAAAAATGCGCATGTCGGGCCGGCCGCGGCCATTTTTTTTTCTTTAGGTTTTAGCAGCAGATCGGGGTTTTTTTTTCATGCTTTTTTGCCGCCCCCCCACAAAGTGTCAGCCTAGGCCTAAATACAGCAGTGCTTCCCCTAGTACATGCACCTCCCACAATTTAGTAAAGCACAAGCTAGGAACACATTTAATCCTTTGATCGCCTCTGATGTAATCCACTTCCCAGTCAGTGTCATTAGTACAGAGACAGGGCAGCTTTTTTTTTAGCACTGATCAATGTATTGGTGTCACTGGTCCCCAAAAAGTGTCAAAAGGGTCAGTTAGTGTCCCGACTGTCTGCCGCAATATCGCAGTCCCACTATAAGTTCCTGATTGCCGCCATTACTAGTAAAAAAAATTAAAAATTCTATAAAAATACCCCATAGTATAACTTTTGCACAAACCAATCTATATATACGCTTACTGGAATTTTAACAAAAATATATAGCAGAATACATATTGACCTAAACTGATGAAGAAATTTGAGTTTTTACATTTTTTTTATTGGATATGTTTTATAGCAGAAAGTAAAAAAAATAGTATTTTTTTGTTTATAGTGCAAAAAATAAAAACCGCAGAGGTGATCAAATACCACCAAAAGAAAGCTCTATTTGTGGGAAAAAAAAGGACGTCAATGTGTTGCAATTGTCAGTTAAAGTAACAGTGTCATATGAAAAAAAATGGCCTGGTCAGGAAAGAAGGTGGGGGGGGGGGTAGATCTTCTGGAGGTCAAGTGGTTAAATGAAAATCATTCGTTCTGTTCCTGTATGAGAAAAAATTGGGAGCTTGTCCCTTCCGAAATTTTGGTTTGGAAGGCTGGAATTGGCTGTCGAAAGTTGTGTACACACTATCAGAAAATCGTACGATTGTTCCTTGGACGAAAATGTTCACCCGATTTTCTTATAGTGTGTACGGGGCATCAGACCTGACATTAGATTTTGTGGGAATCTCCCACATCTTGTCTGTTTTTTTTTGCTACATAACAAAATGTAGCTTTTGGGGTGACACTGCATAACCCCCCTATAGTGTTCTGAGCTAGAAGCAGATGCAAAAGGTTGCAAACCTAGTCACTTGTGAAATGGGCAACCCTTCCCTGCAATTCCAAAAGTAAAGCCCCGTACACACGCACCGATTGTTGGCCGTGAATTTTCGGCCAACATCCGATCGGCCGATTGTCGGCTTGTTAGTATGATGCTTCCGAAAACTGACTGCGACTTTTCGGCCAAACAAAATCTGGTGTGCAGGCTATTAAATGTTTGTTGGCCGTCACCAGAACGGCCGATTGTTCTTCAGTCAGTACAGAATTCGGCAGACAAAAATGTGATGAGCAAGACTGGGCATGCTCAGAGAAGAAAAAACACACGGAAAGTTAACCAGCACATCACATCACTTCTGCAGTTGATTGTTGTTGGCCGACAAAATTAGTGTGCAGTCTAGAGCACATTTCAACTAACACAAAAAACGGCCGATCGGTTGGCCAACAATCGGTGCGTGTGTACGGGGCTTTACTCTTCTATCTGAGGTTGCAAACCAAGTGTTGTGGATAAGGCTCCTAAAAGTCATCTTCTTGTTGGTGTTGGTGATGTGGAAGTGTCAAAGGAAGTTAGGCGTTTGCCTGGTGCTACTGTTAGGAGAGATAAAAGGCACATTTTAAAAATTGAAAAAAAAAAATAGTGATGAGTGCAATGTTGATGTTGTTGTGCACCTTGGCACAAATGATTGGTCCCAGAATGATGTGCGATCTGTACAGAAGGATTTTCAGAATTTGGGCCAGGATCTTCAACAGAATGTACTGTTACATTTTCAGAGGTCTTACCTGTGCATAATGGACAACAAGAGAAAATACTTTGTAGAGCAGAGTTCAATGTTTGGTTAACCTCCCCCCATCCGCGCTACAGCCTATATACGGCTGCAGCGCGGACTCGAATTTTCGGGAGGCCGTTTTTAAACGGCCTCCCAGTGACACGCCCCCCGCGCGCTCCCGCGAGCGCGCTGCGGGGAAAATCTGTGTCGGCTGTGTCCCTTGGACACGGCCGATCACAGATCGTGGTGAATGGCCAATCACAGCGGCCATTCACCACGTGATCTAGCCGTCCAATGAGCGATGATCTCATATGTAAACATATGAGATCATCTCTCATTGCCGGCGCTCCTTCCTCACACAGAGCCTGCAGTGTGAGGAAGGAGGGGGAGCCTCACAGCGCCGAGGACACAGGAGAATGTAATCAGGGCACCGATCACCAGTGCCCTGATTACACAAGGTAAAAACACACACACAGTGCCCCCCCATCAGTGCCCACAGTGCCCGCCATCAGTGCCCCCCATCAATGCCCACAATCAGTGCCCATAGTGCTGCTAGTCAGTGCCTGCTCATCTAGGCACTGATGAGCACTGACTGGCAGCACTATGGGCACTGAGTGTGGGCACTGATGGTGCTGCCCATCAGTGCCGCTCATCAGTGCCACCCGTCAGTGTCCAGTGCCATCCGCCAGTGCCCATCAGTGCCGCCTATCAGTGCCCATCAGTGCCGCCTCTCAGTGCCGCCTCTCAGTGCCCAGCAGTGCCACCTGTCAGTGCCCAGCAGTGCCGCCTATCAGTGCCCAGCAGTGCCGCCTATCAGTGCCCAGCAGTGCCGCCTATCAGTGCTCATCAGTGCCGCCTATCAGTGCCGCCTATCAGTGCTCATCAGTGCGGCATATTAGTACCTCCTCATCAGTGCCCATAAGTGCCACCTCATCAGTGCCTATCAGTGCCCATCAGTGCCGCCTCATCAGCGCACATCAGTGAAGGAGAAAAATTTATTTTCAAAATTTACTCGCAGAAAATAAGAAAAACTTTTTTTTTTTTTCAAGATTTTTTGTCTTTATTCTTTTTTTTTGTAAAAAATAAAAAAACCCAGAGATGATTACATACCACCAAAAGAAAGCTCTATTTGTGTGAAAAAAATGATAAAAATTTCAAATGGGTACAGTGTAGCATGACCGCGCAATTGTCATTCAAAGTGTGACAGAGCTGAAAGCTGAAAATTGGCCTGGATGGGAAGGGTGTTTAAGTGCACAGAAGGCAAGTAGTTAAAGGATTGGTGCAAGGCTAAAGGTTTTGTTTAACTACCTCAATACTGGGCACTTAAACCCCCTTCCTTCCCAGACCATTTTTCAGCTTTTAGCGCTGTTTAATTTTGAATGACAATTGCGCGGTCATGCAACACTGTGCCTAAACCAAATTTGTGTCATTTTTTTCCCCACAAATAGAGATTTCTTTTGGTGGTATTTGATCACTGCCAGGTTTTTTCTTTTTTGGTGCACAAATAAAAAAAGACCGAAAGTTTGAAAAAAAAAAAAAAAAGTTTTTTTGTTTAGGTTATAACATTTTGTAAATAAATACGTTTTTTCCTGCACTGATGAGCACTGATGACGCCGCACTGACAGGCACTGATGAGGAGACACTGATGGGGTGGCACTGATATGCAGCACTGATGGGCACTGATAGGTAGCACTGATATGCAGCACTGATGGGAACTGATATGTGGCACTGATAGATAGCACTGATATGCAGCATTGGTGGGCACTGATAGGCAGCGCTGATGGGCACTGATAGGCAGCACTGGTGGGAAATAATGGGCACTGGTGGGCGGCACTGATAGATGGCAATAACGGGCACTGGTGGGCAGCACTGATAGGGAGGGCACCACTGGCAGGCTCTCTGAGCCCTGTTTGCCATCCCTGGTGGCCATGGTGGGCATCCCTGGTGGCTGCAGCACCGATCCTCTCTTCTTCTCCTCACTGACAGGATCTGTCAGGAGGAGAAGAGATCGAAGCCGTTACAACGGCTGTGTTTACATTACATGACGGCTGTGATTGGACACAGCCGTCATGTGATCAGGAGGGCCAATCACAGGGCCCTCCTGCCGCATCTTGTTGCTCTGTGTCCGAGGGACACAGGCACATCGAGATCGCACCCGCGGCGGCGCGATCTCGCTCCTTCTGAAGGACGTTCCGGAACGTCCGATCAGGACGAGACTCCCACCCGGCCGTATAAGTGCAATGACCGGGAGGGAGGTGGTTAAGATAATCATGATGCTATCCGGTGGTCTGACATTGAGTTGTACAAGAGCGATGGTCTGCATCCCTCACACAAAGGCAATGAGCTTCTTAGTATAGAATTTAGGAATTTTTTGGACATGCCTTTTATTTGAGAAATGGGGGCAGTGATGTAATTGATGTGGAGCATTTCTGTCCCCAGCAGGTTGAAACAAATGTGAGGGTTTATGTTGCTAAGGACTGGGCTGATGGGGTTTCTGGTGGTAAAGCGAATGGAGTAGATAGCAGTGTTTGTCACATCATGTGCACTAATGCTCGTAGTTTAGGCAACAAGCTTTCTGAGCTGACAGCTCTTCTGTCTAGGGACAACTTGGACCTTGTTGCAATAACAGACATGATTCCAGGATTCAAATGACTGGGAAATATTACCAGGGTACACACTTTACATGAATGACAGAGTAGAGAAGAGGGGAGGTGGAGTTGCCATACATGTAAAAAAATAGCATAATACTAACATGACTTCAACATGCCTGACATTAACTGGAATTCTCAAACTGCTATTACAAGCAGGAGCAAGGGTGTAATGGCAGCACTGAATGAGGTTTCGCTAAAACAGTTAGTAAAAAGCCCAACCCGAGGTGACCATATTCTAGACTTAGTACTGACAAATGGGGATAGACTGTGATGTTGAGGTGGGGGAGAATTTGGGTTTTAGTGATCATCAATGTCTTTGGATTGATATTAAAATAATAACTGAAAAATCTTATACAAAAACAAAAAAGTTTTAGATTTCAAAATTAACAAATTTTGCTGAAATAGGGAAATTTCTAAAAAACTAAATTGAATGGTTGGAGTAAAATGACAGGAGTAAGTAATCAGTGGGTACTATTAAAGTTTACCATCCTGGAGGCAACTAGATTGTATGTCAAGCAAGTTAATAAGAATAAATGGAAGAAAAAAATTATATGGTTCACTAAAGAGGTAAGTAGGATAGCAAAGGAGAAAAAAAAAACAGCATATAGAGGATTCAAGGAAACAGGAGGTGTCAGAGGCGTAACTAGAACCTTCAGGGCCCCGATGCAAGAAACTATGAAGGGCCCCCCAGACCCCTGGCCGGGGCCCTTCCCTTCAAGCCCGGGGCTCTTCCCACTAATCCTGGGGCTCTTTAATCTCATTGCATGGCCTTTTATTATGGTCCCGCATCAGGATCCTTTCACAAGTTCTGCAGTGGGCCCCCTTCCTGCAATCTTGGGGCCTCCCCACAGTGGTGAAATGCCAGGGCCCGGTCGCAAGTGTGACCTTTGAGATCCTAGAAGTTCACCCACTGGTTTGCTACCGGGCCCCCTGGAGCATGGGGCCCGGTAGCGATTGCAACCCCTGCAACCCCTGTAGTTACGCCCCTGGGAGGTGTAGCTGACAGAGAAGAGTATAAAAATAGACAAAAGGAGGCCAAACACATTACCAGTGCTGCCAAAGCACAGAAAGAGGAGAAAATTGCTAAATCTATTAACCACTTTAACACTAGCCACTGTGCTGCTACTGCGGCACAGTGGCTCGTTATCGTCTAGCGACGTAGACCTACGTCGCTAGACTCCTCCCCCTGTAGGCGGCGCTCGTGCGCCGCCGGAGGCGCGCTCCCGTTGTTTTCATTCACAGCGGGAGTCGGGCCAGGGGAGGAGCGGCGGCGATCGCCGCTGCTCTGCCCCGATCGTCGGGGAATCCAGTTTGGAGATCCGCCTGTGTAAACAGAGCGGAGCGGATCTCCTAAGTGACAGGGAGTGACAGATCGGAGTGTTCAGCATAGCTGAACATCCGATCTGTCCCTGGCTCACTCAGTCACCTCCCCACCCCACACGTTAGTAAGCACCAGGCATACATTAACCCCTCCCTCTCCAATAAAATTAACCCCTTCCCTGCCAGTGTCATTTTTACAGTAACAGTGCATATTTATAGCACTGATTACTGCAGTAATGTCACTGGTACCCCCAAAAGTGTCAAAAATGTCAGTCAAGGGTCCGATCTGTCTGCCGCAATGTCGCAGTCCCGCAAAAAAAAAAATCGCAGATCGCCGCCATTACTCGTTAAAAAAAAAAAAACACCAAAAATGACAGAAATCTTTCCCTTAGTAAACGCAATAACTTTTGCGCAAACCAATCAAAATACCCTTATTGTGATTTTTTTTACCAAACATGGGTAGCAGAAAACAAATTGGCCAAAAATTAAAAAAAAAATTGTTTTTTACATCTTTTTTGGGGGGAATTTCATATAAAAAAAATGTTAAAAATATTGTTATTTTTTCAAAATAAACAAACACTCTTTTTTTGTTTATAGCGCAAAAAGTAAAAATCACACAGGTGATCAAATACCACCAAAAGAAAGCTCTGTTTGTGGGAAAAAAAGGACGTAAATTTTGTTTGGGTTCGGCGTCGCATGACCGCGCAATTGTCAGTTAAATTCGCACAGCGCCGAATCGCAAAAAGTGGCCCAGACGTAAGACAGCAAAATGCTCTAGTGGTAAAGTGGTTAAGAAAGGCGATAAAACCTATTTTAGGTACATTAGTGATAGATGGAAGGAATACAGTGGATCACTAAAATTAAAACTGGGCACAGCATCTATGTTGAGGAAGGCCTGGATGTGGCAAACCATTTAAACAATTACTTCTGTTCAGTCTTCTCAGACATAAATTGCACTAACAATTACAAGTTGGAGAATCATATTGGTTCTAGTAATGACTTAATTTTTAGGATTTCTGAAGACAGAGGTAGCAGAGGAACTGGCTTGGTTAAAGCTTAAGGTCTTGATGGCATTCATCCTAGAGTTCTAAGAGAACTTCAAGGTATAGTTGTTGGACCATTAACGGATATTTTTAATCAATCTCTTCTAACAGGAGAAGTTCCCCATGACTGGGGGACAGCTAATATTGTACTAATCCACAAGAAGGTAAGAAAGGTAGAAGCTGGCAATTACAGGCCAGTGAGTTTAACATCAGTTGTAGTCAAGTTAATGGAATCACTCCTGAAAAAAAGGATCATTCATCACCTAAAAATATACAACTATATACAGTGGGTACGGAAAGTATTCAGACCCCCTTAAATTTTTCACTCTTTGTTATATTGCAGCCATTTGCTAAAATCATTTAAGTTCATTCTTCTTCCTCATGAATGTACACATAGCACCCCATACTGACAGAAAAACACAGAATTGTTGACATTGTTGCAGATTTATTAAAAAAGAAAAACTGAAATATCACATGGTCCTAAGTATTCAGACCCTTTGCTGTGACACTCATATATTTAACTCAGGTTCTTTCCATTTCTTCTGATCATCCTTGAGATGGTTCTACACCTTCATTTGAGTCCAGCTGTGTTTGATTATACTGATTGGACTTGATTAGGAAAGCCACACACCTGTCTATATAAGACCTTCCAGATCACAATGCATGTCAGAGCAAATGAGAATCATGAGGTCAAAGGAACTGCCTGAAGAGCTCAGAGACAGAATTGTGGCAAGGCACAGATCTGGCCAAGGTTACAAAAAGATTTCTGCTGCACTTAAGGTTCCTAAGAGCACAGTGGCCTCCATAATCCTCAAATGGAAGACGTTTGGGACGACCAGAACCCTTCCTAGAGCTGGCCGTCCGGCCAAACTGAGCTATCGGGGGAGAAGAGCCTTGGTGAGAGAGGTAAAGAAGAACCCAAAGATCACTGTGGCTGAGCTCCAGAGATGCAGTCAGGAGATGGGAGAAAGTTGTAGAAAGTCAACCATCACTGCAGCCCTCCACCAGTCGGGGCTTTATGGCAGAGTGACCCGACGGAAGCCTCTCCTCAGTGTAAGACACATGAAAGCCCGCATGGAGTTTGCTAAAAAAACACCTGAAGGACTCCAAGATGGTGAGAAATAAGATTCTCTGGTCTGATGAGACCAAAATAGAACTTTTTGGCCTTAATTCTAAGTGGTATGTGTGGAGAAAACCAGGCACTGCTCATCACCTGTCCAATACAGTCCCAACAGTGAAGCATGGTGGTGGCAGCATCATGCTGTGGGGGTGTTTTTCAGCTGCAGGGTCAGGACGACTGGTTGCAATCGAGGGAAAGATGAATGCGGCCAAGTACAGGGATATCCTGGACAAAAACCTTCTCCAGAGTGCTCTGGACTTCAGACTCGGCCGAAGGTTTACCTTCCAACAAGACAATGACCCTAAGCACACAGCTAAAATAACGAAGGAGTGGCTTCACAACAACTCCGTGACTGTTCTTGAATGGCCCAGCCAGAGCCCTGACTTAAACCCAATTGAGCATCTCTGGAGAGACCTAAAAATGGCTGTCCACCAACGTTTACCATCCAACCTGACAGAACTGGAGAGGATCTGCAAGGAGGAATGGCAGAGGATCCCCAAATCCAGGTGTGAAAGACTTGTTGCATCTTTCCCAAAAAGACTCCTGGCTGTATTAGATCAAAAGGGGGCTTCTACTAAATACTGAGCAAAGGGTCTGAATACTTAGGACCATGTGATATTTCAGTTTTTCTTTTTTTAAATCTGCAACAATGTCAACAATTCTGTGTTTTTCTGTCAGTATGGGGTGCTATGTGTACATTCATGAGGAAGAAGAATGAACTTAAATGATTTTAGCAAATGGCTGCAATATAACAAAGAGTGAAAAATTTAAGGGGGTCTGAATACTTTCCGTACCCACTGTACAAAAATATAAAGCAGCATGGCTTTACTGAGGGCAGATCATGTCAGACTAATCTGATTGATTTCTTTTTTTTTTACTATATTACCAATGTTTTGGACCAGAGTGGTGCTGTGGACATAACATATCTTGCTATTTCAGCAAGGCATTTAAAACAGTTTCACACAATGATCTAATACAAAAGTTGTACAAGCTAGGACTTAACCCTAGGGTGGTTCAGTGTATATGCAGTTGGCTATAGGGTAGATACAAGAGTGTGGTTGTAAAAGGGGTTCACTCAGAACAGAAAGCAGTCACTAGTGGTGTACCACAAGGCTCTGTACTAGGTCCTGTTCAATTTAATCCTTATGAAAGTGATATAACTAAAGGTTTGTTTGGCAAGGTATAACTTTTTGCTGATGACACAAAGGTGTGCAATATGATGGATATTCCTGGAGGTGTCTGTAACATGGAACATGATGGCATTGCTGGTAGATTGGTCAAAGCAGTTGAAGCTGCAGTTGAATATTCTAAATGTAAAATAATGTACCTAGGGAAAAAGAATCTCTTGAAAAAGAGTACAACATTGGGGTTGCAGGTTTAGCCAGCGCTACAGAGAAAAAACTATTTGGGGACAGTGGCGGCTGGTGCATTGGGGACGCAGGGGGTGCCGCTCCCCCATCCATGCGTCCGGCCTCCTAATCTACATGCAGGACGCATGGATTCCAATGGGTTTTTTTTTTTTTTTAAGCACGTGATTAGAGCCAGGGGCTCTAAAAAGGTTAAAAAAAGGGTGGGCTCTGGGCGCAGAGCATTGCGCCCCGAGCCCACCCAGTTGTGTGACAATAGCGAATGAATAGGGGGTCTGAAGAAGGAGCGGTTCACGTATGCTCCAAAACCGGTTACCGCCCCCCCCCCCCCTGCATCATCCCGTTCATGCGGCCCTTCAGTGAGGTATGAGCTTCACCGCTGCCTCCATCTGACTGAGTCCCCTGATTAGTTCTCTCCTAGTGTCATCTCCCGGCTGCTGGCCAGCCTCAGGGATGGAAAAAGCGCGGACCCGGAAGGACGCCAAGCTATGAAGATAGACACTTACCTCCATGTACGTTTTTAATATGTGTCAATAAAATTATTTACATCTGCTACACTGAATGCCGCCTTTCTCTCTTTTCTGCATATATTCAAATATACAGTGATTGTGAAACAAATTTCCATGACTTTTCCAAAACTTTGTGGGTTAAATTATTTTCCAAAACTTTTCCAGGCCTGGAAATTGCCATTTTAAAATTCCATGACTTTTCCAGGTTTTTAATGACCGTACGAACCCTGTTTTTTAAAGAGAACCTGTCAGGTTAAGGGGCAGTTCACATATACGGTCTGAGATGACTGGCATTTTTTCACTCGGACACACAGAAAACAATATGTGTCCTATTCAATGGCAGCCCAGAGCTGCGCTGCAAAGAATCAGCAACAAAATGCAGATTTGCTGCATTTTATTGAAGCGTTCTGAGCTGGATCGCATTTCACTGTACAGCAGTGCACTGAGCTGCTGTACAGTGAAATGAAGTGTTGCTTTCAAATGAAAAACATCAATTACAGAGTGCGCTAAAAAATTATGGAACACAAATATTCACAAAAATGGTGATTGCTGATATTCAGCTAAACACAAAGTCTATATTCTAAATGATGAGACTGTGCAAAAGTCTTGAAAATCCAAAGAATATAGTGAGGTTGGGGAGTGATGAAGGATAAGGGTGACCTCTTCCCAAACGGTGATCCAGACAGTGCTCAAATGTACACGTGATGCACCCGGTGTTAAGAAGGGACTCTTACCAGATGATGGAGAGATGCAAACATATAGTGTATAATCCTGGAGTCCGTTAGGTCAGCTTGTAGGAGAGAATTCACAATAGGAATAAAGCGACCATCTGCTTCCAAAGTGTAGGGATCTAGAGGCTTCCACTCAAGGGGATATCGCCACCAAGAACATACCCAAGGAAGAGAAGGGGACTATAGTGCATTACCTCACTTTATTGAACCAATAAGAAAGAGTAACACTTACATTGTCAGGAGAAAAAACAGCATATGTAAAATTTTGGATCGAGGACCTCTGCAGTAGTCCGGGATCATAGGCAACACGGCTAGCTCCCCCCGACGCGTTTCCACTAACAAGTCGGCTTCTGGGACTGGAGCTGTGGTTTAGCTGAATATCAGCAATCACCATTTTTGTGAATATTTGTGTTCCATAATTTTTTAGCGCACTCTGTAATTGATGTTTTTCATTTGTTACAACCCCTCACATATTTATAATTTTTCAGTGCTGCTTTTTTTCACTCCTTTTTCTCATTAAAGGTTCGCGCACCTATTTTTCTTTTCACCAAGTGTTGCTTTCGTCGCACAAAAAAAAAAAAAAAAAAAAAGAAACCTGTATTGAGCTAAAAATACATATCGCCCCCTACTGCCAGCTCACTGCAGACAAATGCCACACACTAAACCACTGTGGTTTAGTGTATGGCAGCTGTGTGAAAAGGTTGTATACTAGTGAACCTAAAAATCCCGTAGGGCAAGTTATAAGTAGAACCAAGTGCTCTGGCATAGTGTAGAGAAAAAAAAAACTATTACCCACTTGAGGTGTGGAAGGTTCTACCCCCTTCATGACCAAAGCATTTTGTGCTATTTGGCACTGCACTACTTTAACTGCCAATTGCAAGGTCATGCAACATGCAAGCAAATTTCATTTTTACACAAATAGAGCTTTTTGGTAGTATTTGATCACCACTGGATTTTTTTATTTTATAAACAAAAAAAAAAAAAAAGACTAAAAATTGTTGAAAAAAAAAATCTCCAATATTTTTTTACTTTCTTCTATAGAACATACCCAATAAAAAAACAAAATCAAATTTATTCAAAAAATTTAGAACAAAATGTATTCTGCAACATGGCTTTTGTTTTTTTTATCAAACAATAAGCGTATATTGATTGGTTTGCATGAAAGTTATAGCAGGGGCGTAACTACAGGGGTTGCAGGGGTTGCAATTGCAACCGGGCCCCATGCTTCAGGGGGCCTGTGTGGCTCCCCTGTACATCTGGATAGGAGGGGCAGCGGGGGCTGCATGTAGAGAAGTCACTGTCCTCCTTTTCCTCCTTTAGCTGCAGGAGGAAAATGGAGGAGATTGGTTTCTCTGTATGCTTCCCCGCCACTCCTCCTATCCAGTTCACTTGTGTTCAGCTGTCTCTAGGCCCCTGTGTGTTCCCCTGCCCCCCCCCCCCCCCCCCACTGTGCTCCCTTCCCTCTCCTGCTGGCTGCTGCAGGGGATGTGTCACAATAGAGAAACAGGAAGGGGTCTGTAAAAATGTAATTTACCAGCTCTTTCCTTTTATGAATGGACTTTAGTCAGTGAAATTGTAAAAAAAATTAAATAAAATGATAAAGAATAATACAATTAAAATACCAAAAATTAAAAACTACTGACACCAGTGGGTGAACTTCCAGGATCGCAAAAGTCACACTTTGGCATTCCACCACCGTGGGGAGGCCCCAAGATGGCAGGAAGGGGGCCCACTGCAGAACTTGTGAAAGGATCCCGCTGCAGGACCAGGATCAGTGTTATAGCTTCTACAAACTAAAGTACATATACTGGAATTTGTTTTTATACTAGTAATGGCGGTGATCAGCGACTTATAATCAGACGGTGATAGTGCAGTGGCCAATAGGACACTGACGCTTGGTGGCAGTCACACGCACTTTCCGATCCAGTCCGCCTTTCAGTTTTTCAGGCGGACCTGATCGGATGCTCCATGCAGCCCTATGGAGCGGCAGATGTCAGCGGCGACATCTCCGCTGACACCCGCTGGTATCCGATCCGATCTGTGAAATCTGGACGGATGGAAACCCTATTTTCCATCTGTCTGGAGGATCGGATAAAAATGGACAGGCGGTCCGTTCTCATCCGATCTCCCATCGAGGAGAGCAGGGCTGTGACAGCTCCCTCTCTGCACACACTCCACCTGCTCAGCGGGGATCGGTGGATTGATTCTCCCTCAGCAAAAACAGACTCCGTTGGGCGCACTGCCTCTGTGAAAGGAGACACTGATTAGTGATAATACTATACACTGTCACTGTAATAATGACACTGGCTGGAAAGGGGTTCACATCTAGGGTCAATCAAGGGGTTTATTGTGTGCCTAACAATCTGTAACGTGTGTATGATGTGCTGCTTTTACTTCTAGATGTGGCTGATTTTTCTCCCTGCTATCGCCCCCTACCCGGAAATGTTGGATCGCATACTTATATGTGATCCGGCACAGAGCGGCCGCCCCGTCGTCATATTTGTGCATGGGGCGGTCTGCAAATGGATAAAGGCATATAATAATGCTGATATTGTATTTTATTGTGCATTTACACCTGAGCACAACGTATTGCTGGTGAATTTGAAGAATTGTTCTCATGTGCATTTAAGGTGTTTTTGCACATGTATCGAGCTTCCGAAGTTGGTTTCCTGGGCCGGGCAAAGGGAAGGAGAGCAGTTCTACAGGAGGAGAGGAATTCTTCAGGCGCTAAAATACTCGTATAGTCATGGCCAAAAATATTGGTACCCCTGCATTTCGGTCAGATAATGCACCACTTCGCCCAGAAAATTGTTGCAATTACAAATGTTTAGGCATTTTCATGTTTATTTCTTTTGTTTAAATTGGCATGACACAAAAAAGGGGAGAAACAAAAAGCCAAATCTGACACATTCCACACAAAACTCGAAAAATGCACTGGAGAAAATTATTGGCATCCTCAATTTAATACTAGGTAGCACACCCCTTGGATTAAATAACTGAAATCAATCGCTTTCTGTAACCATCAAGGAGTTTCTTACACCTCTCTACTGGAATTTTGGACCACTCTTCTTTCGCCAGCTTCTCCAGGTCTCTCAGATTGGAAGGTTTCCTTTCCTAACTGTTGTTTTGAAATCCCTCCACACAGGTGCTCTATGAGATTTAGATCTGGACTCATTACTGGCCAGTTCAGTACTCTCCAGCGCTTTCTTAAACCAATTCTGGGTGCTTTTTGATGTGTGCTTTGGGTCCTGCTGTAAGACCCATGACCTCTGATGGAGACCCAACTTTCTGACACAGGGCCCTATATTGCACCCAGAATTCTTGAGTAGTCTTCAGATTTCATAATGCCATGCACACGGTCAAGACATCCAGTGCCTGAAGCAGCAAGGGCCCCTTTCACACTTGTGCAGCTTGTCATGCAACTTTGGATAGCAGAGTTGCATGACATGTAGTTCACCATGTTTTCCAATGATACCCATTCATATATGCGCAACTTAAAGTTGCAGCAACTTCAAAGTAGTTCGTGCACTACTTTGGTCTGACTGTCATGCAACTTGAGGGCCATAGATTTCAATGTTAACCCTCAGAAGTTGAATGAAAGTCATACCTGCATGTTATACAATGCAACTTGTGTGCAACAGTTGTCCATTAAAGCTGGTCAAAGCCAAGTCCTATCCTAGTTGCACCCATCCAAAGTTACGTCAAAGTCGGCGCAACTTTGCAGTCGTACAAGTGTGAAAGGGGCCAACCTCCAACCATGTTTAACTGTAGGGACTGATTTCTTTTATTTAAAGGCCTCTTTTCTTTTTCTGAAAACAGAATGACTGGTGAGTATCTGCGACTGGTGAGTATCTGCGATTGGTGAGTATCTGCGACTGGTGAGCATCTTTGCGACTGGTAAGTATCTTTGCGACTGGTAAGTATCTTTGCGACTGGTGAGTATCTGCGACTGGTGAGTATCTGCGACTGGTGAGTATCTGCGACTGGTGAGCATCTTTGCGACTGGTAAGTATCTTTGCGACTGGTGAGTATCTTTGCGACTGGTGAGTATATTTGTGACTGATGAGCATCTTTGCGACTGGTAAGTATCCGGGCGAATGGTGAGTACCTTTGCGACTGGTGAGTATCTTTGCGACTGGTGAGTATCTTTGCGACTGGTGAGTAGCTTTGCGACTGGTGAGTATCTTGCGACTGGTGAGTATCCTTGCGACTGGTGAGTATCTTAGTGACTGGTTAGTATATTAGCGACTGGTGAGTACCCCAGGTTTCGTACCAGGGGAGTTAGAGGTAGTGTAGGTAAGGAAGAGCAGGTCATTAACATTATCCCCATAGAGTAGTGGGTAATAATGTCCAACAGGATTGGGGATGCCACTCAGTGCACTTCTTGCGCCATGTATGAGTTCCTTGATGAACAAATCGAGGGCGAATACTGCTGTGCAAGATGTGAGCGACTTGTTGCTCTGGAATACCAGTTCCTGGATCTAGAGAACACAGTGGCAAGACTGCATCGCATCAACAACCTGGAAAGGAGCTTGGACGTGACCCATCAGGCGCTGGCAGGGGCCAGCATAGAGGAGGGAGGAGTAGAGGAGATGCAAGCAGCAGAGGTACGCAGCTGGGTGACTGTTAGGAAGGTTAGTGGGATGAGTGGCAGGGAGGCCAGTCCTGAGTTGGTACACCCTAACATATTTGCCGAGTTGCAGGTTGAGGGGGATATCAGCTCAGGGGTGGCAGAGCTGGAGCATGCACCCTCCCGCAGCTGCCAGGGGAGGGGCGGCTCCAGGAAGAAGGGGGGCCATAACTCAGGAAAGGTTAGACAGGTTGTGGTAGTTGGGGACTCAATTATCAAGAAGACAGAGAGGGCAATCTGTAAAAAAGATCTCGGTAACCGAGCAGTATGTTGTTTACCGGGCGCCCGCGTTCGGCACATCGCAGATCTGGCAGACAGATTATTGTGCGGGGCTGGGGATGACCCAGCGGTCATGGTGCATGTGGGCACTAATGACAAAGTAAAAGGTAGGTGGAGGATCCTAAAGAACAATTTCAGGGACTTAGGTAATAGATTGAGGAAAAGGACCTCCAAGGTGGTTTTCTCTGAAATACTGCCTTTACCTCGAGCCACACAAGAGAGGCAGAAGGAGATTAGGGAACTTAACAAGTGGCTGAGGAACTGGTGTAGGAAGGAGGCTTTTGGGTTCCTGGAGAACTGGGCTGACTTCTCAGTCGGCTACCGGCTCTTTAGTAAGGATGGGCTGCACCTTAATGGGGACGGTACAGCTCTTTTGGGGAGAAAGATGGCCACCAAGTTGGAGGGGCTTTTAAACTAGGAGACTCAGTCAGGAGGGAGCAAAGGACTGAAGGCAGTTGTAGGGTCAGCAGCGACAGTAGGTCCACAACGTCAATTGGCAGGTCTGTGCGGGAGAACCTCAGACCAAACAGGAATAAACATAACCGCCAATCACGTTTAACTTCCGTAAAACTAAGAGGGGTATATGCTAATGCCAGGAGCCTAGCTAATAAAATGGATGAATTGGAAATGTTAGTACATGAGGATGACATAGACCTTGTGGGAATAACAGAGACTTGGTTCGACCCCTCACATGACTGGCTGGCTAATATCCAAGGGTATTCGGTGTACCGGAAGGACAGGGTAGGAAAAAGAGGGGGAGGGGTATGTCTCTATGTCAAGAACAATAAAAGGTGATAGAAAGGAGTGACATTACGGATGGGATGAGCATGGATTTAGAATCTGTGTGGGTTGAACTCCATAGGGAAGGAGAAAAGGGAAAAGTAGTTGTGGGGGTTTGCTATAGGCCACCTAACCAAGGGGAGGAGGTAGAGCTGGAATTTTTAGCACTAATGGGTAAAGTGGCAAAGTTGGGATCAGTCATCATATTGGGGGACTTCAATTATCCCGACATTGACTGGGAAGAGGGGACTGCACACTCACAGAAGGCCCGTCTATTCACGGAAACCTTAGAGGACAACTACATGTCACAGTTGGTGGATTCCCCTACCAGAGAAAACGCAGTCCTGGATCTATTGATCACTAATGACCCAGACATAATCTCGGTAGGAGATAGGAGTCCAGGACAACCTGGGCTCTAGTGATCACAGGATGATCACATTTAGTATAAATAACAATATAACAAGGCAAGTGGGGAACATAAGAACCCTAAATTTCAGAAGGGCAAACTTTCCAAAATTGTACTCATTGATGGAAAGGGTAAACTGGGACCAAACCTTGGGATCACTGACCACAGAGGAAAAATAGGAATGCTTTAGGAACATATTAAGCAAATGCATCTTGCAGTGCATTCCTATGGGAAATACATTTAGAAGAGACAAAGCCAAACCTGGCTGGCTAAACCGTAGTGTTAAAAAACTTATTAGGGGAAAAAAATTGGCCTTCAAGAAATATAAATCAGAGGGCACAGTATCGGCTTTCGAGCAATACAAGGAGGCAAATAAGAAAAGTAAACAAGAAATCAAGATGGCTAAAATCAACTTTGAGAGACAAATAGCGGAGGATAGTAAAAAAAAAACCCAAAGAAATTCTTTAAATATATCAACAGCAAAAAAACTAGGGCAGAGCATATTGCACACATAATTAACGATGATGGGAGGATGGTTACAGAGGACACTGAAAAAGCAACCGTCCTGAATGCTTTTTTCTCGTCAGTCTTTACACAGGAAAAGGAGGGGTACACTGACCATGACTATATGGTTAGTAGTAATACACAGGACTTGCCACTATGGCTAACAGAGGGTGAAATCAGGGAAAGGCTGGATAAACTTAACACAAACAAATCATCAGGCCCGGATGGCGTACATCCGAGAGTTCTCAAGGAATTTAGTAAGGTTATATCTAGACCACTGTTCCTGATCTTTGCTGACAGTATTAGGACAGGAGATGTACCAGGGGATTGGAGGAAGGCTAACGTGATTCCGATATTCAAAAAGGGCCAGAGGCATACCCCGGGAAATTATAGGCCTGTCAGTTTGACATCAATAATATGTAAACTTCTGGAGGGGATGATAAGGGACTATATTGTAGAGTATGCTAAAGACAACAACATCATCAGCAGTAACCAGCACGGGTTTACAAATGGGCATTCTTGTCAAACCAATCTCTTAGCATTCTACGAGGAGGTGAGCTGTGAGCTAGATAGGGGCAGACCAGTGGATGTGGTGTACTTGGATTTCGCTAAGGCGTTTGATACAGTTCCCCACAAGGGCTTAATTTATAAAATAAGGTCTGCAGGTATCGACAGCAGGGTTTGCTCTTGGATACGGAACTGGCTAAAAGGCCGTGTCCAAAGGGTGGTAATAAACAGCGCATACTCAGACTGGTCTGAGGTAGTAAGCGGGGTGCCCCAGGGCTCAGTCCTGGGACCAACCTTGTTCAATTTATTCATAAACAGCATTGAGGACGAGATCAGTAGTTCGTTATCAGTTTTTGCAGATGACACAAAATTGGCCAGGGCAATAACTGCACAGCATGAAGCAGATATCCTACAGAATGACCTGGACAAAATTACAGAGTGGGCAACGACATGGCAAATGAGGTTTAACGTGGAGAAGTGTAAGGTTTTGCACTTGGGGACTAAAAACATAAAAACACAATACACTTTAGGAGGGGAACCCTTGGGGGAATCAAAAATGGAGAAAGATCTGGGAGTCTTGGTTGATGATAGATTAGGCAACAGCATGCAATGTCAAGCGGCAGCTGCCAAAGCCAGAAGATTATTAGCATGCATAAAGAAAGGGATGTATTCCAGAGATAAGACTATAATCCTTCCACTTTATAAAACTCTGGTCCGACGGCATCTGGAGTATTCTGTCCAGTTCTGGTCGCCAGTCCTCAGGAGGGATGTGTTGGAGCTGGAGAGAGTCCAGAGAAGGGCAACTAAACTGATTAGGGGGTTGGAGGACCTTAACTATGAAGAGCGGCTGCAGTGGCGGAGCCAGAAGGCTAGCTGGGGTGGCAATTGCCACCCCAGACGAAATCCTTGCCACCCCTGTTGCCACCCCGCTCACCAGTGGCGTCCGCAGGGGGGGTTTGGCCGGGAACTCGGGGCTACATATCAGCACTTTAACATTAAAGGCAGCACACTAGCACAGCCAGTGATAAGTGGGCGATTCGGTGGGGGGGGGCAGCTGCAAGGAGAGTGATTGCAGCTGTCAAATTTAGGCATTGATGTCGGGTGTGGGCGGGGCCGTATGCGGGGCTCCGCCCCCTTGCTCCGTGGAGAAACAGAAGCTGGCTGGGAAGGAAGGTGGCAGGGGGCGGGACCAATTGTAACTGCTGTATGGGCACACAGAGCTTCCCATCCTCCCCCAGCATTCAGAGCCAGGAGGATTTTCATTTCATCCTCCGCGCCTGAAATTGGCTCCACCCACCTCCCTGCCATCAGAGAGAGAAACTGACTGAAGCTGGATGGGGCAGGAAGGATTCAGCCGCGGGATGGATGGTGTCAGCGCCGGTTCCTGGACTTGGTAAGTGTTACTGGCTCTGCCCCCTCCCTCTCACTACTACCCCCCCACTACCACCCCCTCTCTCTCACTACTACCCCCCCTCACTACCCCCCTCTCTCACCCCTCCCCCCGCCCCCTCTCTCACTACTACCCCCCACTACCACCCCCTCTCTCTCACTACTACCCCCCCTCACTACCCCCCTCTAACTACTCCCCCCCCTCTCTCACCACTACCCCCTCCCCCTCTCTCACTACTTCCCCCCTCCCTCTCTCTCACCACTACCCCCTCCCTCACTACCACCCCTCCCCCTCTCTCACTACTCCCCCCCTCCCCCACTACTTCCCCCCTCCCCCTCTCTCACTACTTCCCCCTCTCTCACCACTACCCCCCTCCCTCCCTCACTACCACCCCTCCCCCCTCTCTCACTACTTCCCCCCTCCCCCTCTCTCACTACTTCCCCCTCCTTCACCACTACCCCCCTCCCTCACTACCACCCCCTCTCTCACTACTTCCCCCCTCCCCCTCTCTCACTACTTCACCCCCTCTCCTTCTCTCACTACTCCCCCCTCCCCCTCTCTCACTACTTCCCCCTCCCCCTCTCTCACTACCCCCTCTCTCACTACTTCCCCTCTCTCTCTCACTACCCCCTCCACCTCTCCCACTACTTCCCCCCTCCCCCTCTCTCACTACTACCCCCTCCCCCCTCTCTCTCACTACCCCCCTCTCTCACTACTACCCCCATCCCCCTCTCTCACTACTACCCCCCCTCCCCCTCTCTCTCACTACCCCCCTCTCTCACTACTTCCCCCCTCCCCCTACTATCCCCCTCCCCCTCTCTCACTAGTAAAGAACGATGCTCACAAACCGCAAGACTCAAGGTAAGCAGCCCCAAGCGCTCAAACAAGGATATAAATAAATATAGGAATATATGTAGCGGGGTTAAACATGCCTAAAGACACTGTTTGATATGTGGGAAGGAACTAGGCTCCCTCTAGTGGTAGCTGCATGGAATTTCCCGGGCTGTGACTTCCTTTTCACAAGATGAAGAAACTACATCTCCCAGGCTGCTTTGCAAGATCCAGGGTGCACGGCTGCACCGCACGGCACTATGGGGGAGGTTATTTAAAGGAAGAGAGAAGCGCGCGAAGGGGGGGCCTTTCTGCGCTGGACTCTGAGGAACCAGCGAGCGAGAGTGAAGGACTGACACTGGATATTGGGCCAGAGCCTTTTAGCCTGGAGGGACGACGTGGAACCGTCCCATCTCAAGCACGAGGCACATTCCTGGAGGTCATACTGCTGTTTGCCGAGACCGGAAGTCATCCGCCAGAAGGACCCCGCGCGGCTGGCATATAGCCAAAGGACTGAGACCGCAGTGGAAGCGCGCGAAGGAGAAACTTCTGTTGGTGAGAGGGCACATGCCCAATAACTGACTTTATCTGCTGAAGAGACAGTTTTATCTACAGATAGCGGTAGCGCAGCAGGAGGTGATAAAACCCCGGGGTTTATCACCATACTCTCTCAGGAGACTCATAGACAAACAATAAGGTCTGTAAAGGAGTCGCCAGAGGCTTATCTCTCTCGCAGAAGTTATTGCTCAGTTACGCAGACACCCTGCGGTGACAACTAACAGCTCGATGTTTTTTTTCTCTCTTGATCTTTATTCCTAATCTGGATTACAAATGAGCTCTATTCAATAACCTTGCTAGCGAAGATCAACAAGAAAGAAGAGAACTCTGGGGGAGGGACTCAGATAGGCCCACCTACCTGGTACTGTGTCTAGCCTTAATGCAGGAGGAGTGTGGGGGTATTCTTTTACCTTTTTTAAAGCTGTTTTAAATAACCTTTTATGGACTTGTATTGTATTGTATTGTATCTCCCCTATTCAATTTGATACATAGTAAACTAAGTTTGGTTAATTACAATCTTGTGCGTTGTTCCATTGTGTCACCCAGAAGGACTACTATTCAAGAAGGTAACAAGGTATTGTTGCATAGTGAAGTATTGTATTCCAACCTGTGTATCTATTTGATAGTCCAGTCCTATTCTGGGTCAGTTGTGCCTGAGGAGGGATCGAGCCAATTTGATTGGGTTGTTAGGCAGGGTGTAGACCCAATAATATAATCAGCAGCTCCTGCGGGGGTGGTGCTACACGTGGGGGCTCGTCCGGGATTCTCGCAGTCCTGCAATACAACCCTCTCAGCCATAGAATCCCCTCCCACGCAGAAATGGATCCTGTCGCTGCTGCTGAGTGGTGCAAGGAAGAGAATGTCATAGTGGAAAATGGCCTGGTGGTTGAAATCAAGGGAGAAGCCTGGACTGAAGAAAAGCTCCTCCCTGTTTTGAGGGCACTATCCACAGACAGGAAATTTTGGGTGATTGACATGAAAACTGACACCACTGTCCCACACACGTATGCACTGTGTGAGTGGAGGAAGGGGGTCCCTGATTATTTCAACGGAAACAGTGTAAAAACTACTGACCAAACAGAACTTTTCCTGATACATCCAGGAGTTCCTATTGCGGGTCCCTCATCCACCACCCCTGGGGTATCCAGCCAAGAAAAAGGTGTCCAAGAAGGGCATCCTGAGTCATCACCTTTGTCGACTTTTAGCTCAGAACTGTGTGCTGTTCTTGGGGAGATTGTGGCAAAATGTAGTAGGGACTCCTCGAGCTATTTGATGACTGGATATAGGAAGCTCCGGACATTCTCTGGGAAACAGCCTGTGCCTTCAGCAGAAGATGGGTTCGAAGAGTGGTTAGATACCGCCACTCAGGCTTTGGAGGAATGGGAGGTACCAGAACAGCACAAGAAGCAGAGAATCACAGAGAGTTTAAGGGGACCTGCATTAGAGGCTGTACGTAATCTAAAGCTTAGCAAGAAGAACTGCACTGCACAGGATTATTTGGACATTCTGCAAGATGTGTTTGGTCGGACGGAGAACGCGGCTGAACTTCTCTACCAGTTGGACCACTGTTATCAAGAAGAGGGGGAGAAGTTGTCCGAATTCATTAAACGTCTGGATAGGATTATCCACCAGATTCTGTTAAAGAAAGGAATAGACCACCGGAAAATAGATGAGACTCGTGCACGACAGGTTCTGAAAGGGGCTCAACCTTTAGATCCCATTGCCATACTGTTACGAACTCGTCGAGATGGCGGCATTCTAGAATACCCCGATCTGATTCGAATGGTCAGAGAGGAAGAGGTTATGTTGGACAACAAGAAGAAAAGTCGGCAGTTTGACTCAACTGCCCGGGTTGGAGTGATAAGTGTGGAAGAGGGTGACTCTCAAGTTGAACTCCTAAAGACCCAAGTGTCTCAGTTGATAGAAATGGTGTCCATCCTGACTGGTCAGGTATCCACTCTACCCAAGGGGAGTATATCGGAGAGGCCAGATGAACCTGTTAGTCTCAGCACAGATCCAGAGCCACGGCCTGCAAGATTGTTAACTTGTTTCAACTGCGGGGGAGTTGGGCATGTTAGAAGGGTATGTCCCAGCTCAGGAAATGCTGCCGCGAAACCTCGCGAGCCAGCGGGAAACTTCAGAGGACACCGGTGAAGGAGTCAACCGGGTGTCCGTCAGTCTTAAGGGACTCCAGAAGTGGTGCAGGATCAGGGAAACTGAGTCAGGGGGTCAGACCCAAATATAATACCCCCAGTTCTAGACTCCGGGTTACTGAGGGAAGGAAAGTCAATGCACACCGGGTTCAGCGGGGGCCCAGATCAAGGAAGAAAAAGGAGAAGAGGGCCAGGGTACAGAGAACTGAATCAGACAACCAGGCTACATCAAGAGAATTCCCAACTAACTTGGTCGGGCCCTCCCCAGTGGTCTCGGTTCAGGTGGAAGGAATTTACACAAGAGCCCTCCTTGACACAGGGGCCCAGGTGACTCTTTTGTATAGAGACTTCTATGATAAATATCTTACCCATCTACCTTTGCAGAAGTTGGAAGATCTGGAGATATGGGGTATTGGGACCCAAAGTTTTCCCTATGATGGGTATCTGCCAATCAAGTTGACCTTTGATCCATCAGTGGCTGGTGAAGCGGAAACCTTCGACACCTTAGCGGTGGTCTGTCCTCGTCCACCAGGGGCCAACAAAAGCTCTCTCATCGTAGGAACAAACACTGACCTGGTAAGGCGCCTTCTGATACAACTGGTCCAGGGACAAGATGCTCAGGCGCCAAGGATCCATCCCATGTTACGGCAGGCCTACCAACGATTAGTGTTGGAGCAAGAGACCCCCGCAGAAGGAGTTGGACGACTCTGGAAGCTGGATAGAGCAGAAAAGGTCTTACAGCCAGGAGAGGTGGCCTGTTTTAAGGCTTCTGTTAAACTCACATGGCAACAGCCGGGTCCCTTCATTATCTTTGAATCAGGTCAAAAGGAGAGACAGAGAGGGATAGAAGTGATCCCTGAGGTGATCCCTTTGAAGGTGTTACAGGAAAACCGTGGAAGGGTTTTAGTGAGTGTCAGAAACACCTCTATTACACCAGTGAAGGTACCGGCCAGAGTGCTCCTGGGCCAAGTCAACCCGGCTACCCCAGTTGCCCCCATTGATTTCAAAGAAAAGGAACAGGGTGAAGCGGTTATAGAGGAGCTTTGCTCTGGAAACGCTGCCCTCCCGCCGGAATGGGTGAAGAGGGCCAAGGCACAACTTGCTCGATGTAGGGAAATATTCTCTAAGGACGAGTTTGACGTGGGATGTGCCAGGAGCGCTACTCATAAGATCTGCCTGAGTGAGGACAAGCCTTTCAGGGAGAGAGTCCGGCGAGTCCCCTTAGGTGACTTAGAAGATCTACGTCAACAGCTGGCAGAGCTCAAAAAGATCGGGATTATCCGAGAATCCAGGAGCCCGTATGCTTCCCCGATAGTGGTAGTCCGGAAGAAAAATGGATCTTTGAGGCTTTGTATCGACTACCGAACGCTGAACAGAAGAACCATCCCAGACCAGTATACCACTCCTCGAATCGAAGATGCCCTACAGAGTCTGTCAGGGGCGAAGTGGTTCAGTGTGATGGACTTAAAGAGTGGGTATTATCAGATCCCCATGCACCCTGAAGATCGGGAGAAAACAGCCTTCATCACCCCTGTGGGGTTCTTTGAGTTCAATCGCATGCCTCAGGGGTTGTCCGGGGCCCCTGCTACCTTCCAAAGGCTGATGGAGAGGACCGTTGGAGATATGAATTTGATAGAGGTACTGGTATACTTGGATGATGTTATCGTGTTTGGCAGAACTTTAGAAGAACATGAGGAGAGGTTGGAAAAGGTCTTGAAGAGGCTACATGAAGAAGGTCTGAAACTTTCTCCTGAGAAGTGCCAATTCTATCAGTCCTCGGTCCATTACCTGGGCCATATCGTGTCTGAAGAAGGGGTGGCCACTGACCCGGACAAGCTGGATGCTGTTGCTTCCTGGCCGAGACCCACAAATGTGACCGAACTCCGGTCATTCTTGGGCTTTTGCTCCTATTACAGGAGGTTTGTGGAGGGGTTCGCCCAGATTGCCCGACCCCTAAATGAGCTCCTGAAGAATGAAGAAGATGATGTCCCTGAGTTGGTAAAGCCGGCGAAGTCCACCATAGGCCCCCGGAAGGCTAAGGAATCCATCCAGGATCAGTGGACCCCGGAATGCGAAGGGGCCTTTGTCCAGCTGAAGGAAACCCTAACCACTGCCCCTGTGTTGGCCTATGCGGACCCCACAAAACCATATGAACTGCATGTTGATGCCAGCCGAGATGGGCTGGGGGGGGTACTTTATCAGGAGCATGAGGGTCATCTGCGACCTGTTGCCTATGTGAGCAGAAGCCTATTGCCTGCTGAAAGGAATTATCCTACTCACAAACTTGAATTCTTGGCCTTGAAGTGGGCAGTGGTTGACAAATTGAAAGACTACCTGTACGGAGCTGAATTCATTGTCAAGACAGATAATAATCCCCTCACCTATCTGTTGACTACGGCCAAGCTGGATGCAACAGGACATCGATGGTTGGCTGCCCTCTCTAGCTTCAATTTTAGCCTGAAGTATCGGCCAGGAATCGGAAATAGGGATGCAGATGCCCTATCCAGAAGGTTGCATGTTCCACAGGAACCTGCGGAAGAATGGACTCATTTGGCTCCAGAAGGGGTGCGTGCCCTATATCAGGGAACTGAATTTCGATCCCGAGGAGGGTCAAGAGCAGAAGAGATTGGGGTTTCGGCTATCGGAGTACCCAAATGCTACTGCCAGGTGACCCAAGTTGAGGGGGAGGGTTTGCCCCGGCTGTCCAAAAGGGACTTGCGGAAGGAGCAGTTGGAAGACCCTTTGGGAAAACTTCTCTTGGAAGCTCTGGAGATCCAGAGCCCTGAGTTGCTTCTAACTGACTCCCCTCAGGGGGCCCGTCTGTTGCATAGAGAGTGGACCCGGTTACAGATCAGAGAAGGAGTGGCCTACCGGAGAGGTCCATCTGAAGATCTGGAGGAGAAGTGGCAACTGTTCTTACCAGCTAAATACAGAGAGGGAGTTCTGGCCGCTCTTCATGATAATCATGGCCATCTGGGGCCCGAAAGAACCTTTCAGCTTGTCAGGGACAGGTTCTACTGGCCTTGTATGAGGGCCGAAGTTGAAGGATACTGTCATTCTTGTGTCCGGTGTATACAGAGGAAGACTCTGCCACGTCAAGCAGCCCCAATGGGCCATCTACAAAGTCAGGGACCCATGGAGCTGGTGTGCATTGATTTCCTTTGCTTAGAGCCTGATCTGAGTGGCCAGGGGAATGTCCTTGTGGTAACAGACCATTTTACCAGATATGCTCAAGCATTCCCAACAAGGGATCAGAAGGCCTCAACGGTAGCCAAAGTTCTTGTAGAGAAGTTCTTTGTACATTATGGGTTACCACAACGCCTCCATTCTGATCAGGGAAGGGACTTTGAAAGCAGACTGATCAAGAGACTGTTAGATATGTTAGGCATTCAAAAGACTAGAACCACTCCCTACCATCCACAGGGGGATGCCCAGCCTGAACGATTTAACAGGACTCTTTTGGATATGTTGGGGACTTTGAGCTCAGAGAAGAAACAGCATTGGGGCAAGCACGTAGCTGCCATTGTGCATGCCTACAACAGCACTGTCAGTGATGCTACTGGATATTCCCCTTATCGGCTGATGTTTGGAAGGGAGGCTCGGTTGCCAGTGGATTTGGCCTTTGGCATTTCGCCTGATCATACCTCTTCAGCATCGCATAGAGGATATGTGGACCGACTGCGGAAGAGTCTGAAAGCGGCCTATGACAAGGCTCAGGCCACATCTGATCAACGTGGACTGCGGAATAAAAAAAATTTCGACCTAAAAGTTCGGATCCATGACCTGCAACCAGGGGACAGGGTTTTGTTGAGAAACTTGGGTGTCCCGGGAAAACACAAGTTGGCAGACCGCTGGAAGTCCCAACCTTATGTTATCTGCAAGCAACTGCCAAACCTTCCTGTGTACCAAATTCGGCCTGAAGGAAGTGTGGGTCCATTGAAGGCTTGGCATCGGAACCATTTGCTGCCTCTCTCTGAAGCGGTTCGTATGCCCCCTGTGGAAGACTTGTCAGAGGCCCCTTCGACTTCTCGCCGGTCTAGACCAGTTACCAGATCTCAGACGACGCTCCCAGATGAGGGAGAGGGAAGTTCTCCATCTGAAGATTTGGAAGATGAAGAGGAGGTACCCGACTGGTTGTGGTCATCTCAGTTGCCAGAACCCACACCTGCCTCCCTGTCTTCATCTGACTTGGCTGATAGAGGAGCCCTTCGGGCAGAAGCCCCTGAATTCATACCCTTTCATATGCTTCCAGAAGAAGCAGCTGAGGATGAAGATCCTGAGGAGGAGGTTGCACCCTTCTCTGAAGAAGAACTGACCTCTCTTGAACCATCAGGTTCCTCTGTGTTGGAACATGAGGAGGGGGACATTGAAGAATCCTCAGAAGTGCCTGATCCTAGCACCTCTGAGAGCATGCCTCCACGGGAACAGAGGGAAAGGAGAGTCATTCACCCACCTAAGAGACTGACCTATGATCAATTGGGTGAATGTTCGGAAGAAGCTGTTTTTACCTCCAAAAGATCTCCTGACCAGCCTAGTTCCTCCACTGTAGATTTGGTGGGGGACAACCCTAGCTCACCCCCAGGCACAACTGTACAAGCCACCCAAGTTTTGGGGGGTCTGTGAGAGATCATGAGAACAAAGTATTGAAGTAGAAAACGTTTGCATTTAAGTTTGTACATAAGGATATTGGGTTTGGCCATTATAATAAGCACAGTTTTTGATGTTCACAATTTGGTTTACTTTGTGAGTTAATGTTTGCGCACATTTTGTTGCTCTGACCTCACTATATGTTTTTTTTTTCTCTTTCTCACCTTTTGATGTTTTTTTTTTCAACACAAACTTTAAGATGTAAGTGTTTAAGAAATTGCAAAGGCACATGTGCTTTTTAAAGGAGCACTATATAAAAGCACTAGAAATCAGCACTATATTAACACTGTAGAAATCACTTATTTGCTTATTAATTGCACTTTATCGTTTTACTGTTGCACTGCTATTAGAATACAAAATTGGATGTATTCAGATTGACTTATTTCAGCAAAATGTTAATGTTTTTGTTGTATAATGCCAACCTATGCACTAGGGTACATACTGTTGACCTCTTTGGGGACCAAAGTTTCTCAAGTGGGGGGAGTGTGTAGCGGGGTTAAACATGCCTAAAGACACTGTTTGATATGTGGGAAGGAACTAGGCTCCCTCTAGTGGTAGCTGCATGGAATTTCCCGGGCTGTGACTTCCTTTTCACAAGATGAAGAAACTACATCTCCCAGGCTGCTTTGCAAGATCCAGGGTGCACGGCTGCACCGCACGGCACTATGGGGGAGGTTATTTAAAGGAAGAGAGAAGCGCGCGAAGGGGGGGCCTTTCTGCGCTGGACTCTGAGGAACCAGCGAGCGAGAGTGAAGGACTGACACTGGATATTGGGCCAGAGCCTTTTAGCCTGGAGGGACGACGTGGAACCGTCCCATCTCAAGCACGAGGCACATTCCTGGAGGTCATACTGCTGTTTGCCGAGACCGGAAGTCATCCGCCAGAAGGACCCCGCGCGGCTGGCATATAGCCAAAGGACTGAGACCGCAGTGGAAGCGCGCGAAGGAGAAACTTCTGTTGGTGAGAGGGCACATGCCCAATAACTGACTTTATCTGCTGAAGAGACAGTTTTATCTACAGATAGCGGTAGCGCAGCAGGAGGTGATAAAACCCCGGGGTTTATCACCATACTCTCTCAGGAGACTCATAGACAAACAATAAGGTCTGTAAAGGAGTCGCCAGAGGCTTATCTCTCTCGCAGAAGTTATTGCTCAGTTACGCAGACACCCTGCGGTGACAACTAACAGCTCGATGTTTTTTTTCTCTCTTGATCTTTATTCCTAATCTGGATTACAAATGAGCTCTATTCAATAACCTTGCTAGCGAAGATCAACAAGAAAGAAGAGAACTCTGGGGGAGGGACTCAGATAGGCCCACCTACCTGGTACTGTGTCTAGCCTTAATGCAGGAGGAGTGTGGGGGTATTCTTTTACCTTTTTTAAAGCTGTTTTAAATAACCTTTTATGGACTTGTATTGTATTGTATTGTATCTCCCCTATTCAATTTGATACATAGTAAACTAAGTTTGGTTAATTACAATCTTGTGCGTTGTTCCATTGTGTCACCCAGAAGGACTACTATTCAAGAAGGTAACAAGGTATTGTTGCATAGTGAAGTATTGTATTCCAACCTGTGTATCTATTTGATAGTCCAGTCCTATTCTGGGTCAGTTGTGCCTGAGGAGGGATCGAGCCAATTTGATTGGGTTGTTAGGCAGGGTGTAGACCCAATAATATAATCAGCAGCTCCTGCGGGGGTGGTGCTACATATATATGCTGCTGCTTAAACAAATAAAATATATATAACAGAAAATATAAACATAAATATTTCCAGCAGCACATGGATGGTGGAACCCTCTCACCACCAGGAATGCATACACATGTATAAACTCACAGTCTATGGCGTAATCTGCCCACATAAGTCTCTCATATGAACAAAGCTTGTCATTAAAATATCATAAAATGAATTATAAAATAAATAAAATCCACCAAAACAGCAGAATTAGCTTAAAAGTCCATAACTGCTAAAGAGTCCTGGGATGATGACTAAACGTGCAGATGTAGTACTGGATCACCAATGCATGCCACCACCATGCTCAGAGGGGGAGTAAAAGTGCAAACTCACCAACACTACTGGCTTAGCCACTCTCGTGACCAAGCAAACAAGCCAAAACACAATCACATCCACCTGGACAGATGGCACGAGCAATGGATGTGCTACTAAGATGTGAGTGCAATATTATTAAATGTGGATGTGAATAAAGTTGTTTAAACATTATGACACTAGTGGAGCTCTTTTTTCTTCCACATGATTTGGAGCACTGTGAGATCACCCATCATTTTGGCTACCCAGGATCTGTCCAGGTGGATGTGATTGTTTTTTGGCTCGTTTGCTTGGTCACGAGAGTGGCTAAGCCAGTAGTGTTGGTGAGTTTGCACTTTTACTCCCCTTCTGAGCATGGTGGTGGCATGCATTGGTGATCCAGTACTACATCTGCACGTTTAGTCATCATCCCAGGACTCTTTAGCAGTTATGGACTTTTAAGCTAATTCTGCTGTTTTGGTGGATTTTATAATTCATTTTATGATATTTTAATGACAAGCTTTGTTCATATGAGAGACTTATGTGGGCAGATTATGCTATAGACTGTGAGTTTATACATGTGTATGCATTCCTGGTGGTGAGAGGGTTCCACCATCCCTGCGCTGCTGGAAATATTTATGTTTATATTTTCTGTTATATATATTTTATTTGTTTAAGCAGCAGCATATATATTCCTATATTTATTTATATCCTTGTTTGAGCGCTTGGGGCTGCTTACCTTGAGTCTTGCGGTTTGTGAGCATCATTCTTTACTAGTGAGAGAGGGGGAGGGGGATAGTAGGGGGGAAGTAGTGAGAGAGGGGGGTAGTGAGAGAGAGGGGGAGGGGGGGGTAGTAGTGAGAGAGGGGGGTAGTGAGAGTGAGGGAGGGGGGGTAGTAGTGAGAGAGGGGGAGGGGGTAGTAGTGAGAGAGGGGGGTAGTGAGAGAGAGGGGGGAGGGGGTGGTAGTGAGGGAGGGGGGTAGTAGTGAGAGAGGGGGAGGGGGGGGGTAGTGAGGGAGGGGAGAAGTAGTGAGAGAGGGGGTAGTGAGAGAGAGGGGGGAGGGGGAAGTAGTGAGGGAGGGGGGTAGTGGTGAGAGAGGGGGAGGGGGGAAGTAGTGAGAGAGGGGGAGGGGGAAGTACCCCTCCCCCACTACTACCCCCCTCTCTCTCACTACTTCCCCTTCTCCCACTCTCTCACTACCCCTCTCTCTTCTTCTATCCCTCCCTCTTCTTCTATCCCTCTCTCTCCCACTATCCCTCTCTATCTTTCTATCCCTCTCTCTCCCTCTTTCTCTCTCCCTCTTTCTCTCTCCTTCTATCACTCTCTCTTGCTCCCTCTCTCTCCTTCTATCCCTGTATCTCTCTCTATCCCTCTCTCTCCTTCTATCCCTGTATCTCTCTCTATCCCTCTCTCTCTCCTTCTATCCCTGTATCTTTCTCTATCCCTCTCTCTCCTTCTATCCCTGTATCTCTCTCTATCCCTCTCTCTCCTTCTATCCCTGTATCTCTCTCTATCCCTCTCTCTCCCCTTCTATCCCTGTATCTCTCTCTATCCCTCTCTCTCCCTCCCTCTCCTTCTATCCCTCTCTCTCCCTCTTTCCCGCTCTCTCCCTCTCTCTCTTTATCCCTCTCTCTCTCTTTATCCCTCCCTTACTATTCTGATTCTATTCTTCCAGAAGCACATTTGTGAGGTCAGGGCTTCTCATCCAACATCTGTGCCTGTTATAGCTGCGAAGGGTGAGTCATTTTATGGTGGGGCATTGGGCAGGGGTGAGGGGGCGGGTATTGGGTGGAGCTTGGGCGGGACTTGTGGGAGGGGTTATCAAATTTACCTTTGGGCTGCAGCCCCTGGTCTTTTTACCACCTAGCAACGCCTCTGCCACTCACGCTCGCTTATGCTTATAACATTACATAGCATAGCTGAACCTGAATGAGAGGGCGCCTGTGTAGCTTGTTCTCTGTGACTCTGACTGAGCGTGGTGAGCTGAGCAGGAGCGGCGCCGTGATTCGCTGCACAGCTAAACAATCACGCGTGCCTGCACACCTGATTGGTCCGCTGTGCCGCTACTCACGGTGAGTAGCGGCACAGCGAACCAATCAGGTGTGCAGGCACGCGTGATTGGTTAGCTGTGCAGCGAATCACGGCGCCGCTCCTGCTCACCGCGCTCAGTCACAGACAGTCACAGAGAACTAGCTACACAGGGGCCCTCTCGTTCACTTCTTCTACCTGTAACTTTAGGTAAGTCTCTCTCTGGTCTCTGCATGATTGAAGGGGACACGGCACACTGGTCACTACATTGATAGGTTGGCAATCACGCTGGTCACTACATTGATGGGTTGGCAATCACGCTGGTCACTACATTGATGGGTTGGCAATCACGCTGGTCACTACATTGATAGGTTGGCAATCACGCTGGTCACTACATTGATGGGTTGGTACGCTGGTGGTCACTACATTGATGGGTTGGTACGCTGGTGGTCACTACATTGATGGGTTGGTACGCTGGCGGTCACTACATTGATGGGTTGGTACGCTGGTCACTACATTGTCAATTGATGGGGGGGCATGCTGGTCACTACATTGATGGGGGGCAATATTGTGCAGCCCTACTCATAGGCATGCGCACGGGGTGTGCCGGGTGTGCCTAGGCACACCCTAATCATCATCATGCAGTGCTTCTGCCATGGCCGCCGCCGCTGTGTCTGCTGCTCTCTGCCCCTGGCTGATCAGCTCCCGAACCCAATCCTGTCGGTGCGGAGACTGAGAGGGACTGTCTGGGGGAGGACCCTGGCCTGCTGTAAGGGGGCATCTATATAGGGGACCTCACCTCATCCTGGCCTGCATGTAAAGGAGGATCTATGGGGGACCTGCCCTAAAGGGGGATATATGGGGATCCTGCTCTAAAGGGGATCTATGCCATAGATCCCCCTTTAGAGCAGGGTCCCCATAGATCCCCTTTAGAGCAGAGCTCTGTGATCGGTGTGCGGCCTTAAGCCCCAGTTCACACTTCTGCGTGTGCGGGGTTCGCATGTAATGTCGGAGCGCACTGCTCCGACATTACATGCGATCAGCTGTGCGGTGCGAGTTTAGCCATACAGTTTGTATGGCTAAATTCGCATCGCACCCACAGCAAACGCGCACAGGAGGCATTTTTGCTGCCGCATCAGGATCGGATCGCACAGCGGTTCACACTTGTGCGATCCGATCCTGTGCGAACTGCACGATCGCACTGCGATATGCGATCAAACTGGGGGTGTCGTTAAGATTACATTGACACCCCCAGCGTATCGCATATGGCAGTGTGAACTGCCGGGGGTGCGTGTGCGATGCGGGAACAGGCTGCGAATTCGCAGCCTTCCCGCATCGCATAAGTGTGAACCGGCACTAAAAGAATAATGTTTACTTTGATAATTGTTTATTTAATTAAAAATGTTTTAATACCGCTTAGGATGTTTGTTTACATTTATTTATAAAAGTGTGTGTATATGTATGTGTGTGTGTATGTATGTATATGTATATATATGTATATATATATATATATATATATATACACACACGCATGTATATTGACCCCCCAAAATAATACCTTGCCACCCCTGTTTTAAAAGTGTAGCTCCGCCACTGAGCGGCTGCAATCGCTCGATTTATTCTCACTGGAGAAGAGACATCTGAGGGGGGACATGATAGCAATTTATAAATATCTTAACCACTTAAGCCCCGGAAGATTTTACCCCCTTCCTGACCAGGGGGTATTTTGCGATTTGGCACTGCGTGACTTTAACGGACAATTGCGCGGTCGTGCGACGCTGTATCTAAACGAATTTGGCGTCCTTTTTTTCCCACAAACAGAGCTTTCTTTTGGTGGTATTTGATCACCTGTGTGATTTTTTGATCATGATCAAACAAAAAAAGAGCGTAAATTTTGCAAAAATAGCAATATTTTTCACATTTTTTTATATGAAATTCCCCCCCAAAAAAATGTAAAAATCAAAATTTTGTAACATTTTCGGCCAATTTGTTTTATGCTACCTATGTTTGGTAAAAAAAATTGCAAAAAGCGTATTTTGATTGGTTTGCGCAAAAGTTATCGCGTTTACTAACAAAGGGAAAGATTTTTGTCATTTTTGTTGTTTTTTTAACACGTAATGGCGGCGATCTGCGATTTTTTTTGCGGTACTGCGACATTGCGGCGGACAGATCGGACCCTTAACTGACATTTTTGGGGTTACCAGTGACATTTCTACAGTAATCAGTGCTATACATATGCACTGTTACTGTAAAAATACACTGGCAGTGAAGGGGTTAACTTTTTTTTGAAAGGGAGGGGCTATGTGTGTCCCTAGGGGCGTGCTTTCTACTGTGATTGGCTGTGGCTTCAGATGTATGAACAATGATCAACGGTTCTACATAGTAGAACCGTATGACCATCCTTCATACACAGGGGAGAATGACAGGCAGCTTGTTTACACAAGCCGCCTGACTTTCTCCCTCTCCCCCGACGATCGCAGAGTGACCGGCGGACATCGGGTCCGCCGGTCACACGCGCGGGGGGGTGCGTGACCGCGCGGGAGCGCGCCTCCGGCGGTGCGCGCTCGCTCCCTAGACCCTCACAAGCTAGCGACGTAGACCTACGTCGCTTTGCCTGTGAGGGGCTGACTGCCGACGTAGATCTGCGTTAGGCAGTCGGCAAGTGGTTAATGGGGATCTCAGCTTAGAAAAAAAGCTGTTCATTCGAAGGAATTGTATGAGGACTCAAGGACATACAATGCGATTAGAGGAGAAGCTTTTTAACCTCAGGCAACGAGGAGGGTTCTTTACTGTTAGGGCTACAAGATTGTGGAATTGTCTACCACAAGAGGTGGTTTCTGCGGGTAGTATGGTGGCTTTCAAAAGACTCTTATGCCCCGTACACACGTGCAGATTATCTGAAGACTTTTGTCTTCAGATTTACCTTTTCTATGTAGTGCAAGGGCCTGCCGGATTGCATACAAATTGAAAGTGTTTAGGTTTGACCTCATATTGTATGGTTTTGGTAAGTCTGCAGACAAAAGTCTTCAGATAATCTGCACGTGTGTACGGGGCATTAGACTTACATCTCAAGGATCAGGACATTAAGGGCTATGTTAGATGATTACAGCCACACACACCTACACAGGTTGAACTGGATGGACTATTGTCTTTATTCAACCTCACCTACTATTTAACTATGTAATGATGGGCTATATTAAAAAGATGTAATTTTGTTTTGTCTGTCCGCAGCACATTCTCCCAAATGGAATTTGGCTTCCTCAGGTAAGTTTTGGCAAACTCCAATCTGGCTTTTTAGGTTTCTGTCTCAGCAGTAGGGTCCTCCTGGGTCTCCTACCATAGCATCCCTTTTCATTCAGATGGTGACATATAGTGTGAGCTGACATAGTTGTACCCTGTGCCTAAAGGTCAGCTTGAATTTGTCTGGAAGTTAATCGAGATTCTTTAGCCACCATTTGAACAAACCTTTGTTGCAATCTTTGATCAATTTTTCTCTTTTGTCCACGTCCAGGGAGATTAGCTACATGGGCTGTAAACTTCTTGATAATGTTGCGCACAGGCACATTAAGATCTCTGGAGATGGACTTGTAACCTTGATATTGTCCATACTTTTCCACAATTTTTGGTTTTAAATCCTCAAACAATTCTTTGCTGCTCTTTCTCTTCTCCATGCTCCGTGTGGCACAAAGTAACACAACAGAAAAATTGTCAGCTTTTCAAAATGTAACTGGTTGCCGGTGTGATTTCTATATTGTCAGCACATGTTAATTGATACAGGTGAGATTAATTACAAATTACAGGAGCATCACAAACTTGGAATGCAATTTCTTACCATTTTAATGTGCCAATAAGTTTGTCCAGTCCATTTTTGGAGTTTTGCATGGAATGTGTCAGATTTGGCTTTTGGTTTCTCCACTTTTTTTGTGTATACCAATACAAACAAAAGAAATAAAACATAAGAATGCCTAAACATTTGTAATTGCAACAATTTTCTGGGCGAAGTGGTGCATTATCTCACAGAAATGCAAAGGTGCCAATATGTAGAACTGCTCTCCTTCCCTTGACCAGCCTAGGAAACTTCTGAAGCTGGATACATGTGCAAAAACACCTGAAAAAAAAAAAATCCTCAAATTCACAAGGAATACATTGTGCTCAGGTGATACAATATCAGCATTATCGTATGCCATTAGCCACTTGTGGAACGCCCCATGCACATATATGGCGACCACTCTGCGGCGAATCACGTACATGTACGTGATCCAGCATTTCAGGGTAGGGGAGGCTTACAGGAAGAAAAGTCACATCTATTAGTAAAAGCAGAACATAATACACACATTACACTTTTTAGGCATACAGTAAACCCCTTGATTGCCCCTAGATGCCCCCAGCCATGTTTACAGGCGTTCCTATTGAAGTCTATGGAGCTAAAAATGCCCAACTACACAAAATGTACTTTTTAGATCATAGGGCATAGATTGTAGAGCAACTGAGCATACAAGCGTGAACAGGAATTTTTAGGCCTCATTCCCACTATAAGTGCATAAAAACTGTTGGAAAACAATGCACAGATTTGACTTGCATACAATATTTTGGCCTTGAGCACACCATGGGCAGACATGTGCGTTTCTTTAATGTAGGTCTCCGTAAGGGCACAAAGAAAATGAATGGGATGTGAGTTTTTGCTGCACAGGAAAATGCATACATGATGCAGATTTTTGCACAGAAAAATCTACACAATACCAGTGCTGTGGTGTGAACAGGGCACATAGAGAACAAATTGTTTTCTTTGTGTCTTTGCAGAGACAGATTGGCTAGAAAATTAGTTTATTCTGGCTGTGGGAATGAATGAATGAAAGAATGCCCAAGCGCATTGGGCACTGTTGTCAAGTGTTTTTCTTTTCAAAGGTCCTCTCCTAAATGCACTGGTGATGAGTTTTTTTTTTCTGCCTGTGAATGCTCCTCCTCGAATATGCCTGTAAAAAAAAAAAAAAAAAAAATATTCCTGTAAAAGCTCTTTTCTAAGCCCAGTTTGCATGAGCCCTAAAAAGGTTAAAGTGCATCTGGGAATTATTCACAGCTCTTCACCTTTTTCTGGTACAGCCTTATTCCAAAATGGATTAAATTCATTATTTTCCTCAAAATTCTACATACAATACCCCATAATGACAATGTGAAAGAGGTTTGTTTGAAATCTTTGCAAATTTATTAAAAAAATGAAAAAAAAAAAAATCACATGTACATAAGCATTCACAGCTTTTGCCATGACACACAAAATTGAGCTCAGGTGCATCCTGTTTCCACTGAACATCCTTGAGATGTTTCTACAACTTGGAGTCCACCTTTGGTATATTCAGTTGATTGGAAAGGATTTGGAAAGGAACACGCCTGTCTATATAAAGGTCCCACAGTTAACAGTGTATATCAGAGCACAAAACCAAGCCATGAAGTCCAAAGAATTGTCTGTAGACCTCGGACAGGATTGTATCGAGGCACAGATCTGGGGAAGGGTACACAAAAATTACTGCAGCTAGAAGGTCTTAATGAGCACAGTGACCTTCATCATCCCTAAATGGAAGAAGTTTGGAACTACCAGGACTCTTCATAGAGCAGGCCGTCTGGCCATACTGAGCGATGGGGGGAAGCCTTAGTCAGGGAGCTGACCAAGAACCCAATGGTCACTCTGACAGAGCTCAAGCGTTTCTCTGTGGAGAGAGAACCTTCCAGAAGAACAACCATCTCTGCAGCACTCCACCAATCAGGCCTGTATGGTAGAGTGGCCAGACAGATGTCCCTCCTCAGTAAAAGACACAGGACAGCCCGTCTGGAGTTTGCCAAAAGGCACCTGAAGGACTCTGAGACCATGATCTGATAAAACAAAGCATGAACTCTTTCGCCTGAATGGCAAGCTTAATGTCTGGAGGAAACCAGGCACCACCCATCACCTAGCCAATACCATCCCTACAGTAAAACATGGTGGTGGCAGCATTATGCTGTGGGGATGTTTTTCAGTGGCAGGAACTGGGAGAATAGGCATGATTGAGGAAAAGAAGAATGCAGCAATGTACAGACATCCTTGATGAAAACCTGCTCCAGAGCGCTCTGGACCTCAGACTGGGGCGAAGTTCATCTTCCAACAGGACAACGACCCTAAGCACACAGCCAAGATAACAAAAAGATTGGCTATGGGACAACTCTGTGAATGTCCTTGAGTGGCCTAGCCAGAGCCCAGACTTGAACCTGATTGAACATCTCTGGAGAGATCTGAAAATGGCTGTACATGAAGGTTCCCCATCCTCCCTGATGGAGCTTGAAGGGTCCTGCAAAAAGATTGGGAGAAACTGCCCAAAAATAGGTGTGCCAAGCTTTCAGAATTATACTCAAAAAGACTTGAGGCTGCAATTGGTGCTTCAAAAAAGTATTGAGCAAAGGCTGTAAACACTTATGTACCTTAACCCTATTGAGCAAACTGTTTGCAAGCTTTCTTGTGCATCATCTTTAGAAGAGGCTTCCTTCTGGAATGACAGCCATGCAGACCAATTCTATGCAGTGTGCGGTGTATGGTCTGAGCACTGACAGGCTTACCCCCCACCCCTTCAACTTCTTCAGCAATGCTGGCAGCACTCATACATCTATTTCCCAAAGACAACCTCTGGATAGAACGCTGAGCATGTGCACTCAACTCCTTTGGTTGAACATGGCGAGACCGGTTCTGAATGGAACCTGTCCTGTTAAACCACAGTATGGTCTTGGCCACCGTGCTGCAGCTCAGTTTTAGGGTCTTGGCAATCCTCTTACAGGCTAGGCCATTTTCATGTAGAGAAACAATTTTTATTCAGATCCTCAGAGAGTTCTTTGCCATGAGGTGCCATGTTGAACTTCCAGTGACCAGTATGAGAGAGTGAGAACGATAATACCAAATTTCACACACCTGCTCCACCATTCACACCTGAGACCTTGTAACACTAATGAGTCACATGACACAGGGGAGAGGAAAATAGCTAATTTGGCCCAATTTGGACATTTTCACTTAGGGGTGTACACAATTTTGTTGCAAGCAGTTTAGACATTAATGGCTGTGTGTTGAGTTTTTTTGAGAGGACAGCAAATTTACATGGTTATACAAGCTGTACACACTACTTTACATTGTAGTAAATTTCTCATTTCTTCAGTGTTGTCATCTGAAAAGATATGATAAAATATTTAAAAAAATGTGAGGGGTGTACTCACTTTTGTGAGATACTGTACATGTGATTTTTTTTTGTTTTTTTATTATTAAAAAATTTGCAAAGATTTCAAACAAACTTCTTTCACATTGTAATTAAGGTGTATTGTTTGTACAATTTTTAGGAAAATAATGAATTGAATCAATTTTGAAAAAAGGCTGTGACATAAAACGTGGAAAAAGGGAAGCACTGTGTAAATACTTTCTGAATGCACTGTAACTAAACCAAGATGTAATACATATCAGCAGCAAACCAATCCTTAGGATGTGATGTCTGCAGATGTTTTCTTTTATTCAGGCTATGTACATTTTCTGCAAGTACAGAAAATAATCTTTTGATCTTGATATAAATCCAGCAGCCTTGTAATTTCCTGTGTACTTAGTTGAGAAGCTGATAACATTGTTAAATATCATCGGTTATCTTCGATAAACTACTGTACAATGCAACACATTTCTATGTAATGGAGAAAAGAAGTCAGGTGGTTATAGTCAAAACCAGTAGAGCAGGCTAGTACGACAACACTGCTCCTCCATAGATACAGCGCAGTCAGCGCTGTCATCCAGGACAAAAATTGTTACTGGCCTGATAACTGGCCAGGTGAAAATAGAAAAAAAAAAAAAAAAAAAACTGAAAAATAAAACTAATGCAGCCACCACATTGAAGGCCTCTTAAGCTACAAAATATGACACTTGGGCTCATTTACACTAGTCATGGATTACTTTTCAGAAGGCAATTGACAGGTAATTGGGAGATGATTTGTTGTTCCTTTAGGGCCTATTTTAACCCTGAAAAGCACACACACCATTACAGGGTGGTTGTGGCATGGCCCCATTCACTTGAATGGCTTATGTTCAGCAGCTGTACTGCCTGCTGAACATGACATGGGGTATCATTTTTGCAGCAGTTGCAGTGATGTAATATCATTTTTGCTGCAAATTAAGCATCAAGGCCATGGCATATGTATCACATTCCCCAGATGCTGTGTTAAAAAGGTGGGGTGGGATGGGGGGGGTCTCAGCTCAGCTTTTTTTTTACAATCCCCACTTACAGCATGCATTTCCGCATGCAGTTACACAAGTTTTTAATGTGCTTTTTTTTTTTTTTTTTGCTCCTAGGCTTCTGAACCAAGAAAAAGGTCCAGAGATTGCTGTTCTTTACTACAGGTGCCAGTCGAGGGAAGCATGCCAAAAAGAAAATGGGAGTGTTCATGCACAGTAAGCCACTGAGGAGGCTGCACAGATGTAAAAGCAAAACATGCGACAATTTGCGTTAAACCACTGGAAAAAAAAGCATAGGACAGATTTTCAAAAGGCACAAATCCTGTACTTACTGTAATATAGGTCTTAACTTAAGGTCTTAATGGATCAGACTCCATCTGGACTTTAGCCTCCATTATGGGCATACATATACACACACTGTCTTCAGAGAACAGGCACTTACCTTGTGTTAGGTTCTAGCCTTTTGTGCATCCAGGAAGGCCCCGAAAATTGGCACACAGAGTCTTCTAGTTCAGCTCCAAATTGGTGCCCTGGCACACACTTCTAACTTACCTAAAATGCATATACTGCATTTCTCTCTGCATAAGTTTCTATTTAATTTTGCACCTCAAGGAGGCATCAGAAGAAAAAGGTATTTTCTTTTTTTTTGTGAAGACATTTAATGTTTAATCTTTTTTTTTTTTTTCTCCAAGCGATTTGTGTTGGTGGCATGGAGACTAACAAAGTGGACCTTCCATGGGAAGTCCACTTTAGGTTCTTATGGGTTTGTTAAGAATTAGAAGTCTAGGTTTAATATGGTCCAAGTGTTAGGAACTCATTCAAAGAGTTAGAATATTGGTAACAGGTTAGGGTGAGGCTAAAGTATATGTAAATCCAATCCCTAAAATCTCATAAGCTATAGGTTAATATAACTTTAAAAAATAATTTTTTAAGAGGTTTGCATCTGTACCCTCCAATAACCACTTCAAGACTGATATAACTGGATTTTTGACTTACCGTGAAATCCTTTTCTCTGAAGTTCATTGACAGACACAACTCCATATTCTTCTTAACTATTGGGTTATGCTGCCCCCTACAGGAGTAGGACACTGGGCAGGAAAAATCTTTACCATGCCTATGGGACAGCCCCTGTGGGTATACATCCACTCACTCACTTGGCTATAGGCATTCAGTTTTGTTGCAAGCAGCGTCAGAAGAAAAAAAAGAAACCCAACTCATTTATAGAGGGGCGGGTACTGCGTCTGTCAATGAACTTCAGAGAAAAGGATTTTACGTCAAGTCGAAAATCCAGTTCTCTATCGAGCATTGACAGACGCAGCTGTATATTCTTAACCACTGGGACGTCCCAAAGCAGTATTAACATGAGGGGTGGGAAAACAACGCAAAAAAGAATGTAATTCCCAAAGGCTAAACTTAGCTAGCCAGGTAACACGGACCTAACCAGGAACAACTAGAGCTCACCTAGAAACAACATACACCCTCAAAGAGAATAAATTCTCTTTTAAAACAGCAGCCTGCAAAAACTTTGCGGCCAATAAAAGCATCCAAATATGCCAACACATCTACGCAGCGCCCTAGTAGAATGCGCCTTCACAGGGAAAGGTGGAACCTGACCCTTAATTTAATAAGCCTGTACCACCATCTGCCTGATCCATCTGGATATGGTCGCAGCGGATGCAGCCAATCCTTTCCGAGGTCCATCCGTGAGGACAAAAGCGAATCTGATTTTCCGAAGGACTCAGTAGCCGCCAGGTAAACCCTGATTACCCTAAATACATCCAAGGAATGCAAGGAAAATTCTTTAGGATGCTTAGGCTTAGGACATAATGAAGGCAACACAAAGTCCTCATTTAAAATGGAAATCCGAGACCACCTTAGGAAGAAACGACTGATTAGGTCGAAGCATCACCTTGTCTCTCTGGACCACCAGATAAGGTGAGCGGCAGGCTAGCGCCACCAATTCCGAATCGCTGCGCGCAGAAGTAAATCGCCACTAAAAAGGCTACCTTCTGCGAGAGAGTGTAGGCAGAGAAATCTTCCTAATGTGCTCAAAAGAAGGTTTCTGAAGAACTGACAGTACCAGGTAAAGATCCCACGGAGTGAATTGGGACCGGATCGGGGGAGCCATGTGGCGAACACCCTGAATAAAAGTGCGAATCAAAGAATATGTGGCTAAAGGGCGTTGAAAAAAACACCGCTAGAGCCGACACCTGACCTTTGATAGTATCCAAGGCCAACCGCTGCTCAACCCCTCTTTGGAGGAAAGTCAATACCCGAGCCACTGAAAATAAGTGCAGATGCACCTTCATGGATTCACACCATGCAATGTACAATGGGTGATGAAAAATCTTCCAAGAGGTAGATTTTCTGGCCTTCAAAAGTGTGGTAATCACAGAGTCAGAAAGACCCCTATCCTTCAATACCTGGCTTCCAACAGCCACGCTGATAAGGCCAGCGACTGTAAAAGAGGATGGAAGATCACCCCTTAAGACAGCAGATCTTCCCTGAGAGGAAGTCTACAAGGAGCATCAGCGACCAATCTCATCAGTGCCTTCCACCTCTATTCTGCGCAGAAGCCTCGGCAGCAGTTTTAGTGGGGGGGAAACGCAAAGATCAGCTGATACTGTCCTCAAGGAGTCACTAGTGCATCTGTGGTGTCTGCCAGAGGATCCCGAGAACGGGCTACAAACCTATCTTCCTGTTGAGCCGAGAGGCCAACATATCCACATCGGGAGTCCCTCATCGGACACACAGCAGGTGAAACACCTCCAGGTGAAGGGACCATCTCCCTGATCCAACACCTGACGACTCAGGTAATCTGCCTGCCAATTCTCCATTCCAGGGATATCCACGATGGATAGGGCTGGAACAAAGTTTTCTGCCCATATTAGGATCTCGGCCACCTCTCAAGCCACCAGGACACTCTTGGTACCCTCTTGATGATTGACGCAAGTCACAGCAGTGGAATTGTCTAATTGTATCCGAACCGGACACCCTCAAAGGTGATTTCTCCAGTGAATCAAGCAAAGCTTTATTGAGTTCCATAATATTGATCAGTAGTCTGGACTCCTTTAGAGTCCAGGTCCCATGGACATACATCTTTCCAAGTACTCCCCCAACCGGACAGGCTGGCATCTGTGGTAACCACAGTCCAATACAGGGGAAGGAATGACTTGCCCTGGCTTAGAGCCAGGGAGCACAGCCACCACAGCAGAACACTTCTCATGTTTTTGGCTCAGCAGGATCAGATAGTCCAAAAATTTTGGATCTTTGTTCCACTTTACAAGAAATTATTTTTGCAGAGGTCTCATATGGTACTGTGCAAAACGGAACTGCCTTAAAAAGGTAAACACCATCAGACCCAGCCCTCGCATGCAATTCTGTAGAAAGGACGGTTTGCTGGATAACAGCAGGCGGAATCGCCCTCTGCAATTTTTGCCAGAGGAAGAAACACCCTCGCTGAAGGGGATTTCAGAGTCAGAGTCAGTCTCAGACGATTCAGTTAGTTTGGAGGATGGGATTAGAGCAGATTTCTGGAAATTGATGTTCCAACCGAACTCTTGCAGAGTCCATACAGTGATGGTTAAGTTGGCCAGCAGGGCTGAATGGGAGTCTGCTCTTAAGAGGAGATTGTCCACGTACTCCAGTACCACAATCCCCCGCTGTTGCAGTAATGTCAATATTGGAGCCAACACTTTGGTCTCGCCTCCGCTCCCAGGGTCTTCCCCAAAGGGTCACGCCACAAATTGATAATGCTCTTCGCCCACAGCAAAGGAAACGTTGGTGTCCAGCATAAATAGGGATGTGAAAGTAGGCGTCCTTGATATCAATAGAGGCCAAAAGGTCTCCCTGGTGTAGGGACGCCACTACCGTGCGAATGGACTCCATTCAAAACTTCTGTACCCGCACAAAGTGGTTCAGAGCCTTGAGGTCCAAGACAGGACGCACTTGCCTTCTTTCCAGGGCACAGTGGACAGGTTTGAGTAAAACCCTTGAAAGCATTCGAGAGGGAACCGGCCCAATCAGCCCTGCAAAAGCAAATCTTGTACCGCTTCTCTTAGATCCGGTCTTTTGATAGGCATAGATTGGGTGTGAAGAATCTGTCCGACGGTCGAGACCTGAATCAGTTTGTGGACCTATTCATCTTGAATCAAGAAGGTCCATGGTTCCAGGAAAGAAAGATGTCCCCCCACCCCAATTACGGGTGAGGGCGCCCCTTCATGCAGAATAGGGCTTCATTTCAGAACTGGAGGGGCCTGCTCTCGGATTACCCGACCACGTCTTCTAGGAACCCCCAGATTATCTAAAAGTCTTAGAACCTTCTCCTGCATGCCAGAGGCATGAAAGAGCCGCTCTTATGCTGAAAAAGAGGGACCCTGTCGTGACAAGGTGCCTTGCCCTGAGCAGACTGATGAAGAAGAGTACTCTTCCCACCAGTAAGACCCTTGATAAGTTCATTCAAAGAAGAACCATGTAAGCCATCCTCTGTAAAGGGCAGGTCTGACGCAGCCTTTTTGTAAGCCTGGTCCGCAGACCAGCTTTTTACCCACACCATGAGTCTCATGGTTACCCCTACCGTGGATACTCTAGCCACAAGGGGGGCCTGCTTCTAAAGACGCATCACATATAAATTTTATACCTTGGACCATTTTGTCTGCCAGTTTGGCAAAGTTAGGGGGAAGCGGTCTCGCTTCCAAATCACTCGTAATGGTCTGGGACACCAGAGCAATTGTGAAGACCGGTCTAAGTATTGAGCCCACTATCACATGTAATTTGCAGGACAATTGGCGAGCCTCATCCTCCTATCAACAGGGTCTTTTAAGACAGGAGGGTCCTCCACCGGAATCACAGTGGATTAGTTCAGTCTGCAGACTGGGTGGTCCACCTTTGGTGGAACGGTCTATTTTTTGATCACAGAATCCACAAAGGGATAGCGCCTTCCTGACGCTGTAGAATCATCTGCCATTTTTAGAGTTTTCCACACTGACAATATAAGTGCCTCCACCGGCGCTTTTTGATGCGTGGCTGCAGATCAGGATATATCATCCTCGCCATCTGAATCAGAGTGCTATGACACAGACCCCCCCCCCCCAGAGTAACTTGTTTCTGTGGTGGTCTTATCAACCTCAGAATCTGAGGATAAAGATGAGGCAAGTGAGGGCAGCGGGTGCTTTTTGCTAGTGTCACAACTTTTGACACCAGGGTTTAAAAAGAAAACGCCATTAAGGCAGAAAAGGGTTGCGACCTGGAGGTCCCCGCAATACCAAAGAGGGGCTCAGTATTATCATCCTCGCCATCTGAATCAGAGTGCTATGACACAGACCCCCCCAGAGTAACTCGTGTCTGCGGTGGCCTTATCAACCTCAGAATCTGAGGATACAGATGAGGCAAGTGAGGGCAGCGGGTGCTTTTTGCTAGTGTCACAACTTTTGACACCAGGGTTTTAAAAAAAAAAAACGCCATTAAGGAAGACAAGGGTTGCGACCTGGAGGTCCCCGCAATACCAAAGAGGGGCTCAGTAGGTGATACTTGCTCCTGGGACAGCGCAGTGTCACTTTAGTAATACTGCAAAAAATGGCCCCACACCCCTGCACCAGCGGTACTACAAGTCCCAGCACACTAAGCTGCAATATAGCAGAGTGAGAGAACGACCTACAGGGACCCCAATAGACTCACCACCGCCCGATATTAGGAGAGCAGAGCCGGTCTGAAGTGTACAGAAAACGATCCTCACAGGAAGAGGAAGTACCTGGGTCAGCGCCAGAGGTAAAGCCTTGCCACTTAGTGTTGTACAGCATTCTTGATCTCCAGGAAAATGGCCGCGCAATGCATTTAAATAGGGAGACCATAACAAAATGGCCGCCTAATGCATTTCAATGGGAAACTACTAAAAAATGGCTGCCGAGCCTGTACAGCTGATCTACAAGAAAATGGCAGCATCCACGGCTCGTCATGCCGTCTACAGGATCCCCCAAGCAATAAATTTAGGCATAGGGGGGCCGGGGCAGGGACCCCCACCAGGATTAAACACCCCCCAGTGGATCGCATGATCAGCGGCATCGGCGCGCCCGCATCCCCTGCTACAGCCCCTGCACCATACCCGACTAAGGTACGGACCCTCTATGAAATAGTGGGGGAAGGATGGCCTGCGGGGGAGCCTTGGATGGTTGATGGTCCCTAGGAACCCCACATACAAGGGGGGAGATGGGGGGTAACCCGAGGGTCTGACCATCCCAGGGAGGGGCCCACGTCCATCCTGATATCACAAGGAGATATTGGGGGGACGGGACACTACTCACGGTACCAACGATATTCAGGTGGGAGCCACTCCGGACAGACCACCTCTCCACCCGGGGTGGAGGTGCTGATGACCAAGGAATACACTGCAACTCATGCTAAACCAGGCCGTGTGCGTCCCAACAGAGGTATTTCACCCGCGGGCCAGCCCCCATCCAGTGGGGCTATGTCGTGGTGAGGCCTAGCACAGAGCTGCGACCTGCACATGCTTGCTGGACAGACTGGGAGACCATAAGGATCTAGAAATATCCAGTCCGATGCCCAGTCCAGCTGTCGATTGTAGTTCTCTTAAGAACATAACTAGCTAAAATTAAAATTTAGACAAAAAGGTTCCCTTTTTACATAAAAAAAACATGCTAGGACCGAAATCCCAGCAGGGAACTAGGCAGAAAAAACTAAATGAATGCCTATAGCAGAGTGAGTGGGACTATACACCCAGGGACTGCCCCGTAGGCGTGGTAAAGATTTTAGCAAATAAGTACAAAAATCCTGGCGCTGTGGAGCAGGTGTCCAGAGATCAAAGATGGGATGGGAAGGACAAATAGTACCCAAAAAAATCCACCATCAGCTAAAAAATCATGTCCGGGTTGCAGCCTACCCAAACCCAGATCCTGACTGAGAATGAAATAATACAACAAAAAGTGGGTGTGATGGCGCTCCCAGACACAATATCAAAGTCAATGTATACTGCTCAGTCGCTTGAATCAAATAGACACATTTGTTAAAAAAGGGCTAAAAGATACTACTGAAATAAGATGATGCCAGCAGATGTCCAACAGTTCAACAGTCAGGTGATACCTTAAGTCGGGAGGACCCAGGAGCAAGATGGCAACGTCTATCTAAATGGGGAGCCTTGCTGGTGAAGACACTTGAGGGCCGTGAGAGAAGCAAGAGATGAAGAAGGGGGAGGGGGGAGCAGGAACCCCAACCCCCGCGATCCGCTCCAGCCACGAGGGACGATCGGTCTGTGCGGCAGCGTCCGCTCCTGCTCTCGAACAGCTGCAGTGGCGCCAAGTGATGACGTCACCGGGCACCCACGGCTGACTCACAGGGACGCGCTCGCTGGAGCCTGCCCGCCTCGTCACTCGGGAGTGCTTGAACAGAGGCTGCCTGACTGGTCCAGGGACAGCACACCGTCGTGTGAGCTGTCTACTGGCAAAACGGACATGGATGGCCACAAATCAAAGGGGATAACATGTTTCGGGCCAAGCCCTTCTTCAGATCTCCTGTGGCTCTAAACAAAGGACAATTTAAATAAAAATGAAAAGGAAGAGGCGTTGCCACCCACTCTCTGGCTCCACCCACAGGCAAACCACTGGTGGTGAAACAAATACAACGCAAATACAATGTTACAGATGCCACAATACACAGTGTGTAGTGTGTATTGTGGCATCTGTAACATTGTATTTGCGTTGTGTTGTATTTGTTTCACCACCAGTTCTTCCGGTTCTTCCTACCAATGATACCCAAGGGTCTTCTGTACGGATACTGGTCTGTCAATACTTGCAAGTTTTTTAAATCTGTCGTGTCCAGCTTGTTCTAGACATACATGTTTGTGTAATCATCTTTTTGTTTTGTTATCTAATAAATTTGATTTTATACGCATACTATTTGTATTCTTGTTCAGTGTGTGTGTGGCATATAAAATCCCATACCAATGGGGGTATTTTCCTATATCTATTTACCGGGATGATGGCCACCCACACTGGGTATTGAGTGATAGGTCCTACCAATCCAAGATATAATAAAAGATTTACAAAAATGTGAGGGGTGTACTCACTTTTGTGAGATAATGTATATATCTATATATCAGCCATAACCCCGCTATGTTTTTTTTCAATCTGGCATTTCCCGTTCTCATAGCAGCGGGAATGGTTGTCCGCTCGCCAGCCTTTCTCAGGCTTACCGTTCCTACAGAGGAGCCCCTGGGAAACTATCCTACAGTTTGTACAGCTGGTCATAGAAGTGACGAGACCAGATCTTCTCTGATTACCTATCTTCTCAGAGGACCGGAGCGGCGTCATTTCTGGTCTAGGGCGGAAGTAAACTATTTTTTTTTTTTCAAAAGCGTCACCTATGAAGATTTTTAGGTATCGTAGTTCGTCGCCATTCAACGAGTGTGCACAGTTTTAAGTGTGACATGTTGGGTATCCATTTACTCTGCATAACATCTTTTAAAGGTTACCAAAATATTGGGCTATATATATTGTTTTTTGCATTAAAATTCATTAAAGTGTTAAAAAAGTGTGGTGTATAATTTAGTTAATATTTAAAGTAAAAAACAAAAAAGGCAGTTTATTCTTATGTATCAATATGCAGTGGTAAATATAAATAACCTACTATATGGTTATGGAGCAAAATCTCTAATCCACCCTGAGAATAAAAGAAGAGATATATATACAGTATATGCTATCAGAGGTTTTATCTGGTAAATATCATCAGACTCAGAGATCAAATGTTTTATTTAAAGAAAAAATAAAATTAAAAACGGTTTTGCTGATTTTCAGACAGAACTGTAATATATTATGTATGACAGACTTCCTTGTCATAGGCAGGTGGCTTAATAAAACGCTACCTGCACCTGCTGGGACTTATGCTGGCCATACAAAAACAAGGTCTTTGACATCAATCTTTGATTGATGTCTATTGAACCAAAAAAGCATTGTTTTGTGTTGAAAAATTCAGTGACCCTTTCCAAATATGCAGCGGCTGAAAAAAAGCAGATGTGAACATAATTAATGTCTTATTTTACCTCCAGCCTATCAGCTTCCACTTTCTCTGGGTTCAGATGCTGATCTTCCCTGCAGAGTCTTTAAAGTGATTTTTTTTTTTTTTTAAACAACAAACATTCTACTTACCGGCTCTGTGCAATGGTTTTGCACAGAGCAGCCCTGATTATCCTCTTCTGGGGTCCCCCACTGACACGTCTGGCTCCTCTTGCCTTCAGAGTGCCCCTAGAGCAAGCTGCAAAGTTTAGTATAGAGTGCCCCTATAGCAAGGTAAAATAAATTCTGCCTTTAGAACAACTCACTTCCTGCCAAGGACTACATGTCCCATGAGGCATTCCTCCTAACACATACACAAGTTCTCATGTAAAATATGTTTGGGGGTTCTAAGTAATTTCAAGCAAAAAATACAGATTTGTAATTGTAAACAAAGTGCCAGAAAAGGCCTGGTCCTTAACCAGTTTTACTGCGGCAGGCAGGCGCTCCTGGGCAAAGTGATGTAGTACTACGTCGCTCGCTCAGGAGGCTGTAGGGGGCGAGCCACTGGCGATCTCCCGCAGCTGAGAGAGAAAGACAGATGGCTGATGTAAACACAGCCATCCGTCATTCTCCCTGAAGTGATGACAGAGGCTATGTGATCCTGCTATATAGGATCGCATGTCTCTGTGATTACTTCACAAGCCACGCCCCCTGACAGAATCACGCCCCTAGGGAAACACTTGACCCACTGATCACCAGTAATGTTAACCCCTTCCCTACCAGTGTCATTTTTACAGTAACAGTGCATATTTATAGCACTGATTACTGTAGTGTCACTGGTACCCCAAGAACTGTCAAAAATGTCAGGGGTCCGATCCATCCGCCGCAATGTTGCAGTCCCGCAAAAAAAAAAAAAAAAAAAAATCTGCTGATCGCCGTCATTACTAGTAAATAAAAATAAATAAAAATGACAAATCTTTCCGTAGTTCGTAAACGCAATAACTTTTGCGCAAACCAATCAAAATACGCTTATTGCAATGTTTTTTTTTTACCAAAAATATGTAGCAGAAAACAAATTGGCCCAAAATGTTAAAAAATTTAGATTTTTAAAATTTTTTTTGAGGATTTCATATAAAAAAAATTTGAAAAATATTTTTTTCAAAATTGTTGCTCTCTTTTTGTTTATAGCGCAAAAAAAAAAATCGCACTGCGCAATTGTCCGTTAAAGTCACGCAGTGCCGAATCGCAAAATAGGGCCTGGTCATTAGCAGCCAAATCCTCTGGGGCTAAAGTGGTTAAAGTGTTACTAAACACAGGACCCTACATTCATTATATCTGGTTTCAGAACAATGAAACGCAATTATTTTAGTAAATATAAACTGCTAAATACCTTTTCCCATCAGGAGTAAATAGCAGTCTTGTGACTTCTATCAGTGTCCAGTTGAGTACTGGTTAAAGCATGTAGGAGGATTTTTTATTCTCTTCCGATTGTCCTATGAGGCTGCAGGACCCCTTCCCTTCTTTCTAGACAGTGCTGATTGGCCCTGTGCTGATCACATGCACCCTCCCAAGAAAAAAAACACACCAAACTGAGCATGTGCAGAGTGCCCCCAAGGCTCTGTTCTATCAGGAGATGGACTGAAGAAGGAGAGGATCAGATCAGACCAAACAGCCTTTTTGCACAATGCGCAGGATTAACCCCTTAATCCACAGTGGGTACAAAAACCATGCTTTACTGCATATATACAAACTGATTTTACGGTTGTGGGTTTATTAACACTTTGTGGTACCTGTTGATACTGCAATGAAGGCCAGTGTTCAGGAGCTTCCTGTTGTATGTCCCTGTCTCCCAATAGTGCTCACACGTCATAACCCTGGCAAAAATTGCTTTTTTTTTTTAGCACACATTACGCAGGCATGACGAACTGTTGTCATGAATTAGAAAACTTGCTCTGAGAAAAGCCATGCAGCCATTGCTAGAAGTGCATACCCATTGATAAAAAGTGGCTGATAAAACAAACCACAATAAAAGGGGAAAACAAGCATTTTAAAACCACATTTGCTGATGATACACTAGGGTTGATTGATCGATTAAAACTGGAGATTGCAAAATCTGGTGCAGCTCTGGATGGTAGTTAATCCGCTTCTAAATTCAGCTTGTTCAATTAAGCTTTGACAAAAAAAAAAAAAAAACAATGGAAGCTAATGGGTTTCTATTCAGGGCTGCACCAGATTTTGCACTCTCCAGTTTTAGTAAATCAAGGAAGGGGGGGGGGGGGGGGGGGAGCCGTGCTTAGTTGCTAAAAGGCCGCCAGTACATAGGTAAATCAGACCAAATAAAAATAGCTAAAAAGAGTACAGCGCCAAATATAAATTGATAACATATAATAAGAACTCAATAAAGACCAAAGTCCATAAAAGTCCATAAACAGGTGCATAAAGTCAGTAGTGAGTGAAAAGAGGAAATCCAACACCATACAGCTTAGATCTCAGATCTTGGCGAAACCACGTGTTCTAGTAAAGGATGTCTCCTTACCCGGAATGTTTGACCTCCGGTCCAGAGAGGTCAAACTGGCACAGATCAAAGAGCTGGAAACCCAGAGTACGTGGTATCTCCAATGATAGCTGGCACCAGGTCAATCACACTCGGTCCTTAAATGGTGTCAGTCCCAAATGAATTCACATCTCCTAAATTCCTTCACATAGATGGTTAAGGATGCCCCTTACACAGACAGGAGGGACTCGAAGCATAGCAGGTCTGGAGTAAATCAACCCCACTGTTCTTAAGCAAACTAAATGTAATTTGGTTAGGATTTTCATTCACTCAATATTGTTTTCACACTTTCTATCTAATTTGATTCAATTGAAAAAATGTGTGAATCCTGGGTGAAAGTTGTGTGAAACAAACTAAAAAAATACTAAGGGGGAGATTTACTAAAACTGGTGCACACAAACTGTTGGAGCAGTGCATAGTAACCAATCAGCTTTCAGATTTATTGTCAAAGCTTAACTGAACAAGCTGAAGCTAGAAGCAGATTGGTTACTTTACCCAGTGGCGCCATATTCTGTGTGCACCACTTTTAGTAAATCTCCCCTAAGTGCACATTTGAGGAAGTGTTAGCATTAGCATAAGGGTTAGTTTTGGATTGTTTTGAAGTGGAAACAGTCCCACGGCCCCATGCCAAGAAAGATTAATGCTTGGTTCTTAGCAAGAAAAAAAATATATAAACGTACTGTGATTATTCATAGCTCAGATGATCTACCAACAAGTCTACAGCATATCAGCATGGGTCATTTTAAACTTCAAACCGTAAACAGTGCCGTGCAAAAAACATGAAAATAGGTTAGATCGATTCAATGTACATGATAACCTGTGAGAACATGAAAATCAGATAAAACCATACAATGATGTATACAGACCAAAACATTATAGAAAAAGTGCATTGTGAAAAACTGTGCAAAGTCTTACGATGCAGGTCCAATTATACTTCCACTTTTCGATGAAATGTGCAACAGAACAAAAAAAAGTCCACAAGGATAAAAAGTATTATAGTGTCCAAGTCAAGAAGTGAAATCCATATAAAAAGGGGGAGTGTTCTGTGATCCAAAATGAGAAAGGAAAAGACACTGCCAGTGCTTTAAACACCAAACAGGGAAAATTTGGGAGCGTTTCCCAGAAATGCCATTGGCACAGAGTTTCATAAGCATTGGGTAATAAAACCTTGCTGGAACGACCCTTGGTATCAGATTCCTCCTCCTCCGGTCTTTCAGGTGCAGGGTTGCCAACACGGTTGATCCCAGCATTGGTTGCAGAGGAACAAACAGCTAAATTATTAGTGATCCTTATCTTTACAACTCTGCCCTCTTCATCCCTTGCAGTTTGATTGTGGTGACTTTTAAACTTCAGACTGCAGCAGGAAAATAAAATGGCCCATGTCTGAAAACACATCTTTCGGTACTTGTGTACCAGGCTTTGAATGGACTTTGACTATAAAATGTATTTAAATAACGCCAGCTAACACTTTTTAGGCAGTTACAGAAATAGTTTTCTAACCATTTCATAAGATTTTAAGTAAATGAATAAAAAGTTTTTTTTGTTTTGTGTTTTTTGCTAGAAAATTACTTAGTACCCACCAAAGTAATTTACATTTAGCAGAGGTTCTAGAGAATAAAATGACAATATTTTATGTCACATTGAAAGACTGCTGCGCAAATACAAACGCAAATTTTGTGGAAAAAATACACGTTAATGAATTATAAAAAACAAAAAAACAGTAAAGTTATCCCAATGTTTTTATATAATGTGAAAGATGTTATACTGAGTAGATACCCAACATGTCATGCTTTAAAATTGCGCACGTCCGTGGAATGGCAACAAACTAAGTTACTTAAAAATCTCAATAGGCAATGCTTTAAAATTTTTTACATCTAACCCGTTTAGAGTTACAGAGGAAGTCTACAGGTAGAATTATTGCTCTCGCTCCAATGATCGTGGCGATAACTCACATGTGATTTAAATACCATTTGCATATGCGGGAGCGATTTACGTATGCGTTTGTTTCTGCGTGCGAGCAGAGGGATGGGTCGCTTTAAATGATTTTTTTCCCCCCATTTTATTTTTACACTATCCCTTTATTTATTTGAACACTTCTTTCTATTACAAGGAATATAAATATCCCTTGTAATAAAAGTATGACATGTCCTCTTTATTAAGAGATCTGAGGGAAAAAAAAAAAATGTTGGAGAGGGGGGACCTCTCCCGCTGCCTATAAAAGTGATCCTGTGGCAATCCGCTGCAGGTATCCCTTATCTAAAAGCTGCCTAAAAAAAAAAAAAAAAAAAAAAAAAAAAGATACCGGGGTTATGGCAGCTAGCTGGTGCAATAACCCTGGTATTTTAATGTCAAAGTAATTCCCTTACAGTTGAATGGACACCCAAAAACACACAAGTATTTGATTGAAAACATGAAATATCTTATTGGTTTCCACATTAAAAATACCAAAAAAATAAATTATTGTAACAACCACAAACATATAAGGTTAAAAACTTGCATGCAAATATGGCTCTTATGAGGTATGTAAGGTCGAGACTTTACGCGTTTCAGGTAGAAACCCTTCTTCAGGGGTCAGTAGACTTCGAATCATATGACTTCACCAATTGAGTGTCCACACGCACCAAGAGGAGCCATATAGATTTAAAATCCGGTAATTCTTACCAGAGGGTAGGAAGATGCTGGGTTTAGGTTTTCATCTGCTATGAATTGGAGCACGAGGAGAGAGCGAGAAGAAGGGCCGCAAACCGGCCGAGCCAACAGGTGCCACAAGGATCCAAAGAATGGTCCAACACTTGTAATTTGTGAATAGGAAAAAATCCTGTGGTATTGGATTACGGTACCCAAAAAATTAGGATGGTGTGAATCAAGAAAAAAATAATAATCATGGTGAAGATTATAGTCCCATATTTTCGGTATCTATATATGTTACAATAAGGTAATCATCTTTGTTGTATATAGTAATATAGTAACCACGGCATCCTCGGCCTTACCATATGTACCCTTGAGTTGCTCATACCTCGTAAGAGCCATATTTGCATGCAAGTTTTTAACCTTATATGTTTGTGGTTGTTACAATAATTAATTTTTTTGGTATTTTTAATGTGGAAACCAATAAAATATTTAATGTTTTGAATCAAATACTTGTGTGTTTTTGGGTGTCCAATCGCCTACATAGTCCCACCAACATACTTGGGGGTTTTTCTTCTATTCTACACAACCGGGATGATGGCCACTGGCACCTAGGTACTAAGTGATGGGGAACCATATAGGTTTATAGTTACAGTTAGGCGGTCGGCAATGGTTAAGCATCCCCATCAGAGTTAAATGTTTTCTCTCAACCCTCTGACTGCCTTTTTTGCTGCACAGCTTGGTTTGGTAAAAATTAAAAAATAACAGCAGGAATTGAAAAATAACAGCAAAAATGTAAAAAACAAAACAAAGACTGCTTTGTTAATCCTTGTGGCAGACTGTCTCATTTATTTTTGCCTTTATTACAACTTGAACACGAACCTGTACTATGGCCATACTAAGTAGAGGTACACATCTGATGCATTGCTGCCACTATAGGCTGCCTGCACATGGATTTTGAAATAGAGTAAGGGTTGGAGGGAAAGGAAGTTTCAATTTTCTGAAAATGTAAGCCTAAGATTCTCTCCCCCCTCAACTGTTGTAGAACTTGCCAAATAGATCACAAATAAAGTAAAATACCTAAAATGTACCTGGGGTCCCCTGCCTGCGCTCTGGGCTCCTCTTCGTCTTCATGTGCCACAGTGCAGCTCAGCTCTGCCCTCTGATCACTGGATGATGCTCTCCAGCACAGCGCTGGATTGAGATCTGGCTCAAAGGTATTTTTTTTATACCTTAATGCAGAGAATGCATTAAGGTAAACTACCTTCAGCCTTTGCAACCACTTTGAACAGGAAGTTTTAGTTTAGACAGTTTTCCAAGTAAAAAAACTGCATAGTACACACTGACGCTACAAAGAGGTAATATCAATTCCATTTTATTTACATTTTGGCCTCCTCTGAGAAGCAAAGACCAATTATCAAATTTCGAAAACACAGCATTCATACGAATTAGAATTTTCTCAAGACAGTTTCTTATCAAGTACCACACACAAATGGCATGCCCAAGTCTTGCTTGAACAATTAAAGTGATACAAACTTGGCAAGTAAAAAAATGTGCCCTTGGCACAGACTGTTTTTAACCCAACTATTGTTATAATCTGTAAATAAGAGGGCTGTGTCAGCTGGAAGAAAACTAAAGCATAAATCTGAGATTTGAGTTTATATGTAGCATTTTGCTGTTTTTCTGATATATTTATATAGATTATATACACTCTAGTAAAAGAATTTGCATTATTGATTTATATATATATATTGTAGGAGAAAAGCATAGGCTACTACAAGCTGTATGGAAAATTTAGTGTACAGCTATAGGACTTCTTTTAATGACTATACGTTACCTAAAACAGCTTCATATCTGATTGAATATTACAACATTCAGCTGTTACCTGTAACAAACCCTGGAAAGATTGTTGGATCAAAAACAGTGAAAACAATGGAACCTAGTGATGGGTTTCTAATTCAAGGATAGTCCATTCTCCATGGGGGGATGAACACTCATCAGGAGAGTAACTAGTCACTGTGATGCTTGTAGAATCCTCGAACGGAGATGACAAATCCCCCCATGCTTTGCCCTGAGATTTAGAATTCTCTCTAGCTAAGAGCAATGTCTGATTGATTAGATACTGTGCTAGGCTGAGATCCTCAGGGACGGAGTTTATGATATCAACATCTGATCCATGATCAGCTAGCAGCTGTCTTAGTAGTGTCCAGTCCCTTTCTACAAACTGCTGATCTTCAATTTCAATATCCATTATTCTAGCTTCGGTCTTCAGTCTTTGCTCAATTCCTTCACCAGGATCCATCTCATATATAGGAGAAAGGGACTTTGGAGGGCGATGATCATACATGCAGGTTTGGGCCAATGAGTCATTATCATCTATGTTTCCTGAAATAATTCATAATACTGTACATTGTAAAATAGTTATGCTCTCCCCCCAAAGTCAACGAAGACGAACATACAATCAATAAACACTGTGGTACACAGACATTTCACAAACGTATATATTTCTAGACAGTAATGTGGTACAGATCACTGTTTAGAAATTCAAGTCAAGCATCAGATCGCCCTAAGAAGCAAACTTCTGAAATTTCTGATACAGAAAATGGGTTATTTGAATAGCCATTTCAATCAGACATAGAATAATACAAAAGGGTTGCATCTATTTTGTATTTAGTGTAAAGTGTTATCATATAGCCTATGACACCCTCTACCTATCTAGCAGTGAGCATATGTAGGTAATCCCCTATATATTAGGGAAGAGAGATGAGAGATTTTGCTGCAAAATTAATTTATAGGTGTAAACTTTTTGCAGTAGGCCATAATTAACAAATGGTCAAAGACCGTTTTCTGGCATCTTAACAGTGTGTGACAACACCAGAATTCTGTATCAAAGGGTTAGCCCAACATAATTCATCACAGTAGATGCTGGTGGCTGAACAAACCATTGACTTCCTAAATCTCAGGAACTCCATTGGCAAATGCATCCCCACCAGTAAAACCTCCGCCAGTGAAGCCTTTACCTTCTGATAATAAAATCAAGAACCTTTGTAATGATTTCAATAGATGGGTGAACCTAGGAACTTTGGTACAGGCTCTTACTAGAAGTCTTGGAGAGACACAAAAAGCCAATAGTGATTCAAACAGCTTCAACTCCAAACTAAAACAAATCTTTTATGTGGACTAACCCTTTACTATTGTCCACCCCTGATTTAAAGCTCTCTCTTTATTGAGTCCACTCACTACATTCAGAGCCACTGTTGGCAAACATCTAATTAGAAGAGAGCTAGCATTTAAAAAAAAAAAAAAAAAAAGTTTTAATTATATGCAATTATGAATACCCCCTTTATTAATGTCAGTATTCTGTCATGGCTCTAGTTTGTGTGGCAATAAAAATTACACTGTTTACAATAATGTACATTTCTGCATTAATATACCTATTATATGCATTTTATACTAGGTATAACTAAAACAGCTCTGGTAAAAAATAAAGCCAAGTCATAGTAGAAATCTAAATTAAACTAATCAACGACTTTTTTAAAAATATGTAATTACATATTAAGATTTTAAAGTGAATAAATACTGGATTTAAAGTTTGACGTTGCTGCTGCAATGTCAGACAATGGCTTGCGATACCAGTTTCTGCTGTAAGTGATTCTCAGAGATAAAGCTTCCAGGCTCATCAGGATAGTGGGAGTATGTGGGAAGAAACGAGGTAAGCACTAATTTATAGACAACTCAGCTAATTATAGGCTACTGGTAGGCTGTGAATTTTTGGTTGTCTTTCCAAAAGCAAAAATAACTTTTCTGAGTGATAAACAGTTTCTACATATAAAATATACATAGAAAGATGGGATGCATAAAGTGAAAAGAATAAAGATACAAATATATTTATAAGAAGGCTGAACAAATTTCAAAAATAAAAATCAGATAAATGCACTTGATGTCATTTAAAGAGACACAGTGGTGTTGATCTACTAAAACTGGAAAGTGCAAAATCTGGTGCAGATGTGTATGATAGCCAATCAGCTTTTAACTTCAGCTTTTTCAATTAAGCTTTAAAAAAAAAAAAAAAAAATCTGGAAGCCGACTGGTTCTTATGCAGAGCTGCACTAGATTTTGTACTCTCCCGTTTTGTAAACCCATTGCCCAGGTCGCTTCATGGCAAAGTGATAGTGTCTTTGCAAAGCGGCTCCCTCAAATCTTATACCTACCTTGCCAGCATTTTCCAATAGCAACCAGCACTAAATTCCCAGTGTTGAAAGGGGGAGCCGTGATGTCACACCCTCTGTCATTTGACAGTACTTAGGCCTAGTGAAAGGCTGCTAGTGCTGGCAAGGTGTCAGGGGGTGAGTACCCTTGCAAAGACACTGTCACTGTTGCCTGAATGGGCAAGGTGAAAGCATCTTTACTGGTTGTAGGCGCCATGATATTTTAGTTGGCAAAATAGCCATTCATCCCCAACAAAATAAACTGTCAGGATCCTTTTGTACTTTCTAAAGCAGGTTTCCCTCATGCATTTACAAATTGGTTCTGAAAGATTAAAAGCCTACAGAATGGGTCACTATAATGGCTATAACCATTATTTTAATGATCCTTCGTAGACATTAAGAGCCTCAAATCTTTGTGATCTTTTAGGGCCATCTTAATTCATGTTCAGCCATTCTGATATACATTTAAATATTGCAGCAGGAATATTTAAATGCATATATGTATCATAATACTTTCACTTTATATATTATATATATTCCGCGCAAAATAATTGTCAATTTAATTTTATCTTTGATACAGAAGCAGGTCTTTCACAGTTCGGGTTTCTGCACTACAAAAAATAAAAAATGTCTGAAATCCTTCCTAAAGCACAATTGTAATTATGTCGAAAAATGATTTGTGAGTTTTGGTGTTGTGAATATTTCAACACTACAACTTAACATAGTTAATGTACTAATTCAATAAAAGGAAACCTATACTGAGAGAAACTTGCAGGCTGCCATTGCTGACCTCCCTTAAAAAATGCTAGCAGTCTAGCTGTTTCAGATTTAATACATTTTGAGTTACTAACCCCAAAACAAGCATGCAGTCAGTGAAGTAAGAACTCCTGATCTGCAGACTTATTCTATGTCAGTGGCTTAAACTACTAAAGCCATAAAAAGGTCAGCATGGTAGGCCACAAAACTCTGCACTAGAAGTACTACAACTCTATTGTGTGACAGCTAATGTTTATTACCTGCAGATAAAGCAGTGTTGGAGCTTTCAGTAGATGGTACATGGTTGTCTCTGCCTTGGTAGTCAAGAAACTGACTCTTACATGCATTACCAGTTTTAGTACAGCAAAACCTTTGTGTATCAGAAGGCATTTCAGTATAGAGATCCAAATGGCATGGTCTTGTCTGAGACTTAATTTCACATTCTGTGGATTTGTAGTAGCCTTTACATGCATCAGACTCTTCAAGGTCCTCATCAGCAACAGACTTTTTATCACTTGTTGGTTGATTGCCAGTCAAAGAAGCAAATTCTGCCTTGCCCTCCTTGGACCTTGGGTCGTGGTTATGGGAACATCCAGAACAGTTCTCAGTACCATTTCTCTCAAACACGTCCAATGGTGTTAGTGATGCAGGTTTGCGCATATGTAAAGTATGAGCATCTCCTTCATCGGATCCCAGTTCTTCACACTCATCCACAGAGAGGAGGACAGACCTCTTAAAACTTTTATTTGCAGTAGCTTCCTGGGAGTCACCCTCCATTTCAGCAATATCATCGAAAGCTAAATTAACAATGCCTTGAAAGGGCTGAGTGACAACTTCTTCTGGAACTTTGAGGCCAGTGCTTTCCGTCTCTGATCGCTCATCTTCAGTTTCATCAGCTGATGAAGATAGGTGTTCAATTTCCTGAGAAAACTGCACACTGCTGCAAACTGCTGTGTGATGAGAACTATGTTTGGGCACATCCCTATGCAGCCATGGCTCCATTCTTTTTTGAGGTCCTTCATCATCACTGGTGGAATTGACTCGGAATAACTCTGTATGGTCTTTCTTCAATTTTACATCAACTCTTAAGCTACCATCATAACCCTTCAATTCTTCAGGGGTACTTGTGTCACTACTGCTTCTACCAAGAAAATCATGGCACCGCATTGTGCTGCACTTAGAGATTCCTCTTTCATTTGAACCATCATCATCCTGTGAGCCACCTGCATCGTAATCTTCAGACCTTGGTTTGATGTCATCAGATGATGTACTAGCACTGCCACTCTCAGATTCTGGGCTCTCGCGCTCATGTAGCATACCGGAGTGTTTATTCCATTGACTTATAAATTCAAAGTTTTCATGATCAGCTGCTTCTGTGGCATTCATCTCTGTTTGATAACTAGACAACTGCCTTTCAGATGAACAGTTCATAAAAGGTTCACTATTATTTAGCACAGGCTGACAACTGGTAGAATTACCCATCAAAGGCGATTCAGCAGCACAATAGGTAGGCGCAACTCTGCTAGTGTTCTGAGAGAACTGGAATAATGTCACATCTTCCTTCTCTTTTTGTTTCGGAACTCTTTCAACTTCTTTGACAGAACACAACTCACTTTCGCTTGAACTGTCAGCACATTTGGAATTCTCTGAATCACAGATATTTTTGCAATCTGGTTTCTTCTCGCCTGCAGTACTTATAATGTACACTTCGTCTGACCCAGCATTGTCAACATTTGCTGTTTTGGTTTGATTTGTTGCTTCTGACAAACCTTCTTTTGAATTAGATGTATAATGAAGAACAGATGCTGCTGGAAGATTTTCTTGGCATTGGCAATGCTCTAAATTAGGCTTCTGTATCATAGAGTCTTGATTGCCCATTGAATTTTCCTGACAAGACTCAAGTGCAGTGAATGGCTGGCCTTCAGAACAGTGTTGTGCGGTGTTTTCTGCTAATTGATAAGAAGCAGATTGTTTGACTTCATCTGCTACAGACACTGGGCTCTCTGCATTATTTGTAGCTAGGTTGGGGCATTTTTTGACTGCAGAGGAAGAACTCTTTTGATGTGACTTTTGGTTTAGTGTTAAAGGTTTAGAACTACTTTGAGCCTTAGGTTTGGATTCTTTATGATTTGATATAGAGAGTTTACTGCTGCTTAAACTGTGTTTATTACTTGGAGCTGCTGCATTTGTTTTATTTGTTGATGTGACTGATGGTTTTGTAGCCTTTTTATTCACAGACACGGGTTTTTCCCCAGAAATAGAATGGTTCACTAACTTGGCTTCCATTTTGACATCAGTTTGTTTGGAAGAAACAGATTTAGGCACGTCTGATGCATCTCCAGATACACCTGTAAAAAAAATAGGAGAAAAAAAAAAAAGTAAAACTAAGCTTTATCAAGTTACAAGAACCAATCACCTTTGTATTTTGTGCACCAGAAATGAAATTGTATTTCCCTACAGTTGCACATCAATTATGGGTAAATTAACTAAACTAACCAATGCATCATATACTATTTTAGAAGAAAAATTTAAATTCCTGAAAATGCAAACATGTTTTGCGTCCTAAAGTTCCACTAAACTAAAAAAAAATCTCTAATAATTACTAAAAGGTTTCTATGCCGTTTAAGTCTGAAATCTTTACTGATGAATAAATTACTTATGCAACCGGTCAGTCTTCCATAGTTCCTGTTTGGTAGATTAAATGATCTGTGGGCTCAGAGCCTCTGCATTGTTGCAACCACATTGCATATTGCTCCCTTTCTTTAATTTAAAGCCAACCATAGATGGATCAAAATTTGGCTGGTTCAGCAGGGATCAACTTCTGTACAGCCAGCCTGTTGGAAATTTTTTTTTTTTTTTCGATCAGTGCCGCTGCCTATAACCAGCGGTGCTGAGGATTGTATTGTGATGGCGGGGTAGCCCCCCTCTATCAGAATACAATAGCTCAATGGAAGGAGTTCCCCCATCCACCTCGAATATGTGGCTAGGGGAATCAAGTTATTTTCTTTCTTTCTTTCAACACACTGGTTGAATGAAAGAAAATGAATTATGTATGGCCTAAGTAAGCCATGTCAATACACATCTTACTATGTAGGAAAACCGCTTGCTGTCTGTCTGATCCAATCAACCCAAAGGCATTGGTGGGTGGATCACATTGACTGGCATCTCCACTCCATTTGGACAGCTTGGGAGGAGGGGGAGAAAAAGCTGAGGTGACGTGACAGGACATGTAATCTGCTCCAACTTAGCCCTGCCCCCAGCACAGGCCACACTACAGTAAAAAAATAAAATCATGTGACCCCATTTTGAAAAAGCTGAAAAAGGTATTCCTTGTATTCCTAAAGTAGTCCACATGTAAATTAATGCCTGGTGGTCATCATCACTTATTGTCGTTGTACCACTATCAGTGTCCGTGTTCCTAATTGGATCATCCAATTGGATCATATAAAACATATCCAACATGCTACTACCATTACAGTGGTTTTCTGATGCTATTTCTCGTTTTTATTTCCATGGGAAAAAAATATATGAAACTTGATCACTTTCAGGTGACAATTCCACTTCTATTCCAGTTTTCTTTCTGTATATACCTGTATGCTCCTAAAGGATTTTTTTTTTCTGATGTTGCAATGGTTTTAAATTGTCAGTTTACAGTATATGCAAATAGCGCTTAGCAAAGATTTTCTATTAGTAAAGCTAAAGGGCTAAAAAAACGGAAAAGAGTGACCAAAAAGTACAACTACATAATGGAATGTGAAAATGTAAGCAAACCCAGAATAGCTGGCCAGATTTCCCACTTGCTGGGAGGAGAGAAGAGAGACCACATTACCGTAAGTCTTTGCTCAATATCGTTTAAGTAGGGTCATAATAAGTGCTCCCCAGAGGGTATTTCCTGACTCAGTTCCTCGTGTGATTATGGCCAGTAGGTTGCCAGTGATTGGGAGGTAGGCAGGGAGACCAGGTGCTAGGCAGACAAAGTGTTGCTTTTGTGCAAGAAAATCTGATAAACCTATAGAAGGTAATGGCTCATTGTACTCCAGCAGAGAGATTTGTGAAAAACAAGCAGTGACCTCTGACAGCATTTTTCACTGAAAAGAAGAGATGAATTGGCAGTCCCTGCACAAATCAGCAGTGCAGTTGTTTCACTGTGAAAGTGCATCTACACTTTAAAGAGGAAATCAGTTTTTTTTTCTTAACTGGAAAGTAAAGGCATAATGTGCTAGTAAGCATCATATACTAGCACATTATGTGACACTTGCCTCCAAACGAAGCCCTCGTCGTCCTATTGGAGGCCGTATCCATCTTCGCCTGTCCTCCTTCCGGGTCTGCGTGGGAGCCGCCGGTCACGGCACAGGATTCTGAAGAAATTGCACTGGCGGCTGTTCCTTCACAGAGCATGCGCCGATGATGCCATTGGCACAGTAAAAAGTAAATATCTCCTAAATGGTGTAAGTTTAGGAGATATTTAAAGTACCTATAGGTAAGCCTTATTATAGGCTTTCCCTCTAGGTACAAACATTAGAGGGTGGGTTTACAATCACCTTAACTATTAAACAGAATTTATTGACTATACGACCAGAACCAGACCAGTGGTATTGCATAGAAGAGCATGGGGAAACGAAAATTAAATTTGCAGTCCTCTCTTTCTCTCTAGGATGAAAGTTAAAGGAGTTGTAAAGGCAGAAGTTTTTTGTATCCTAATGCATTCTATGCATTAAGATGAAAAGCCTTCTATGTGCAGCAGCCCCCCTCAGCCCCCTAATGCTTACCTGAGCCCCATCTCTGTCCACAAGTCCCTCAGCCATCTGAGACTCTCCCTTCTGATTGGCTAAGACACAGCAGCGGCACCATTGGCTCCTACAACTGTCTAATGTCATGTCAATCAGGAGAGAGAGAGAGAGAGAGAGAGAGGGGGGGGGCGTGGCCGAATGGCAGCCCTGTGTCTGAATGGATACACAGAGCTGCAGCTCAGCTCGGGTGCCCCCATAGCAAGCTGCTTGCTTTGGGGGCATTCAACAGATGGGAGGGTCCAGAAGCAAAGAAGGACGACCCAAGAAGAGGAGGATCTGGGCTGCTCTGTGCAAAACCACCTGCATAGAGCAGGTAAGTATAAAATTATTATTTTTTTTTTTAAATAATAAACAAGACTTTACAATCACTTTAAAGCCACAAATATTAGTGACCCGTCATTTAAAATTGAAAGTGAAAAATTCCTTTCATGTAACCTCCTTTCCTCTAACTGAATAATGAAGACGTCAACAGCAGTTACCAGTATCCATCAACTGAGCCTCACAAAGGATGGTAGTGAGTGCAGGCACTGGGCTTACCTCCAGTCATTCTCAGTGAAACATATTGCTAGGTTTTAATGAGTATGGCCAACCAGTGGACACACACATCACCCTTCTTTGCTTGTTGCCACAGAATATACCATTGTGGGTTTCTCCTCTTGTTTTTTTTAAAGCAGTAGTAAAGTCTTTGTTACAATACAAAATAATGGGACCCTCTACAGGTTTAAGTCATAATGTATTAGTATGCACTGCATATTAGTGAATTATGACAGACTTGCCTATAAACAGAGCCCTCCAGTGTTGTCACGGCTACCCCAAAGCTTCCCTCTTCACCCAATCTTTCTTCAGAGTTTTGTATCTTTGGCCACTTGAGCGGCGGGGCCGGGGTGATATTACGCCTGAGCATACGTACAGGAGTAACATCGCCGCAGCACACAGAGTGGCCGTCAATGTTGTCGGAGCTGCGCATGTGCGGCCCAGAGCACATTACCTCTAGGGTCTCTTCTGTTATAAAACCCTGCCTGTCAGCAGATTTAGTAGTTCTTCAGTTTACTACCACTTTACCTATATCTATTCACGCTAGTCACATCAAAAAGCACAGGTATCAAATTCCAAACAAAGAAAAACGTACCTGGTTTTTTAGACAGTGCAGCTGGGGCACTCTTTGGCCTTTGTTGAGCAGCAGTTCCCATTCGGATTACTTTTCTTTTCTGAAGTCCAGAGTCATTCCCTCCATCAGTGGGTAATTTTTTCGCTGATGTACTGTTAGGATTAAAAAAAAAAAAAAACCCAAAAAAGAAAAAAAAAACAAAATGCAAAAATTTCCATTACCACGTAAAAAAACAAACACATAAAATCAGCTAAAAACCATTATCATGCAGACAAGGCAAATCAGCCATTTTTAGTCCTCTTCCTAGTTCAATAGTAGTAGCCTTAGACTGGCAATAGCCATGGGGTGGGTACTGCTTGATCAAGGTCTTTTTAAGCTAGGTACACACTTTATTTTCTTCATTTAACCAGTGGGCTGAATGAAAAGAATGTGTCTGTCAGAATCTGTCAGAATACACTGATTTGTGCTGCAGAGGCGGATTGGCCTTTGTTAAACAGAACAGGCTACACACAAATCAACATTTGTCTGGTTCCTGCCAAACTTCAGTCAGTGTGTACCCAGCTTAAGCCAGATATGGCAACAATCTTATTTTTAAGGCCCCTGTCACACTTATGAGACCTAAAAGTTGCACGATTTGACACAATTTTGACTGGACTTGAAGCAATGCCTATGTCTTGGGACCTCAAAACGCATTAAAATCATCCCAAAGTAGTGCAGGGACTACTTTGAAGTCGTTGCAACTTGAAGTCGCACAAATATGAACGGTACTCATTGGAAATCATGGAGTATGACTTGTCATGCAACTTTGCAGTCCCAAATTGCCACATGCGTGTGAAAGGGGCCTAAAGGGGCTAAACACATACTGCCAGGGAACGACAGACATGTTTGTCAACCTGGTTTTATCATAAGTGTTTTGTCCTGGCACCCACAGTGTCTGTTCCCTACTTCTTCCTTACCCAATTTTCCTTTCCTGAGCACAGACAAGAGCATTAACGTTTATGTTGACGCTACATCCAGCCATTGTAAGATTGTATGTGCACTGCCCAAGTGTTTGAAGATATCAACACACTGAAACAGTCCTAAGAAAAATTGGATTTTTGACTTACCATAAAATCTATCTCTCTGATGTTCATTGATGGACACAGCTCCTAATATTCTTAACTATTGGGTTATACTGGAGTAGGACACTAGGTAGAAAAAAAAAAAAAAAAAAAGTCTGGCTACGCCTAAGGGCAGTGAACATCAGAGAAATGGATTTTACAGTAGGTCAAAAATCCCATTTTCTCTTTCAATGATGGACACAGATCCTGATTTTCTTAACAATTGGGATGTCCCAAAGCAGTGTTAAACACGAGGGGTATGAACAGTGAAAAAGATTCCCAAGGCTAACTATAGCCAATCAGGTAAACAGGAGCTCAGCCAAAACAACATGAGCTCAACTGAAACACACAATACACCCTCAAAGAGGACCAGGTCCTCTACACAGCACCTGCTTTATAGAATTTTGTGAAAGTGTGCACCGATGACCAGGTGGCCGCTTTGCAAACCTGCGTCACTGATGCCCGACAACGGAAGGCCCAGGAGGCATGGAGCGCCCGAGTAGAGTGCGCTTTGACAAGGAAAGGAGGAACCTAAACCCTTGATGGAATAGGCCTGAATCACAGTCTGTCTGATCCATCTGGAAATGGTTGCAGTGAAAGCAGACAACCCTTTTCGAGGCCTATCCATAAGCACAAATAGTGAGTCTGACTTCCTACAAGACTCCGTAGCTGCCAGGTACATCCTAATTGCCCAGACCACATCCAAGGCATGCAAAGCAATTTCCTTTGGATGCTTTGGCCTGGGGCACAGGGAAGGCAACACAAAGACTTCATTCAAATGACAATCTGAGACAATCTTTGGAAGAAACGAGGGACAGGGCCGAAGAACCACCTTATCTCTGTGACCACCAAGTAAGGTGAACGATACAGGATAACGCCGCCATTTCCGACACCCTGCCTGCAGAAGTGATAGCCACCAAGAAGGCCACCTTCTGGGAAAGCGCAAGCAGGGGAATCCCCTGAAGATTCTCAAAAGGAGGCTTCTGAAGGACTGAGAGCACCAAATTGAGGTCCCAAGGTGGCAACGGAAACCGCACTGGGGGGGCCAAGTGCCTAACTCACTGAAGAAAAGTATGCACCAGGGAGTGTGTGGCCAAGGGCCATTGAAAGACGACCGCTAAGGCTGACACCTCACCCTTGATAGTACTAAAGGCCAGTTTCTGCTCAAATCACTGATAAAGGAAGGTCAAGATCCGGGCCGAGAAAGAGCGAGGATGAACCCCAAGAGACTCACACCACGCAATGTATGACTTTCCACATACGATGGTAGATCTTCCTAGAAGTAGATTTCCTAGCTTTTAACAGTTTGACGCAAACAAACCTCTATCCATCAGCACCTGGTGTTCAACAGCCACCATCAGCACCTGGTGTTCAACAGCCAAGACGTCAAAGACTGCGACTATAAAGCAGGAAGGAAGATTGGTCCTTGGGACAGCAGATCTTCCCTGAGAGGAAGCTTCCAAGGAATGTCGGCGACCAGCCGCAGCAGGATTGGCGTACCAAGCCCAGCGAAGCCAGTCAGGAGGCACTATGATCACCGAAATCCCTTCTGCCTACCTTAAAAAAAAAAAAAAAAAAATCCCTTCTGCCTCGATCCTACATAGAAGTCTTGGCAGAAGCTTGAGAGGAGGAAAGGCGTAAACCAGACGATACTGACCCCATGGGGCCACTAGCGTGTCTGTGGTGTCCGCCAGAGGATCCCATGACCGAGTCACAAACCTCTGCACCTTTCTGTTGAGCAGAGATGCCAACAGATCCAGCTCGGGGATGCAGAGACACAACTGATGAAACACCTCCGGATGAAGGGACCACTCTCCTTGGTCCAACACTTGCTGAGATAATCTGGCTGCCAGTTTTCATTAGTCGGGACCCTTCCAGTTTCCAGAGCCCCTGAGCAGAATTTTTGACGAGGACACCTCCCCAGCCAGGCAGGCTGGCATCTGTGGTGACCACTGTCAAATACAAGGGGAGGAAGGATTTGCCCATCTGAAGTGCCGGAGAACTAAGCCACCATATCAGGGACTACTTCGATCCCCGGCTCAGCTGGATCTGATTGTCCAGAAACTGCGGAGTCTTGTCCCATTTGGCCAGAATCTTCCTTTGCCGGGACCTCATATAGAGCTGTGCAAATGGAATTGCCTTGAAGGTAGACAACATCAGGCCTAGAACACGCATGCAAGGCCCGGAAGGGATGCCCATCTGCTGGACAGCAGGAGACGAATTGCAGCCTGAAATTTCTGGAGCTTGTCCAGAGGAAGAAGCACTCTGGCTAAGGCCAAATAGTAGGAGACTCCACTCGCAGAAGGAGGTCGTCCATGTAGCCCAGTACCACAATCCCCCGTTGGCGTAACAAAGCTAGCACTGGGTCGAACACTTTTGTCAAGACCCGAGGATCAGAGGCGAGACCAAAGGGTAACGCCACAAACTGATAATGCTCCTTTCCCACGGCAAAACGGAGGACGCGCTGGTGACCGGCACATATTGAAATGTGAAGGTAAGCATCCTTGATGTCAATAGAAGCAAGGAAATCCCCCTGATACAGGGATGCCACCACCGTGCAAATGGACTCCATTCTGAACTTCTGTGCCCGCACAATGTAGTTCAGCGCCTTGAGGTCCAGGATTGGACGCACCTTGCCTTCCTTCCTTCCTGGGAACTGTAAACAGGTTTGAGTAAAAACCCTGAAAACTTTCCAATGTTGGACTCGGGATAATCACCCCTTGCCTTGAAGTAACAGGTCTTGTACCACCCCAAACAGACTCTATAGGCGGTCTGGGGAGAGGCACAAGTTGGAAGGAAAGAACCTTGCCGGGGGACAAGGGCGCAACACGATCTTGTAGCTGGATCAAATTACTTTCCCTGCCCACTTGTCTTTTACCAGAGAAGTCCACGGGTCCGGAAACCAGTGAAGACATCCCCCCATCCCCGATACGGGCGAGGGCGCACCTTCATGCTGAAGGAGCCTTGTCCACGGGTCTGGAGAAGCTCGCTCTCGGCTTGCCAGACCAGGTTTGTTTGGATCCTCCAGAGGAGGCCCTGAAAGGCTTCGAGCCCTTGTCAGTCGACTCTGAGGGACAACAAAAGCTTATGAGCTGAGAACGAGGGCCCACGTCTAAGACGAGGGTCTTTGCCTTTAGTAGCCTGCAGAAGAAAGATACTCTTTCCCCCTGTGAGACCTTTAATGATATCATCCCGGGTAGCTCCAAACAGGCGATCTACTTGAAAGGGAAGGTCAGTCAAGGCCTTTTTAAAAGTCTGGTCTGCAGACCAGCTTTTGAGCCAAAGACTCACTGAAGAACCACTGCCGAAACAGAGAGCCGAGCCACTAGGGGAGCTGCATCTAAAGAGGCATCACAGATAAACTGCAGCCCCTGGACCAGCTGGCCTGCCAGCTCAGCAAAGGCAGGGGGGAGTGGTTCTCCCTCCAGGTCATGGCGTAAAAGCTTAGCCCACTTGGTCAGAGTTTGTGACACCAGTGCAATGGTTAATACCGGCCTCAGCGCTGAACCAGCGAGAGTATACATATTGCGGGCCACAGCCTCCGCCTTCCTGTCAGCTGGATTCTTAAAGGCCGGGGACTGTTCAATCTAGAAACTGGAGGGTCCACCACTGGTGGAACAGTCCACTTCTTAAGAAGGGACTCATAGGGGTATCGGCTTGCAGTTCGCTTAGGGACCCCAAGGAGACACTTTGGTTGTCCCCACTCTTTAGCGACAATTGTCAAAATAGCCGGGGAAAGGAAAAACCTTTGCCGCTCTGGATGGCTTGTGAGTGCCAAAGGGAACGCGCACCTCCGTTGCAGCTGCTTCCTCTATTTTTAAGGTCTCACGCACAGATACAAATCAGTGCTTCCACCGGCGCCTTTTCATGTGCGGTTGCAGATGTAGAAGAATCATCCTTCCTATCTGAGGACTCCGGGCGCGAGGTCGCAAACCCAGCAGGGGATTGTCAAGAGTGCCGAATTGTATTGAATGCTTCTTACCATCTGACCCATTGTAAGTGCATTACTTTCTTTGCTTTAATAAACCATTTAAACGGTATCACGCTATGGTGTCTTTTCGATTTATCCCACATACACCTTTCTGAGTGGGGATTTCCAGATATCCATACGTGTACCATCCTTGAGTGACCTTCCTATATCCACCATTTGGAGGAGAATTCGTGAAAGCCTCTGCCATCTGTTCCAAGGAGATCATCACTTTCAGCCTGCATGACCCAATTGCTGTAAGGTACTTTGGGTCCATGCCATCTGGTGAGCGAATTATATTCTCTTTTTGGTGTGGGATTTATCACAAGTATTCACTCTTCTATGTGGGACTGGTCACCTTCCTTTTTTGGCTAATTTTGAATATTGGACTTTATTTTTGCATTTCAGTGTGTATCCCATTGTACTCACTTTAACATTTGAGCGCTGCACAATTTATGTTATATTTGGTTGCCAAAATATCCAGTCATGGCCGCGATTTTCAATGGCAAACCACTGCAAAATGGCCACCGGACTACACAAACATGGCTGTCGTGCATTGAGCACACAGGCTACAACAAAATGGCGGCACCAGGAAGGATCCCTAGGCCTCAAGGACAGGCCCAGGCAGCATGGGGGGGCCCTGGCAGGAGCCCCCACCAGATACAACCCCCAGCACAGCGGGTCGTCTGGTCGCCGGTGACGCACCTCCCCTCCCCTCCCCCTTTGCCAGCATAGCGCCTTGCCCCCACCCCAGGACGTGGCTCAGAACACCCACATAGCCCAAGCATAAGTGGAGGGGGGGTAGGCTAGGGGGACAGGTGAAGGGGGGTGCCTGACGGGAAGGGGGGGAAGCCGGGATCTGACCCTCTCAAAGAGGGGCCCGCATCCATCCCAGAACCCCCCAGGTGAAGAGGGGGGATAGCTACTCACCATACCAGGAACCAGGCCGGCACCACCCCAGACAGAAACCCCTTGCCATAGAAATGGGGGTTGTCGGCCAGGAGGAACGCTGCGACACAGGCCGAGACCCCAGTCGTATTCGACCTCGCGATGCATTTAACTCGCAGGCCAGCGCCCGTCCGGTGGGGTATGTCGCTGGCCAGACTGGGGTGACCACTGGATCTAGATTATACAGCCTGTCACCCAGTCAAGCAGTTGATTGTAGATCTGACAGGGAAAAAGCAGGCGAAAAATTTCTATCTAAAAAGAAAAATTGCCAGGACCAGAGTTTCCAGCAAGGAATTAGGTCCTTACTCCTGACTAGGCAGAAAAAATACTGAGTACCTATAGCAGAGAGAGGGAGTATATCCCTTGGGATTGCCCACAGGCGTAGCCAGACTTTTTTTCTGCCTAGTGCCCTACTACTGTAGGGGACAGTATAACCCAATGGTTAAAAATATCAGGAGGTGTGTCTGTCAATGAACGAAAGAGAAAAAAACATCTATACCATACAATCAGGGCTACCATACATCAAGGGTGAAGAGAAGTCTGTACATGCAATTCAAATCAGAATTAACAGAATCAGCTCACTTTTAAGTGAACCTGAACTATAAACTGAGCTATAAATATAAAAAAAGATATTTGGTATGGTATAGTTAAGTAAAAATTATAAAAAAAAAAAAATGTAACCCCTAAAATAAACTTCTTATTTTCTCCTTTTCGGTCTGCTAAATACACGATTGAATGTTGTTTTGTTCTATCCGCTTGATAAGTGCAAAAATACCTGTTGCTTTTCCCTGAAATCCACTGAGCTAATAAACTTCCTGTGTTTTCTGTACTTTCAGCATGTTCTTTACCTGGTCATTTCCCCATACCTTTTACATTTTCTCTGTTTCCTTCATTATATGGTTCATTCTGTTGATTGCAAAACAGTTGGCCCCTCAGGTCACAACTTTTGTTACAACCATTTATATATGGAAGTTATTGTATTACACTAAAGTTCAGATAGCTATTGCTCATAACTTCTTAGCATACAGGTCATACATTCAAGGATTGTATGTTACTTGTATTTTATATTGACATGCACTTGCTGATCCAAAATAAACAATAAAGAAAAAGGGGATAAAAACAGGAATTGTGCATGTATTGAAGAGATGATGTGTGATTTTTTTTAAAAGGAACCTCGCCTTGACATTTGAAGTGAAGTTTTCACTGTGCCTAAGCACTCGCCTAAATAATTGACCTTTTGCCTTGAGTTCCTTCTTAAAAAAAGCAGTGTGGGGTCTGTGGCCAAAATGCCAGAATGATAAAACCTAAAGTAAAGCCTGCAACAGAGGAATATAAATTTGTGCCAACAGAAAGGGAGGGGAAAAAATAATGGTCTAACCCCACCGAAAGATGGGCTTTTAAATTGTAACTCCCAAAAGATATATAGTAGCAATACAAATATCTTATTAAAAAATGTATAATAAATATAATTTATTGAACATCCAAAATCACATACATAGCCTTATTATAGCCAGGGCCACACAAAAAAGACAGGGGAGCCCCTGGGACATTTTACATACAACGACATCAATAGTGTATAATGGATACAGGTACAAAATATGCTAACATGTTTCACGGTATAAGTATTCCGCTTCTTCAGGGCTTTTATCATCCACAAACTCCACAGATGTCACAAATAAATAGAAGAAAGGAAACCAGCTTTGTCAAATGTGTTCCAATTAGGGGGGGGGGGGAACAATAAATATATGCATAAAGTATCACAAGTTCCCAAATATTATTGCCTATCCGGGAGTGAAGACTTCCAGCTGCGAGGCAGGAAATCTGCCACATCACACATCACCAAAAGGTGAAGAGTTGAGTCTTCCACGACGCAGATAGGAGGACAACCAAGTTCAAAAATATGGGAGCCAGCAGCACGATGCCTGGGTCTTCCGAAACCATGCCATATCCACAACCTATAAGTAAAATTTGTCTGGTGCAGTAGGAACCAGGTGAATTTCAATCTATCTATGGGTACTGAAGATGATCCATCGATAGACTTCAGTAAAACCAGACTGTAGGGTTTTTTTATGTACAATCATTTCCAGTGGCTATATTGCATAATCTATGGCCAGCCGTAGCTGGGCTTAATTTTTCAGCATTCCTGACATTATCCCGATACACCACTAGACTCACCAAACTGCTTCTGACTTTCATGATAAAGAGAGCACAACAGGTGCCTGGTAAACCCCCCAGTACTGCGGTACATCACCTAGGCATTTCCTGGTGTGCTTTTTAAACTATAGGGACTGTGACCTGACCTTGGCTGTGAGCCAAAAACCTGGTAATTAAACTTTGAGAATGCCCGGATAATCCTATTCTGGGATTACAAGACATAAAACACAACACAACACTACTGCCACTTCTTTACAGACATTTGCAAACACAAGGCCATCCAGTAAAGCCTCATCTATCCCAGGAGACAAGACAGGGGCACATCTAAATTGACACTTCAGCAGCCGCAACCAACTGGCTGAACCCAGAGCCCAGATCCTTGAGATGCTATTGGGCTGAGCATCACCATGCTACTGAAAAAAAAAAAAAAAAAACACTACTCTTACAGTCCCCCACCTACATAAATTCTATTTACATATTTTCTCCAAACTCATGTCCTAAATCTATCAATTTTTGAAGCCTATATTGCTTTACATTTAGAAATCCCTCAAGGACCTGACGCCTTGTGCCTTATACAGGCCTACATCACTTGACATCAAAATCCTTACCAAATTCTTTTAAAGGTTAAATCAGAATACATAACCTAAGAGAGCCCAACCAGGCAGGGTTCATGCCACACAGTCTATTGATATCAACATAAAGTGCCTATCCGCTAGCCTGCAGACCAAGCATGTGAACACTGCCACAAGAGTTCCTGCCTCACCGAACCCAGAGAACCCATTCAACACTGCAAAATAGCCTTTATTGTAGGAGGTCTTAGAGAAAATTTGATTTCCATAACAAGATAAACATTGGATCCAGCTAATTTACTGCTAGCTATGAGCAGCAACAAGCCCAAGTGCCGAGTTATCTCCTTACTTTCCTCTTCAGAAGGGGCATGAAGCACGATTCACCACTGTCAGGGAACCCAGGCTCTCAGGATCTCTCATCATGTTATGGAACTGAGGATTGGCTGGTTGGCAATGATGGCAGCCCTGTACAAAGATGATTTTTTTTCTTAAAATGATGCTGGACCCCACATACAGAGAGCACTGAATACATTCTCTAGGGTCCGTGGAGGTAAAGTCAATTGGGCCAAATCTATATAGCCTGTCTGGCAGGCTGCAGAATACACCTCAATTTACCCTCAGTGGGCTTTCAACTTCACCTATTTTAGGCATAAAAATTTCTGCTAAAACCATCTAAATATGTTGAGTTGAATTTATTGCTTTACTCAATGGTGTAAAGACTAAGTTGAAGGTATGGAGCCACCTGGGAGACAGACATCAGCCTAATAAAAATATTGGCCAAAATTTAAAATGTCTGTTTTGCAATTCACCAATATCGCTTCACAAATCTTTCTTTAAAATGCATACTACACTGTCCAGCTTTCTCTGGGAGTGCTGACCACCAAGATTCAAATTTAGCCCACTCACTAGTCCCACTTCAAAAAGAAGACCAGTAATGCCAGATAGCTATAAATACTTTGTACCTGGCAAACTTAACAACTAACTTGTGGCTTAATGCTGCCACAAGCAACCCAGATTTAATGCTGGATGCTGCCATGCTAGGTTTTACTAAGGCTCTTAGATCACTCCATCTTAAAGATCCAAAAACGCACAAAACCCCATAGCACATCCATGTTAATCCATGTTAAGAGGTGAACCTTTGATGGTACTCGAAAGACAAGCAGGATATCTCTTCTGAAATCCCACTATGGCAAAACCGTAATCAAAACCACTTTCTACTTATACTAGGCCCCCAAAGTTGGGCTAAACATGGTTTAAAAAATTAGCACACAACGCGTAATCAGAGCTGGAGCCAAATTAAATCCTGCAGGAAATGTACTACCTCCTGGACCTTCTATTTATTTACATGCATGCAGGTTGCCTATGCATACAGCAGTCAATTCTATATACAGCTGGTAAGTTTATGTGACCACTGACCTTGAAATATTTCTTACGTGTGTTCCCCCAATCCAAACCTACCGCCATTAATAAAAATATTCTTATGAAGAATTCTCCCCTAACTCATCACAACGAAAAATGATACTGGACACTCCTTAAATGGGAGGAGGAGGCTGGGGAAAATCTATGGGACATATCCTTCCAACCTCTAGTCTCTGCCAGAGACAATCTGATAAAATTCAAATTTTGGCACAGAACTTATTTTATGCCCCAGAGACTGAAGAAACCAAATCCCAGCCTCTTTTCAGCTTGCTGGCATTGTGGACATCTTGAAGACATTTTCTTCTGTGTCTTTTGAACTTGCATCAAAATATATGACTAACTGGACATGGAAGAAAACCTACAATCACTAATATAACCAACCTCAAATTTGGTATGTCTACCAAAATATTTGTTTTTTTTGCGACTGGTTGACAATCTGGCTCCAGAGAGACTACAAAAAATCTATTTTGGGGCTGCTAGATTATACTAGAAAGACCATCAACTACAGCTTAGGGAAAAAAACAGAACTTCCCGCAATACAATTTTTGAAAGTCTGGGCATCCTGGCTAGACACCCAGTCAGCCTCATCCAATCTACAATGATTCACTTCCTGGTATTTGCATTGATTCTTACAGACATGCTTATAAATCAAGCTCCCTTACCATTTAGGGTCTGGATGTACAGTCCCTCAGAACTGTATATCAGGTTGACTGCAACTAAAATCCTGCTCCCTCTTCTGAGCAAAATCCTGATGCAAATATTAGGTCTCCAAAATTCCTTTTTACCTCCTAATGCTGTAGTACTGACTATTAATGTATTCTTGCTTTAAAAAGCTCAGGGATCTCCCCTGCAAGGTTTATCTGGGTCTGTACATGTTAGAATTTTGCATTTTCGTACAGCTAACAAAATTCTGATTTTTTAGAAAAAAAAAACCATTGCACTTCCTGTGCCTGTGACCCTAATATTTGAATATGCCTGACATCATCTAAGGCACTTTTGTGCCTCCAACTCTGAGTCAGAGCACTACTACTGTGCTGATTGCTGTTCTTTTTGCTGGAGAGAAAGTGGAACCTAAAGACCTGCAGTGCAAGGATCTCTGTGCTTCTGCTTTATCCTTTCTATATATCTCTGCTTTCTGAATCTACTTTGCTGCCCCTTAAATATTCCCCCACCAGTCATTAGGGGGCATTTCTGACATGAAAAACCAAAGCCCTACCTACCTCTACCAAGAAGGTTTTGACTCTTTACAGACACGTAATAATGAACAAGGCATTTAAAGTCAGTAATAGGGAAAAGTATTGCATCAGGGAGCTTAAATTCAATACTGGTGACAAGTCCTTTGCTTTCTGCTTGTCTTTTTATGGGCACATATTCAACAGTTCTGATCCTTGGCTACATAATGCTGCCATTTGCTCAGTGCTACTTGAAAGCTCTTGTGAAATGCTGCAAAATTATTTGTATTCAGTAAAATGCATCATTGTATAGTTGAACTCAAACTGGAAAGAACTACAGGCAATTGTTTTTCATTTTAGTTAGAGTAAGGGGGGGGGGGCATAACCCCTGTTGGTTTATTTGTTGCCATCTCTGTCCCTTTGGGGAGATTTCCTTTCACTTCCTGACACATAGCAAAAACAGAAGTGAGAAGAATTCCTTGCAAATGAAGGAAATTCCTTGGGGTCCCCTAGGTGACTAGAATTAGAGTCCCCATTTGAAGAATTCCCTTCTATTACTTTTCTGGGGACAACCCAAAATGTGGGATTTTTTTAGTTTCACTTTCAATGACAATGAAAAACAGGACAAATAGAGAGGCAGAATCTACCTGACGGGGGCACAGACAGCAATTAAAACTGACAGGTGGTCTAATCCCTCTCCACGCTATCCAAAACTAAAAAAAAAATATGGAAGTTTTGCCTTTAGTTGTACTTGAATACAGCACTCAAATTGTGGTTAACGTCTCTGGAGACTACTTGTCACACATTTTCTCCTGTCATGGGCCTTGAGGACAAATCTAACCACCGACATCCAGCTTCATGTTTTTCTGTCCCTGAACTGCTCTAACCCACATAACCCCATTTAATCCAAAATTTACTTTCCCAAAATTAAATAAATAAAAATAGGCCTTCAGAGAAGATCTCAAAAGCAAATGAAGCAAAAAAGACAGCACATACAGACAAACCTTTTTTTCTGCATTGTTCTAGATCAGTGATGGCGAACTTTGGCACCCCAGATGTTTTGGAACTACATTTCCCATGATGCTCATGCACTCTGCAGTGTGGTTGAGCATCATGGGAAATGTAGTTCCAAAACATCTGGGGTGCCAAGGTTCGCCATCACTGTTCTAGATTTAAACCATAGGACAATACAAAGAAAGGGCACATTTAAAAACAGACCTGTTTGGCTCTCGACATTCAGCTTCATTGACCTTTCTTCTAGCAGACACCCCATTGGAAATCTTTGTTGCAGGTTTTGATTTTGCTCCTGTAAAGTGAAGAGAACGGATGGTTAGACTTATCGGTAACGGTGTTTCTACGAAGCTTCCAGGAGGGCAACACATGAGAGATGAGAGGCTCCACCCTATAGGAAACACAATCAGGTCACAGCTGTTTAAAAGGCCCCACCCTTCCCCTTGTCCCTCAGTTGTATAAAAGTAATTTTCCCAACCGGTCCACAAGGGGTATACATTCCCTTAGGTACTCCCCACCTATGGTTTACATTCTTTCCTCACCCTTTAACTGGGCGGGAAGTAGGCCTGCTGTCCTGGAAGGTTCGTAGAAAAACTGATACCAGTAAGTCTAACCGTCTGTTTTCTCCTCTCACCTTCCAGGACAGCAACACATGAAAGAATAATCAAGTAACCGCAGGCCTACCTTAGGGTGGGACCACCCCCTGTAGTACTTTTCAGCCGAAGGCTAGGTCTTGCTGAGACAGCACCTCCACTCGGTGGTGCTTCAGGAAGGTGTCTTGGCTGGACCAGATGGCTGCACTGCAAATCTGTTCCCAGGACGCTCCCACTTCTAGCCCAGGAGGTGGCCAGGGCTCTGGTTGAGGGAGCTTTCACCTTTGCTGGTGCAGGAATACCTGAAATCCCAAATGACACAGAAATTGCTTGTCTGATCCACCTAGAGACTGAAGGCTTAGATGTTTGAAGTCCCTTCCTTGGTCCAGAAAAGAGGATCAAAAGATGATTAGATCTCCTAAACTCTTTGGTCCTGTAGATGCGATGAGATACCTCCTCACTTATTTAAACAATGAAATCTCTTTTCCCCCTCATTCTTAGGGTTATAACAAAAGGATGGCAAGGTTATGTCTTGTGTCCTATGAAAGAATGATGCTACTTTTGGCAGATATAGAGAATCTTCCCTGAGGATAATCCTATCTGGGAGGATCTTTAATGGAAAGACCTTGTAAGTCCCCTACCGTTCTAGCTGTTGTGATAGCTAATAGGAAGGCTAGTTTTAGGGCAAAAACTTAAAGGAAACCTCTTCAATAGGTTCAAAAGGGTTTCTAGATAATGCCTCTAGAAGCCTAGTCCGGTCCCAAAGTGGAAACCTATATCTTGTGACTGGAGTAGCTCTATCCCTAGCCATCAAAAATCTTATTTGTACCCAAAGAGTGTTGACCGCCACACCCTTCTTCACCCCATTTTGTAGGAAATCCAAGATTACTGGGACAGCATTGGAGGAAATCTGCTTCTGCCTACACCATGTACAAAATGTTTTCCAAACCTTAGAGTACATCATCCTTGTTACTTGTTTCCTGCTCAGGAGGAGTGTGTCTATCACTCTGTCTGAGCAGCCCTTTATTCTATCGATTTGGCGCTCCCTAACCAGGCTGTCAGCTGGAATAATTCCGGCCTGGGGTACAATACTGGACCCTGAGAGAGTAAGTCTGGAAGCTTTGGAAGCTTCCAAGGAGGCGCCACTGATAGCGCATTCACGGTCGCAAACCACGCCATCCTTAGCCTCCATGGTGCAATCAGGAGGAGGCGGAGGCCCGGGAAACGACTTGAGTACTTCAACTTGCAGGATCAGCCAGATAGGCACCAGCTTTCCCTATAACTAAAAGGAAATCTAGCATTTCCTGAGACTTACTTCCCTGAGAAAGGTGCTTAGTCTTTCTATCCAGAAGTCTGAATTCCTGGCAACGCAGGTTGCAGCCAGTGCTGGGGCCATAGTGGATGAATTGGCAGCCAATGCTTTCCTTAGCAGGGACACTGACTTACAGTCCATGGCATCTTTGATATTCCCTGTATCCGAGAGGTCAAATCTTTAAGTCACCTGGGACAGGAAGCCATCCAATTAAGGACTTTTTAGGAATTTTTCCACCTCCTCCTCAAAGGAGAATCTCCTTTTCCACGCTTTTGGTCTGACCAAGCTCCTTTCAGGAACATCCCACTCTTAAAGAATTAAATCCTTCAAGGACTGGTGTACAGGAAATACTTTGGATTGGTTTTTAACCAACCCCTTATACATCCTACCCTGTGCTGAGGTCTCCTTGGGAGGTTCAGGGATCTCTTCAGTGGCACAGATAGCTTGAAGGAGTCCTAAGTCTTCCAGACCAAACAGAGGTCTGTTTAACTTGGTCTTCTCTGCTTCACTATCTAGATTCAGATAACCATCATCCCCCAGAGCTGGGCTCAGATTTTGCCTGACTTTCTGCCTCTCCTAAGTCCTCCTAGCTAGCTTGAGCAGGGGGAAGACCCTGAGAAACAGGCAGAAAGACACTCAGCCCTGTCTTGGAAGGTAAACTCTCCTGGGGAGAAGGGCCGTCCTTAGGGGTTAGCTCTTCTGGGTCTGCTACCTGGGGTGAAGCTACAGAGGTGCGAAAGGACTGGATAGTGGCTAACCTTTCCTTCTGAACAGACTTAGGGAAATCCTTCATTAACCCTGAGGGTTACCAGTCAACTTGTTAATACACCTATAACAAAATGGCTTAGTGTGAGATTTGGACAATCTCTCCTCACAATTACCACATTTTTTTTTTAGAGGAGCTAGTGCTAGCAGATATAGGGGGTGGTTGTTAGAAGCCTAATAGGTACCACTTGGAGATTCTGCAAGAGAAGAGGAAAACAAGTAAAACGTCACTCTTCCTGCCCCACTTTTTAACTTGGCCATAGACCCCCCCTCCAAGGAGGGGAGAGTATGAGGGCTACCAGGGACTAAAGCCTGACACTAGTATTACCCCCAAGTAAAGAAAGGCACTTACCGGCCCTGACATGGTCTTGCCTGCAGCCACCTGTGCCATCTTTCCATCCTCCTTCTTGAGGTGGATCTAGACAGGCTTCACACTTAGCAGCCTTATGGCTCTAAGTAGCTGAAGAGCCTGTCACCTTCCCACTGTCACGCGGGTCCCGCGTCTCCTCCGCGCTTTACTCCCTCTTTCAGGTTGCGCTGTGCAAGCTCCGCCTCTTCCCTGTTGAGACCGGAAGTTCCGATTTCAGAACAAGGCTTGGAGTCACTGGGTCTTCCCCTCATTGCTGCTGATGTTATGCGGCCAGCCAGTCACAGCATGGCGCCTATTATATGCAGGGGAGGACAGGAGGAGACCCGAGCTGCTAAGCGGAACACCAAAGCGGAGGGACCACCACACTGTGTCCAAACCGCCTGTGCCACATCAAGAGGCGACCTGTAAGAAGCTTGAGGCGTGCAGGTAAAGTGCGGCCCTCACTGGCGTTCCTAAACCTGCCTCACGGGGGTACCATCTGACTCTCTAGGTCTTCTGGTCAGAGAAAAAAAAACAAAAAACATTTCGCTGTGGGAGAAACACAATCAATACTGAGGGACAAGGGGAAGGGTGGGGGCCTTTTAAACAGCTGTGAACCAATTGTGCTTCCTGTAGGGTGGAGCATCTCATCTCTCATGTGTTGCTGTCCTGGAAGGTAAGAGGAGAAAATGTAATAGAACTTCCTGTCATCAGCCAGAAAGGAACACTGCAATGTGATTTTCAGTGTGTTTCTAAGGACAGGAAAATTACATGTAACTTTTGTTATGCTTTCATACTGACCAAATAATTTATTGCATTGGGCAAACTAATCTAATAGATTTTTTTATACTAGCAAAAAAGCAATGCATTTTTGCACAGATCATCAATTGAAGTTTACATAAATAGCAGCACTAGGGTGGTTGGTTCAAATCCCAACCACGGCACTACATGCCTGGAGTTTGAATGTTCTCCCTGCGCCTATGTGGGTTTCCTTTGCGTATTCCGGTTTCCTCCCACACTCCAAAGACATGCTGGTAGGTTAATTGGATCCAGTCTACATTTTCCCTAGTATGTGTATGTATGAATGTGAGTAAGGGACCTTAGATTGTAAGCTCCTTGAGGGCAGGGATGGATGTAAACGTACAATATAAGTGTAAAAGCGCTGCGTAAATTGCAATCGGTGATCCCATTCCAGTTAAACAATAGTAAAGCTAATATCTGGGAAAGTCTTTCCTAAATCCTATTACTACCGCCCTCTTACTCTCTTAACTATTTGAAAAAGATAAAACCTCTGTAAGCCTTTTTTATACTCTCCTAACTCTGACAATTGTGTCCCTCGCCAGCATTTCTTTCGGAGGTTACTACTGGTGGATCCAGGGCTGCAGTCTGTGCCAACCAGCTGCCTCTTCATGACATCATCATCATTCCACTGAAGTCTTCTGGATCCTCTGAGGACTACACCATGACTGCAAATATGAATTGTCCACGTCACACAGGCAGTGACATGGACAACTAAAGGACCATTCTGCAGTAAGCAGGATAGAAGACTTGCGACTTGGAGCATCTTGTGATCTGGGATTTAGGTAAACATCTTTCACTTTACTTCATTTTGATTGTTTTGTATAGCAGCAGAACAGAATTTTGTTCTATTTCGTATACTAGCTTACCAAAAATTTGTGTACGCCTGACTTTCAAACCTATGTGAGCTTGTTTGACATCTCATTCCAAAACTACGAGCTTTAATATGGTGTTGGCCTCTCCTTTAGCTATAAACTGCCTATACTCCTATCGGGATGGCTTTTCACAGTATCTTCAGGGGGGAATTTGTGCCCATTCAGCTAAAAGAGAATTTCTGAGGTCGAGTATTAATGTTGGACAGGAAGGCCTGGCTCACAACTAGCATTCCATTTCATTGCAAATGTTTTCAACAAGGTCCAGGTCATGGCCTCTCCGAGGCCATTCGAGTTACTTTCACAACAAACATGTCAAACCATGTCATATAGACTTGGCTTTATGCACATGGACATAGATGCTAGTATCCCTGATGTAGATGTGGAATACTGTACAGGGTTATCCATACACAGAAGTTTTTCACCACACTGAAGAACCCCCCCCCCCCCCCAAAAAAAAGACATCAGAACACCAGGTATGCTTGCTCACCTGCAGCTATCTCTTTGGAACAATCTGGATTCGTTTTCAACATCTTATTTAATTGTGGTGAGCCTGTTGTAGAATGTGACTGCTTATCAGCTGGCCGGTCAGCATTCTGCTCACCTGGAGATGAAGCAGCTTTGGAAAGTTCACCATTAAGGTATGCAGATTTTAAACTTGGCAATGTACCCATCACAGGAGAAGCAGGATCTTTGCCAGTTTTCTTCAGTGTCTTTACTTTAGGTGTCGGATTTACACTCCCATTTGTTGCTTTGGGCCTAGCACCTGTTCTTCCTGATTCTGGCTTTGGATTACTGGCAGAATCAAAATTGGAAGCACAACCTTCAGTCTTTGCATTGTCACCATTTTCTAATTTGGTCTTCACAATGAGTTTTGGTCTTGTAGTTGTCTTTTCCGTCTGTTTTGGGTCTTTAGATAATTTGCTGGTCACTTTCTTTCCCTTTACGTCATCGTCTTTTCCCTTTCCGGTAGAACTTCTAGTTAAATTTGTTGTATGTCCAGAAGCACCCAATGAATCCGATTTCATCTTCCTCTGATCAATAAAATAACTGTCTGAATATCGCTTGCTTTCCTCTGATCGTTCGTCCTTTAAATTCACAATTTTAGGTCGACTTTGCTGCAATAAAATAAAAATAAGATCCAAGCAATGCAAAAAACATTTGAGTTTTTTTTTTTTTTAAAATAGATACAATACATATTAAAAAGTAAATTCTAAACCTTTTTTTTGGGATATAGTAGATGGTGTTTAAGACCCCTGTCAATGTTTTTTTTTTTTTGTGTGTAATCTGGGGAGATTTCCCTTTACTACCTATACCAGAGTAGCCCTGATCCTCCTTTTCTGGGGTCCCCTGCCAGCGCTCATGGCTCCTCCTTTTCTGTGTGCCCCCGTAGCAAGACACTTGCTATAAGGGCACACAAGTAGGCTAGTTACCGAACCCACCTGCCTGTATCCGTTGACACAGACCGCACAGCTGCCAGAGTCCCTGTGAGTAGAGGAAGAGAGGGGAAAGAAGGCCGTAGCCAGGAACAAACATGGACTGGGAGAGGCTCAGGTAAACATTAAAGTGGGTATAAAAGCAGCTTTTTTATCTTAATGCATTCTATGCATTAAGACAAAAAATCTTTAGTGTGCAGCAGCCCCCTCATACTTACCTGAGACCAATATTGATCCAGCGATGTGCCTCGGCTGTCCAGGGGGGGGGGGGGTCTCCCTCCTGATTGGCTGAGAGACAGCAGTGGCACCATTGACTCCCGCTGCGGTCAAAGTCAGTTAACCAATGAAGAGAGAGAGAGAGAGAGAGGAGAGGAGATAGGAGGGTTGGGCCAAACCGTGGCTCCATGTCTGAATGGACACACACAGCTGCGGCTTGGCTTAGATGCCCCTATAGCAAGCTGCTATGGGGGCACTCGGCAGGAGCGCTGGTGAGGGACCCGAGAAACCCACACACAGAGCAAGTAAGTAGAACAGGTTTGTTGTTTTTAAAGGAAAAAAAAAAACAAGACTTTAGTATTACTTTAAGACAGGGGATAAGGGAAATAGTGGGGCGTTTACCTTAATGCAGGGAGTGCATGGGGGTAAAAACCACCCAACCTTCAGAACCACTTTAATATATTGCAGTTTACAAGTCGTTACATGTGGAGGATGTATTTGCTTCTCAGGCATTTTCATTTTCAACAGATGATCCTTTCACCAACACTTCTTGTGCTAGGGTGACCGTGCTTACTATTTCATCTATGGAAAAGCAGTGTTGTCACCTAGGACAGCAAATAATTTAAGACTAGAAAACACCCCCTCTCCTCACCTCCACAGCATAGTAGGGATGGAAGTGTTCCAAATTCCACAGAGAAAACTGGGAACAATCTTAAGTGCCGGTTCACACTTATGTGATGCGGGAAGGCTGCGAATTCGCAGCCTGTTCCCGCATCGCAAACGCACCCTTGGCAGTTCACACTGCCATATGCGATATGCTGGGGGTGTCAATGAAATGTTAACGACACCCCCAGTTTGATCGCATATCGCAGTGCGATCTTTACAGTTCGCACAGGATGGATTGCACAAGTGTGAACCACTGTGCGATCCGATCCTGATGCGGCTAAAAAAAAAGGGTCATGTGCGACTTTGCTGCGGGTGCAGTGCGAATTTAGCCATACAAATTGTATGGCTGAATTTGCACCGCACAGCCGATCGCATGTAATGAAGGAGCAGTGCGCTCCGATATTACATGCGATCGCCGCAGCCTCACTAGTGTGAACCGGCACTCACTGACAACACTCAGCAAAGGCAGAAAGCACAAGACGGTGAGCGCTGACTGGATACATTTAGATTAAATATAAACAAAACAGCTTTTAATGGCATATTTAGTATACCAAAAAAGAGCAAATATAAGGTTTAATGTTGGGGTTTATGCACATTTTAAACTTGCCGTATGTTAAATCTAATTATGCACTCTTTAGGTTATTAACAAAAATGTAGTGAAAGGGCCTTTTTTTAAAACTTAAGTCATAGATGGTAAATCTAAAGCAACATTTACAAGATTTTAAAGTATGTAGTCAGCTTTAGATGCAAATATTCATATACTTATTACTGTGGTAGATATTATCAGCAATGAATGCTACTACTAAAGTCTACTATAGCAAATGAAAACCTGATGTATAGGCCAACAGAAAAGTGAAGGCTAGATTAACCACTTGCCGGCCGGGCCAAATGATGGCTTTGGCATGGCCAGCTTATTCTGGGAGGGCGTAAAAGAAGTCCTCCCAGAATCATGCTTCCTGCATCATGGATCGTGGTATAGGGTCAATGACAGTGGCCCTTTACCACGTGATTTCTTCGTCCAATGAGGGAGTGATCAGTTGTCATGCCCAACCATGCCTTAGTCATGCCAATCTTTGTCTCGATTACGGCCACCTGTGCCTTAGTCATGCCTATCCCTGCCTCAATAATGCCACATCCATGCCTCATCTGTGCCCACCTGTGCCACCTCAGTGCTCATCTGTGGCATGTCACTGCTCATCCATGCCCCATCCATACCACATCAGTGCTCATCTGTGCCACATTAATGCCATGTCAGTGATCATCCGTGCAACGTCACTGCTCATCTGTGCCACATCCATACTACATCGGTACCACATTCATACTACATCAGTGCTCATCTATGCCACATCCGTGCCACGTCAGTGATCATCCATGCCACGTCAGTGATCATCAGTGCCTCACAAAAGTTTAATGGGTAGTCAGGAAATGACGGTGCTCCCTGCATGTTGGGCCTCTACATGTGGCCAAGCTGTGTAAAAGTCTCACGCATGTGGTATTGCCATACTTCGGAGGAGTAGCAGAATGTATTTTGGGGTGTCATTTTCGCTATGTACATGCTATGTGTTAGAAATATCTTATAAATGGACAACTTTGTGTAAAAAAAAAAAAATTGTGTTTTTATTTTTTTCCCACATTTTCCAAAAACTTGTGGGAAAAAATTACATGGTGCTCCAGGGCCCTCAAAAGTGTGATCGGTTGTCAGGAAATTATATGGGTAATTTTTGCTCCTAGAACACCTGGAGGTGCTTACTTGGATGTTAGGCCTCCGTATGTTGCCAGGCTGTGTGAAAGTCTCACACATGTGGTATTGCCATACTCAGGAGTAGCAGAATGTATTTTGGGGTGTAGTTGAAAGTATGCCAATAAAGTGTGTGAGAAATAACTTGGTAATATGACAATTTTGTAAAGAAGAAAAAAAAAATCTTCATTTTGCAAAGAATTGTGGGAAAAAATGACACCTTCAAAAACTCACAATGCCTCTTACTAAATACCTTAGAATGTCTACTTTCCAAAAAGGGGTAATTTGGGGGGTATTTGTACTTTCCTGGCTTGTTAGGGTCTCAAGAAATGAGCTAGGCTGTCAGTACATCAGATGTGATCAATTTTCAGTGATTGGCACCATAGCATGTAGACTCTATAACCTTCACAAAGACCAACTAATATATACTTATTTGGAGGTATTTTTACCAAAGATATGTAGCAGTTTAACTTTTGGCCAAAATTTTTGAAGAAAAATTACAAAATTTTGAAACCAAAACAAAGACAAATGCATTTTTTTTTTTTTTTTACAAAATTTTCGGTCTTTTGTTCATTCATAGCACAAAATAAAAAAAAAAAAACCCCAATGATTAAACACCACCCAAAGAAATCTCTATTTGTGTGAAAAAAAAAAAAAAAAAAAAACGAAAATTTCATATGGGTACAGCGTTGCATGTCTGAGTAATTGTCATTCAAAATGAGAGAGCGCTGAAAATTGGTCTGGTTAGGAAGCAGGTTTAAATGCCCAGTGAGTAAGTGGTTAAGAAGCTGCCCACTCATTCATATGTCCACGCGATAAATCAAACCCCTTTGCTCAAGCAGTGTAACAAAAATATCTGTTGGAATGGAAAAAGATTTGTCTTTTTAACCCAAAGACGCACAGTACTGGTATTCTGAACTACCATTAGGCCAATCTGTGTATGTGTGCCATTACAAATGTGATTGCAAATTATTATAAAGCACCTGAAGAATAACCCAAAAGGTCAAGTGTAAAAAAATCTAAAGATTTAAATACAGGAGCTGCTCATAATCTTCAAATGCCAACCCTCTTCAAATCTAAAAAAATAAAAAAATCCAATCAGGTCCCCATCTAATTGCAAAATGGCACTTGTAGTAATTCCTTTGTGTGATAGGGGAATTAAAACCTATTCCAAAATACATGACTACGTTATGTGTATTGAGCTTTGGCGTGTTCTGTATTGTAGTAATCAAGTCTGCCCCCATATTACCTACAGCATCACCTGGGAGCATATCTCAAGCTGTAGATGGATACTGCCAGCATATCAGCCAAAATAAACAAGCTGCCTTAAGGTACTTCAGTGTCCTTTTGGATGCATTGGTTGTGCTCTTTCCTCTTGAATGAATCAAATATGAATGCTAGTTAATGATGCAATGACTTGTGGGAAGTCTCTGGCATTTACATAGGGGCTATTTATAGAAGGCATATCAATCTGGGGACAGCATCTAGAAATTAGGATATTTGGTCACTCTAAAATTACACAAAATGTAACGTAGCAAAAAAAAAAAAAAATGAATGACTTTAGCCACAGCAGCCTGTATACCAGATTTGAATGTGGAATAAATATTTGCAATACAACTGTTGAATGCCATTATTTTTAACCTATACCTAACATTTGCAATACAACGTTGAATGACATTTTTAACCTATACCTGTCTAACAGTAAATCTTTATATCTATACAACATAATTCACCAATAAATAACCAAATACAGTTCAGATATAGATTACCTGGGAACTAGTAAATGTGGGCTTCTTTGCAAGTCTTCGATCATCCCCTTTATCAAAGGCAGCTGGAGAATAAAAATACACTTAATGGGTTATTAAATAAACAAAACAAAAAACCCCTAATATATGCCCATTTCTATAAAGCAACAACATGGTTCACAGAGTAGCAAGATGAGAATGAAAACAGGATGTATGATTGTTTGAAGCAACTGTCCTTCAGAAATTTACTAGTAAAAGCCAGCTGCCAGGAAATGGTGCACCTGTTTTTTTCCTTCTTAACAATATGCTGCAAATGGTCCCCCTCTCCCAGCAGTGAAGGAGTCAGTCATACAGCACCAGCCTCCACTGCAGTAGCAGTGTTTTACTATACTGGAATAAGGGCAAGATTTCTTCTGGGAAATACATGCATAAAAATGGGAAGTGTAATGCACAAGCAGTGATTCATGAAGAAAGCTTTTCCTAATGAGCACTGCATGTAAATAATTAAAAAAAATAAAGCAGCTTTAAAAAGCAATTATAAAAGGTTTCATGGACCGTGCCGGTGTGGTATGCACAAAGAAGATCTGTTGTTTTGCATTATGTATGAGAAAACATGCATGCAAATGATTTTGTGGATGACCTGTAATACTATTGGTGTTATTTAGCTAATAACAGTGGTCAATTACTATTAGTACGTGCCACTACTACTAGCCTGCACTTAAGAATGTGAGTTATTGTTCAATGAAAAGCTATCTCAGGAATAGACTTGCACATGCCACTACTCCCTATGCATAAAGAATAATAACAAAAACAGAATCTCTACGTAGCTATTTGTGTGCTGTAGTGGGTCTTTCTCAAGGAACATAAAAGAACATAATTGATATTGGCAGTAAATGGGTCGGATTTTGCTGATGCTTCATATTTTGGCTATTAGTAGTAGCTCTGAATTCAATATTTATGATGCATAACCTTTCTTCCCCCATAGCTTTCCCTCATTTAAGTCATGTGGAAAATGGTATATATCTCTGCAAAGCCAGATAAGCAGACCACACCAAACACTGATCAAGGGGCAGATAATTACTGCAGCATGGGTTTCTTTCATCTGGGTGCAAATAAGCATGAAATTTATGGCAATTCTTCATCTCGTATTTAAGCTAGGAAAAAGCATATCAAAAATAGTTCATGCAAATACTATTCAATAAAGACTGATCCTTGACAAAGGGATGAATCAGAGGACAACAACATCAGCACATATTCTGAACTCTATAATCATGTAGGAATGGGCAGACGTACCTGCTTGTATTTTGTCCTGATCGCCCGGCCTCATCAATTTCCAGCCCTCTGTGTGCCGTACAGCATAAAAAGACTGGACCAGGAAGCTCCACAGCTTATCACGCAGAGCTTGGATCTTGCACGTAAAAACCTATGTTCAAGCAACAAATCAGCAGCTGTTCAGAAGAACATTTCCATGGCAACCAGTCATTATATTCCTCGCTCTCAGAATCGACTTACTCCCTAAGCTTTGTCAGTGATGTCATCACACAGACTGTATGACTGCCTACTGGAAGGAGCATTACGAATGGCTTTCAGTTCTGCAGCATTTGATTATACAAGCAGCATGGATATGAAGCTGCTTTGTGACAGACGGTGGAAACGCCATCTTAAACACACTGGCTTCTTCGCTGGTGTCAGTCTGCCGGCTGCCTGCAAAGTCAAATACTCCTGGGAGCAACTGTGGATGTGATTATGCTGTCAGCTCTCGTTTGTTTCGTGTATGTTATTACAGGTTCGCCCACTACGCCTTTTCATCATATTTGCATAGTAACTCATTAAACAGAGCTCGCCTACAAAGTGGCACTTAAATCCCCAACAGAATACATTTTTAAAAAAAACACAGCATCTCACATTTTTTTTCCCCATCATACTAAGGCTATATAAAAGCAGGCAACTTAAAAGTCAGGTAAATGTTACAAATGTAGGTCATGTGATTTAATACGATCATTGCGCAGCGAGAGTGTCTTGTTCTAATGGCCTTGCATAAATCCCCTAATCTCTTTACTACGCGAGGCCTTTGGTCTGCTGTGGTGATTTGCTACAATGCAGCAGCGCAGAAGTGGTTAACTGCAGAACTATTTACCATGTCTCTGCAGAGCCAGCAGCAATCTAGTCATGCAGGACGCTTAAAGGGAAAGCCTTCCATCACCTAGCTTACAGCAAACAGGAATGTATCCATCTCTTGGGAATAGTTCGCAGTTTAGCGATCTCCTAGCAAAGAACAGGTGACTCATTACAGATGAGTGTATTTTAAATTATGCTAATATTATGACACAGCTCATAAGGATATGGCTTACCCAGATATGCTTGCCTAAATAAAGTTAATCTATATTTGAAATGAGAAAAAAAAATATATATTTTTATCCCTTATTTTAGATATGTGACAATAAACAAATAAAAATAGTTTTTCGCAGACTACCCAAGATGAATTCTCAAGATCAGCTGTGGCGGTTTTAGTAATGGACACAACCTGCAGTGCCTTCCTCATGGCTGCAGCTTGTCATACATTATCTGCTGTTAGATTTGTCTGCATTGCAGTCTGTGCTGTACAAAGACATCTATTAGCTGTGCCATTCAAATGACACTGTACAAAAAAAACTATTTGTGATTTAGTAAAGGACTGCCTTTTTTGGCCTAGTGGTGACAGAAGACATGCAGGGGACTGAGGACCAGAGTATTAAAGCAGTGATTACATCAATAGTTCATAGAACGCAAAGGTTGATAGCCATGTTGAACAATTTTGGCTCCCTACACGATTGTACGGTCGGAAGACGCACGTTGGGTTCAGGCAGTCCATTCATTTATATGGGCTGGCGATGCACCGCAACGGACTAAAAATCAAACCTATACTAAATGATCTAACCTACACCACAATGAATGGTAGAATGCTACCAAGCGGATTGCAACACAGATGCATAGAACTTGCAGTTAAGTGCATTAAGGTACCATTTAGAATAAATGGCACCAAAACACACCAGAGTATTGCCATAGTGCTTGTTATAGCATGGTGTAAAACAGTTTTTTTTCCTCCTGCAGGGCAGTATTAGTTGCATTATTTGCTCTCCTGAAATGCTGTAGTAAACCACCTTTAACTAACCTGATGGGCATAAATATATATAAAATGGGCCATCAGCATATATACCAGGCCTGCTGCACGTGCAGGGCTCAAATGAGGAAAATTGCAGGACTGCATCTCTTGAGGCCCGGTTCACACGGATGTGATCCGAAATCCATAGATTCACATGTCATCTGAAAATACATGGTTTTCTATGAAGGCCATTCACATAGACAAGAACCCGGATGCCCTCCTCCTCACTACCAAAGCCACGGAGCTGTTTGTGAAATACCTGGCGTCCTATTCCTATAAACACGGCACGGGGCAAAAAGACAACACCTTGTTGTATGACGACTTGTCCGACACGGCGGAGAACAACGAGACCTTCGGATTTCTCTCTGCCCTAAGGAGGAGTTACACACCCAAGGAGATCGCACTACTAAGAAGGCATTATACAGATCCCCAAAGACAGCATGAGATTGGGAAGGAACACAGGATTTCTTTGAAAAGGCCTGCTGTGATTTGACACCGGATAAGGAACCACCTTCCACTCGGATATATAATACAAGCGTATTATACTCCTATTTGAGGTGAGAATATAGCACACCTAGAAGTGTAATCACTGCACAAGGGAGGAAAAGAAGTCACATCACCTAATCACTACTATTCAGCATACTTGATTTTCGTATACATACTTTTTGTAAATTTTTTTGAGCACGTCCCCCCCTCCTTTTTTTGAAGAAGCCTGGTTTTGAGAATTGTTTTAATGCACTGTTTTGAACCGGACACTCTATATTATGGTTAATTGCTTATTTGCACAGATTTGATACATTGGTTTAGATTGTTGAAGTTTTATTGTTTACATTTGTATTCACATTGGATGCACAGAGCACTTTTGTAGAAGCACCTATAAGAAGCACTATACTAAGTTTTAATATTTTATCGACCTATTGGAATAAGTTATTCACACAAGCACCTTATAAATTATATGTAAAAAATCAAGGTTAGTTTTTGAACATTTGCAATAGGAAACGAATATATTCCATACACAGATTTTTTAAAAATTATTCTTGCACATTTATTTTTGGAGAAGACACACAAGCACTTTAACACATTGTAAACACCCAGAAGCGCACAACAACCCCCTTAAACTATTGGCATTCACATAGATGTGGTGCAATTTTGATTCAGGAAAAAAAAAGGGTCTTGTGTGAGTTTAGTGTGGGTGTGGTGCAAATTTAATCTCCAGCTATGCCCAGTCCCCTCAGAAATCGCATTAAATTTGAACCTGTCAAAACACAAATCACACTGTGAAATTGCATCAATTTACACCGCATCAGTGTGAACCGAGCATTAGTGATTTCGTATTAGGAGTATCTCAACAAAAACAACATTTTTGCTGCAGGGGATGCCAAAAATCTGATTTGTATCTTAGTGTAGATGTCTGGGAAAATCAGTAAGCCAATCACACAAGCAGGAAATTACGTTTCCGAGGGACGCTCTGTAGATATTCTGTGTACAGAACCCCTCCAGGTAGCCATACTGCATTGCATTTTACAGAAAATGATAGAGGTGCAGACTGAAAGGAAAAGGTAATTTTTAATCATATTCAATTACAACAGGACTTGAATCGCAATTGAATATACTATATTTTTTTGCTATTTTTTCCCCATGAAATTGAGGGTCCAGTACGTTACGTCCGGTTTGCAGGAATCTGTAGCGTGGAACGCAGAAGGAACACTTCCCAGCGGCTCCTACTGACTTGAATTCATTGCCTACTGCAAGTGACTTAAGAGACACCAAAAATTTGAGTTTCTTTTATTTATTCTACCTTTAATAAAAATTACTGCACCATGAGTACCTCTCCATGTGTTTTTTGAGCCACCTGGGATTTGAGCCATCCATATAAGAGAATATTACCCTTGAATCTTCACCTAGGAGGAGGGTGTCGCTGCAAGACCTTAAGGCTCCTTTCACACACTCCGTCCGTCGGATGGACTCCGTTTTTCTCAGCGGGGGATCGATCCGCTGATCCCCCGCTGAGCAGGAGGATGACAGCTGTTCTCCGCGCTGTGTGCGAAGACACGGCTGTCAGTTCCCCATGCATCTCTATGGGGGAAATCGGATGGGAACGGACCATCGGTCCGTTCTCATCCGCTGGATGCATGGAAAATAGGGTTTCCATCCGTCCAGATTTGACGGATCGGATATCAGCAGACATGTCTCCGCTGACATCCGATGCCCCATAGGAATGCATGGGGGGACCGTTCAGATCCCCCAAAAAAACTGAAAGGCAGATCTGAAGGTTCGCCTGTGTGAAAGGGGCCTAAAGCTCTACCTGCACTATAGGTCTTCAGAGGCCTTAGTGCTTCTGGTAAGTGACCTCAGCTCACTGGGTGAAGGATCAGATATCCCCATGTCACTTTTATATCCCACTAAGAGAAGAAGCACAGAGAAACACCACAAGAATTGACACTATTTCACTTTAAACTTTTATATCCCATATGGACTTTCTGGCAATCTTTTTAATTAATTAATTGTTTCGGTGTGTCACTTTTTCATCATTCATATTTGTGTCCAGCACTCATTCACATTTATTGAATCCACACTTTAATTCCTATTTATTTGTTTATTGCATGAAGCAACCCACCTACTTATATCATATCTTGTTTGCATAAATTGGTGCACCCACTTATAACACCAGTATTGTGTTTAGGAGGAATATTGCACCAGCACTTTTATTACCTATTCCACCATTTATTCACGTCTGCTTTGTGCACGATTACCAATTGTTTTAGGTAGATTTTTTATTATTTGAGTTGTTTTTGCACTGATATTAGTCACATTTGCTGACTTATATAGCACTATTATGTTCATTATTGAGGTTGTGATTTAAAAGAATATTCGTGACTTGATGTACTTATGTGTTAGCGCCTCACTACTTCCTTCAGTTGACTAAGGTAGTCCGCCTGTCAATTTTCCACCCCTGGAATGTGCACAGCAGAGAGGGCCGAAACATATCGTTCTGCCCACCTTAGAATGCCAGGTACTTTTCTGGCCACTAGGGCACTATTGGTGCCCCCTTGATGATTGACATATGCCACAGCCATGGCCGATTGAATCCTTACCGGGCACCCCTGCAGACGATCCAACCACAGGGACAGTCAAAGCCTGATCGTCCGAATCTCCAGGATATTGATTGGCAGACTGGACTCCTCCTGAGTCCAAACCCTTTGAGCTGAATCTGTGCCCAAGATACCTCTCCACCCGGACAGGTTGGCGTCTGTGGAAACTACTGTCCGGTACAGGGGGAGAAAGGACTTCCCCTATCGAAGCGCTGGGGAACGGAGCCACCAAATCAAGGATTCCCTCGCACCCTGGCTCAACAGGATCAGATTGTCCAGAGATTGAGGATTCTTGTCCCATTTGGCAAGAATCTCCTTTTGCAGATGCCTGGTATAGAACTGAGCAAACAGAACCGCCTCGAAGGTGGAGACCATCAACCCCAGAACTTGCATGCAAATCCTGAGAGAAGACCAATGGTTGGACAACAGGAGCCAAATCACATGCTGCAACTTAAGCAGTTTCACCTCCGGAAGAAACACCCTGGCTAAGGCTGAATCCAAAGTAAGGGCCAAGGTAGTCCAGGTCGGACAAAGTCAGAGCGGATTTCTGAAAATTCAGTGTCCAGCCGAACTCTTGCAGAGTTTGCACAGTGATGCCCAGATAGTCTTTTAAGACAGACGGAGACTCTGCTCGCAGAAGGAGATCGTCCAGGTACCCAGTACCGCGATCCCCTTCTGCCTGAGCAAGGCTAACACCAGGGCCAACACTTTTGTGAACACCCGAGGAGCTGAGGCGAGACCAAAGGATAACACCATGAATTGATAATGCTCCTCTCCCACGGCAAAGCGAAGAAAACTCTGGTGCCTGACATATATTGGGATATGAAGCAGACCGATATTTTTTTTTCAGCGCCGATAACGATATTATGGTCACAAATTATCGGTATCGGCCGATATTTTGTACATTTAAAGTTTTGAAAAATAAAGACAATTTTTGACACAAATCTGGTACGGAACAGGTTAATGTTTGTTTATTAACATTTTTAACATTAAAGGCTTGTTCTTCACACCTTAACTTGCATGAAAACCGATAGGAAAACCGCACAGCTTTCACTTGCAGGTACATCAGTTTAACATAATGTGAACAAACGAGTCCTAGAAGAGTAGACAACTGTGAAAAATAAAGTGCTGGGAAAATAATAACTAAAGGCTTCCCAAAACAAAACTTACATAAACTGCTGCAGTAGTGCAATGATTAAATCTAGTAGCTGCAGTGCAAAAGACAGTGGACTGGACACTAGTACTACTCACTTTCAATACTCCCAGTTAAGTAGAATAATATTATAGTGCAGAAAGCATAACATTTCAGCATGTTCACCAGTTAAACGGCTTCTGATTTTTTCATATATTGCTGCCACTTCACTAAAAACACGGTCACTTGGTACCGAGGAAGGAGGAGCAGAAAGGTATCTTCTAGCATGAGAAGCAAGTCTTTTGTAGCATGCCTCATGTTCTTTCCACCACTGAAGAGGATCATCACTTCTGTCAATTACTGGTTCCTTCAAAATAGAGATGAAGTTCATCATCCAGGGTCATTATTGCAGATTCAGAAGAATCCTCTGCATGATGCCCCAATAAAACACTAAACATGGCATCTATTCGATCATAATGAAGTTTATCTTCTGTCTTATCTTTTTGGACATTTTTCTCTTTTTGCAGCATCCTGCTCTTCCAGATGGCACCCTTTTCTGGATGGCTGGCTTGCTGGCACCCTGTGGTGGTGGGTGGCTGGCTGGCACCCTGTGGTGGGTTGCTGGCTGGCACCCTGTGATGGGTGGGAGGCTAGCTGGTAAAGTGCCTGTGGCTGGCTGGTACAGGGTCTGTGGGTGGCTAGCTGGTACAGTGCTCGTGGCTGGCTGGTACAGGGCCTGTGAGTGTATGGCTGTGTTATACACTCCCGGCTCAAGACGAGGCTGTCCAAGGCGAGGGAGGTGGCCTAAGAAGGGAGAAGGTTAGGCCCAGTGCACGGAGGCGCGTGGTGCAACATATGCAATGACGTCACGACAATATCGTTAATAATCAGCAAGTTCCTGGGCCGACACCGATAGATCGGGAAAAGTGAATATCGGTTTTGCCGATAATCGATCAATCCCCAATATGAAGATAAGCATCCTTGATATCGATAGAGGCCAGAAAATCCCCTTGATGAAGGGATGCCACCACCTTGCAAATGGACTCCATCCAAAATTTCTGAACCCGCACAAAGGGATTCAGGGCCTTGAGGTCCAAGATTGGACGGACATTGCCTTCCTTCCAGGGAACAGTAAACAGATTTGAATAAAATCCCTGAAAACTTTCCAACTCTGGAACTAGCACAATTACTCCCTGTGATGTAAAGGCCCATCAGCCGATCCAGGGACAGGCGCAAGTTGGAAGGGAAGAACCGAAAACAATGTCGTAACCGGACCGAATCAACTCGTGGACCCATTTGTCTTAAATGAAAGAGATCCACAGGGCTAGAAAGAAGCGAAGGACGTCTCCCCCACCCCAGATACGGGTGAGGGCACCCCCATCAGGCAGAGGAGGGCTTGTCTGCGGGACCAGTGGAACCCACCTTTGACTCACCAGCCCAGGGCCTCTTGGAACCTCCTGCAAAGTTACGGGTGGATTTTCATCCTTTGTCCTGTGAGCCCGCAGGACAAAAGGGCTGTTTTTGAGTCAAGAAGAAAGGACTAGGATTACAAGGAGGCTCTTTGCTCTTGGCAACCTGTGGAAGCAGAGTACTCTTACCTCCCGAAAGACCTTAAATGATCTCTTCCATAGAAGCTCTGAACAGGCAGTCTCCTACAAAAGGGAGCCCAGTCAACACCTTTTTTGGAAGCCTGGTCCGCAGACCAGTATTTCAGCCGAATCATGCAGCGAAGGTTCACAGCTGTCACAGACGCTCTGCAGGCATAAAGGGCTGCATCCAGAGGCATTATCTGTAAATATACTGTAACCACTAATCTGCTCGCTCAGGAGGATGTTGACCCCCTTTCAAATCCTGGCACAGAAGCTTTGCCCATTCCGTTAAGGTCTGGGAGACCAAGGTGATGGCAAACACCGGCCTCAAAATTGAACCTGCCACGGTGTATCGGACTAGAGCCTCAGCTCTCTTGTCCACAGGGTCTTTAAAAGTGCCTCCACAAGTACCTTTTCATGTGCGGCTGTAGTGGAAGAGGATACATCCTCACTGTCAAAGCACTCAGGGTGCGTGGATGCATGGATGCAGACTTGGTGGGTTGAATCGCATCCGCGGCTGCCAGAACCACCTCAGAATCTGAGGAGGCAGAGGATACAGGTGAAGGCGGAGGGCGCTTCTTGCTAGGCCACTTTTGAAGGGCCATATCAACTTTTGACACTAGGGCCTGCAGGACTGCCGTCATGGCCGCCAGGACAGACTGAGACCCAGAGCGTTCTGCAGTTTCCGAGAGTGGGTCAGGTGGTGACACGTGCTCCAGGGACACCATGGTTAACCCAGAGACCGCCCGCAATATGTGAAAAAAATTGTAATAACCCCCCCTCTCACCACTGCAGTAGTAGTACTACAAGTCTCAGCGCACCAGCAGCGCTGCTATAGCAGAAGGAGGGAGCTGTACACCCGCAGGGACTCACCACCACCGACCTAGGGAAGGATGCAGAGCGCCAAGCTGCTTGCCATGCATGACATTGCCACATAAAATGTTATTGTGAGCAGCCAGTGGTGTGCTCCCTCCCCCCACCAGCCCAACACTGCATGGCCCCATACCTGAAAGTAGCCAGGCCACCTCGGGAAGGGGTGATAAGGGGGGTAGGTGAGGGTGACGTGCAGGGGAACCCTGTTAGTGAGGGGGGGGGGGAGCACCAGGCGGGAAGGAAGGACACATAGGGGGCCTACCAACCAGAGAAAAGGGGCCGCGTCCACCCCAGCATTTTACCAGAGGTTGGGGGGGGGGGGTGACTCAGGTTGTGACCAGTGTCGTGACCAGAGCTATGTGTCCACGCGAGGTGTTTTACTTGCCTGCCAGCTAGTCGTGGGGCTAGTCATGGCCAACCTAGCGGGGGAGCTAAAGTTCGGTTGCACTTGCTGGCCAGACTGGGAAGACCGCAAGGATCTAGGATATCCAGTGCATCGCCCAACATGGCAGCTGATTATAGTTCTCACAGGAACAGAAATTAATAAAAGAAGAAAAAAAAAATTCCATTTAAAAAAGGAAAAAAAGATGCCAGGACCATAGATCCCGTCAAGGAACCAAGTCCTTACTCCTGACTAGGCAGAAAATTGAAGTCCTATAGCAGGAAGTATACCGCCCTAGGAGCATAGTCAAATTTGTTTCCGCCTAGTCCTACTCCTATGAAGAGCAGCAAAACCCAAGGGTCAAAGAAGATATGGAGCTGTGTCCGACAATTGTAACGCTCCGGCGTTTGTTTAGTGAACTGGATTTGCAGCTGCAGAATTTCCACTCAGTAGTCGTGTAGAGATGTGTTGAATCATCATATCCAACTCTCCAGACTCATCATTGTGGCCCAGCCTGCCTCAGCATGCAAATATACAGACACTCAGATAAGATGTTCCTGGAGTGATAGGTTGTATACGATAGTATAGAGGTGATGTGCTGAAAGGACAGGCGTGAGTAGTGATAGCAATGATAGGCACTCAATAGTAATGTTCAGGAGTGTTAGCAGATGGTGATAGATAGTATGCAGATAGGTTAGCAATCATGTACAAATAACAGGTGGTAGGGGACAGCAGATGAAGTGTACAGGAATTGCTAACTCAGTGCAAGGATATAGATGGTAGTAGACTCAAAAGCTAGCAATCTATGTAACAGTGCAGATGATAGAAATAGTAATGCATAGATAGCAACAGTCTTTAGTATGCAAGAGTAGTGTAAGTTGATAGGAAGGAATCCCCTGTGGGGTACTTATCACTAGTTGGTTTAGAGAGATGAGGGGTCCGGTAATGAGATAAGGATCAGGTAGCGAGATACAGGATCAGTAGCGAGATACAGGATCAAGTAGCGAGACTCCGGTCTATCCAGATACTGGGGAAATAGCTGGAGGCTTCGGCAGCGTCAGACAAGGCTGTATAACAAGCGGTTTGCACGAACACCTTGTGAGTGAAAGCCGGCGATTGAAATAGCCGCTCAGAGCGGCGCCTAGTGATGACGTCATGCGGCTTAAAGAGATAGGCAGGTATATGCGTTCCACCTAGCTGAAAAGGTGGGACGCAATGCGGAAGAAATGAGCTGGAAGGGTACCGAAGGTACCAGAATCTTACAGTACCCCCCCCTTAAGGCCGGCTCCGGAAGGCCTATAGCACTGGTCTCTCCAGGTATTTGGAGTGGAACCTTCGTATAAGCCTGGGAGCGTGAACGTCAGAAGTATCCAACCAGGTGTCGTCTTGGGGTCCATAGTTTTTCCATCTTATGAGATATGGGAGTTTCCCTCTGTGGATACGAGAATCCAAAATCTCCTTAATCTCAAATTCTTCTCCGCCCTCAACTTGTACTGGAGGTGGAGGCGAGATGGTAGGTCTAATTCCTTGGTTGGGAACATGTGGTTTCAGTAGCGATACGTGAAAGATGGGGTGTATTTTAAGATCTGCCGGTAAGGTGAGTTGAACTGCAGCTCTCCCAACGAGCTTCTCAATTGGGAAAGGTCCTAGAAACAAAGGCCCAAGCTTTTTACTGGGGATCTTTAACCTTAAGTTTTTCGTAGATAGCCAAACGAGATCCCCAATAGCATATTGAGGAGAAGGTCTTCTACGGAGGTCGTAGTACCTTTTTTGTTGGCTATGAGCATGTGAGATGGTGGTGTTAAGTAAACCCAGAGAGTCTTTTATTTGGGTAAGATAGTCAGAGGCTACTGGGTTACTTGATGGCAGGATGCGTGGTGGAAGAAGTGTGGGACGAAACCCATAGTTTAGGTAGAATGGAATTTGCTTAGTAGTACTGTGGGTTGCGTTATTGTAAGCAAATTCTGCCAGAGGGAGGAGGTCCACCCAATCATCCTGTAGGTATGAGGTGTAGCAACGCAAATATTGTTCAATGCACTGGTTGACTCTTTCAGTTTGTCCATTGGTCTGAGGGTGGTAGGGAGAAGTAAGTTTTCGCTCAATTCGTAGTATATGACATAGAGCTTGCCAAAACTTGGAGATGAACTATGAACCTCGGTCAGATAAAAGAGTCTTTGGAATTCCATGTAGCTTGAACACATGTTTCACTAGTAATTCCGCTGTTTCCTTAGATGAAGGTAGTCTGCGAATAGAAATGAAATGTGCCATCTTTGTCAGATGGTCCACTGACATTAGAATGGTAGTAAATCCTTTGGAAGGTGGTAATTCTACTATAAAGTCTAAGGACACAACTTCCCATGGAACTTTGGGTATTGGTAGACTGCAAAGTATACCAGATGGTTTTGTAGTGTCAATTTTGGACCTTGCACAGATGTCACATGAGGAAACAAATTTTTGTACAGACGTCTTCATATCAGGCCACCAAAATTGCCTGGTGAGCAAATTGAATGTCTTAGTCATACCCATATGTCCTGCCATAGGTACGTCATGTGATAATTCCAAGATCTTGGTACGCATACCAGGAGGTATGTAGAGTTTGTCGTTAAAGTAGAGGAAGCCTTCTGCATCAGCACTTAGTTGTGGTGGTGGTGAATCCAGTCCTATACTGTGCAGAATCTCTTCCTTCAAGGAACGAACAACACCAATAATACGGTCCTGGGGTATTATAGGAAGTGAAGGGATTTCGGCGCAGTTATCTTCGGTTAGCCGTGATAGCGCATCCGCTTTTTTGTTTCTGTCTGCAGGCGTGTAGGTCACTAGGAAGTTGAATCTTAGGAAGAATAATGACCAACGTACCTGCCGGGGGAAAGAGTCTTGTTGGTCTGAAGATATTGGAGATTCTTATGATCTGTATATATGAGTATTGGCAATCGAGTACCTTCAAGTAAATGTCGCCAATTTTCTAGTGCCAGTTTTATGGCAAGCAACTCTTTTTCACCCACTGGGTAATTCACCTCTGGGCTACTTAGTGATTTAGAGAAAAAAGCAACTGGGTGGAGTGGTGAAGTATTCGTTGGTCGTTGGGAAAGAACTGCTCCTACAGCCATATTTGACGCATCTACCTCCAGGATGTATTGAAGGGATGGGTCTGGATGGCGTAGTATGGGAGCAGAAGTGAAGCTTGATTTTAACAAGCGGAAAGCTTTATTTGCTTCTTCAGACCATTTGAATGGTTTCTTTACACTTGTAAGTTGTGTGAGCGGTCTCACAATAGAAGAGAAGTTCTTGATGAACTTCCTATAGAAGTTTGAAAATCCAAGGAATCGTTGTAATGCCTTACGAGTTGTTGGTACAGGCCAATCCAGTATACACGATATCTTGCTCATATCCATCTTGATACCGTTCTTAGATATGATGTATCCTAGGAATAGTACTTCTTCCTTATGAAATAAGCATTTTTTCCAATTTTACGTATAAATTGTGTGCGAGTAATCTGGATAGCACAAGTCTTACATGTTCGGACAAGGACTGAGAATAAATGAGTATATCATCCAGATATACCACAACACAAACATCAAGTAAGTCTCTGAAGATGTCATTTATGAATCGCTGAAATGCTGCGGGAGCATTACACAACCCAAAAGGCATCACTAGATATTCGAATAATCCGTATCTGGTTCTGAATGCCGTCTTCCACTCATCCCCATTACGGATTCGGATGAGGTTGTATACCCCTTTTAGGCCCAATTTTGAAAAGTAGGTAGCTCTGCGCACTTGTTCAATGAGTTCGGGAATGAGAGGTAAAGGATAGCGATCCTTTATCGTAATGGTATTTAATTGCCTATAGTCAATAATAGGCCTGAGACTTAAATCCTTATTGCGGACAAAGAAAAGTCCTGCAGCTGTGGAAGAAGTAGAGGGTCTAATAAACCCTTTCGCTAAATTCTCATCCAAGTATTCCTTGAAATGAGAAAGAACATCCTGAGAAAGAGGATAAACATGACCGAAAGGTAGTTTACTATTAGGGAGTAGATCAATAGAACAATCGTAGTCCCTATGGGGAGGCAATACTTGAGCATTTTTCTCAAGGAAGACTTCTGATAGATCCTGATAACATGGTGGTGGTGAAATTTCATCTGACACCATGGACAGGATTTTTTTTATATGATTGGAGGTTACACGTGGTCTCGCAGTAGTGAGAGGGGAAGGTTAGAGTCTGTGTTTTCCAATCAATGGTTGATGTATGTGTAACCAGGGAAGTCCCAAAATAATGGGAAAATGTGGTGAAGGTAATACATCAAAAGTGGTGGTCTCAGCATGAGACTCGTTAGCAGTAGCAAGGAGTGCTTGTGTCTGATTGGTAATTGGACCAGAAGATAACGGAATACTGTTAATAAAACTAACAGAGACAGGTTTAGATTTTGAAATAATAGGCATTTTATTTAAAGCAACAAAACTAGTGTCAATGTAGTTCCCACAAGATCCTGTGTCGATCATAGCCTTGGTGGTGATCCTATTGTGGTCCCACTGTAAGGTCAAATGAATAAAAAGATAGGGATTAGAAAAAGAAGTCGTTAATCCCCCAGCAAGACATGTGAACACTCACCCTCTTTTTTGCGGACAAGGGGACAGACGCTTATCAAATGATCCGGGGAGGCGCAGTACATGCAGAGATTTTCAGATCTTCTCCTGGCTCGTTCAGTAGACGATAATGGTGGGAGTATGGTTCCTACCTCCATAGGAGTAGGGTCAACGGGCGAAACCCGAGAAGGATTGGATAATGGTACTCCCATTTTCTCAGCCTTTCTTTCTCGCAGTCGCCTGTCAATATTGATGCTGAGTTGTATTAAGGCATCCAAAGTGCCAGGTAAATCCGCTCGGGCGAGCTCGTCTTTAACGGCTTCTGATAACCCGAGTCTGAACTGGGTTCGCAAAGATGCATCATTCCACCCTGAATCAAGGGTCCATCTTTTGAACTCTGCTACGAAGTCTTCAACAGGTCTCCTTCCTTGTTTTAAAGCCCTCAATTGGCTGCCTATTTGGGTCTTCATATAAGCTAGCGAGTTCTGCTAAGAATAAAGGACAGGAGTTAAGAAGAGGGTAATTTTTCTCAAAGAGAGAGTCTGCCCAAGCCCGTGGATCACCCGACAAATATGAGATAGTGGTGCAGACTTTAATTTGGTCTGTAGTGTAAGTACGAGGTTTTAAATTAAAAAGCAATTGACATGCGTTTTTAAATTCACAAAATTTTTTCCGATCACCTGTAAACATTAGAGGAGGGTTTATTTTGGGCTCACGAGGTTGAGCAGCAGTGAGCTGTGAAACACGGGCTATCTGCTGTCTCAAAGTCTGATTTTCATTTTTCACTTCGGCAAGGAAAAGGATTAATGCATCTACCTTTTGTGTTAGTTGTACCACATGAGTGGCTAATTCTGCTGAATCCATTTTTTTTTTTCTGGTTCGTGCAATCTGTAACGCTCCGGCGTTTGTTTAGTGAACTGGATTTGCAGCTGCAGAATTTCCACTCAGTAGTCGTGTAGAGATGTGTTGAATCACCATATCCAACTCTCCAGACTCATCATTGTGGCCCAGCCTGCCTCAGCATGAAAATATACAGACACTCAGATAAGATGTTCCTGGAGTGATAGGTTGTATACGATAGTATAGAGGTGATGTGCTGAAAGGACAGGCGTGAGTAGTGATAGCAATGATAGGCACTCAATAGTAATGTTCAGGAGTGTTAGCAGATGGTGATAGATAGTATGCAGATAGGTTAGCAATCATGTACAAATAACAGGTGGTAGGGGACAGCAGATGAAGTGTACAGGAATTGCTAACTCAGTGCAAGGATATAGATGGTAGTAGACTCAAGAGCTAGCAATCTATGTAACAGTGCAGATGATAGAAATAGTAATGCATAGATAGCAACAGTCTTTAGTATGCAAGAGTAGATAGTGTAAGTTGATAGGAAGGAATCCCCTGTGGGGTACTTATCACTAGTTGGTTTAGAGAGATGAGGGGTCCGGTAATGAGATAAGGATCAGGTAGCGAGATACAGGATCAGTAGCGAGATACAGGATCAAGTAGCGAGACTCCGGTCTATCCAGATACTGGGGAAATAGCTGGAGGCTTCAGCAGCGTCAGACAAGGCTGTATAACAAGCGGTTTGCACGAATACCTTGTGAGTGAAAGCCGGCGATTGAAATAGCCGCTCAGAGCGGCGCCTAGTGATGACGTCATGCGGCTTAAAGAGATAGGCAGGTATATGCGTTCCACCTAGCTGAAAAGGTGGGACGCAATGCGGAAGAAATGGGCTGGAAGGGTACCGAAGGTACCAGAATCTTACAACAATGAACAAAAGAGAAGTATTTTTTTTTTTAATAATTGTTGCTCTTTGTTTATAGCACAAAAAAATAAAAAAAACCACAGGGGTGATCAAATCCCACCAAAAAAAAGCTCTCCATTTGTGGGAAAAAAGGGACATACATTTTATTTGGGTACAGCGTCGCACGACTGCGCAATCCTCAGGTAAAATAACGCAGTGCCATATCGCAAAAAAATGGCCTGGCCATTAAGGGGTTAAAACCTTCCGGTCTAGAAGTGGTTAAAAGCAGACATCCCAATACTTTTGGTAATAAAGTATGTACATTTTAGGATGTAGAAGATATACCGCACTAACACTAATAATCAACAGCCTGCAAAAACAAATGACAATTTCTAAACAAGACGGTTATAAATATTGCATCACTGGTAATACAGGTTTAAACACATAGTGCAAAATAATGCATATAAATCAATACATGCACTTTCAAGTGAAGAAAGTGTAAATATATGTGCAAAAATAAGCAAAAAAGGTGCAAACGCGTTAAAAGTGCGTAAGTGACCAAAATGATTTAACATAAAAAGTCCATATACACTATAAAATTATTAAATAAATAAAAATAGTCAATAAAATTTATGAATAAATCCCATAGTATGTCCACCAAAAAGTGCAATGTGCAGATGAATCCTCTTGAGAATAAAAGGACAGTGATCTTAGGTGTATAACCACCTGTTACCCTTTTCACCGTTGGTGGTTATACACCTAAGATCACTGTCCTTTTATTCTCAAGAGGATTCATCTGCACCTTGCACTTTTTGGTGGACATACTATGGATTTTATTCATAAATTTGATGGACTATTTTTATTGATTTAATAATTTTATAGCGTATATGGACTTTTATGTTAAATAATTTTGGTCACTTATGCACTTACACGCATTTGCAACTTTTTGCACATATATTTACACTTTAATCACTCGAAAGTGCATGTATTGATTTATATGCATTATTTTGCACTATATGTGTTTAAACCTGTATTACCAGCGCTGCAATATTTATGTACATGTTAGGCCTGAACATTAATCACTCCTCTTCCTCAATGTATATTTTCTGAAAGTGGAGACCCTGTAGAATAAAATAGTTTTTATTGGTCACACAGTATAAGCACAACCGATTATTAAATCAAATTTTTAGTAAAAATACAAACTCTAATTCAGCTGCATCCTCCATTTTTAAAGTTTCCCGCACAGAAGTAACCAGTGTGTCAACTAGCGCCTTCTCGTGCACAGCTACAGGTGTGGAGGAATCATCCTCGTGATCTAAAAATTAGGGAGCTGCAAACCCTGCAGGGTGGGCCATGTACGCTCAGGATCTGACAAGACAGATGAGGCAGGGGTTGCTTTTTGCTAGCCCGCTGGCCAAAGGCCATCTTGACCCGGGAAACTCCAGAACCGCCGTCAGTGCATCAATGGGTGGTTGGGACCCCGAGGGACCTGCAGCCTCAGAGGGGGTTTGGTGGGGAAACATGCTCCTGAAACTCCATAAGAAAAAAGGGGGGCCCACCACAAAAAAAAGTGTCTAGCACTGCTATGGGACACCCCCACCGGGCCAGTAGTACCACCGGGTCACTAGCAAGCAGAGCACCCCACAACCTGTGGCAGACAGAGGAAGGACCCCACCAGACTAGCACCAGTCTGCACCAGAGATAGCGCAGCTCCACGTGCAGCTTCCACGGAAAAGGAAAACCCAGGAGTCAACAACAGGGGAAAAGGAGAAGCTTCCACAGCCAAAACCACCACTCAGAGGCTCCACTGTCATGGCCGCCGCTTTGCCAGCACGCAGGACCAACCAAACCTGGCCGCCGGACTACACAAACCTGGCCGCTTGCCATTAGAAACACCTAGGCCCCAAAGAAATGGCGCCGGCTACAGCAAAATGGCCACAGTGCAGCACACCAGCCCCTGCCACTTTTCAACCCACCACGGTACCCCATATGGCACCAAGATGACCTACAGGGACCACCAAACAACAAAGGGGGGAGTAAGGGGAACCTGCAGGTCCGACTGTCCCAGGGAGGGGTCCGCATCCACCCCAAAGAGGAGAGGGGGCAGCTACTCACCATACCAGGAACCAGGCCGGCACCACGCCAGACAGAATCTACTCACTATTGCAATTGGGGGGTCTGTCGGCCAGGAGGAACGCTGTGACTCAGGCCAAGACCCGGTTGTATGCATCCTCGTGAGGCGTTTAAATCGCAGGTAAGCCCCCATCCAGTGGGGCTATGTCGCGACCGACCTAGCACGGAGCTGTGTTCTGCGCGTGCGCTCGCTGGCCACACTGTGAAGACCACTCGATCTAGATATCCAGTCAGTCGCCCAGTCTGGCAGTTGATTGTAGATCTCACAGGAAAAGAACAGGAGGAAAAAAAAAAAAACATTTAAAAGGAAAAAGTTGCCAGGACCACAGATCCCGGCAGGGAACTATGTCCTTACTCTTGACTAGGCAGAAAAAAAACTGAAAGTCTAAAGCAGAGAGGGGGGTGTATACCAGCTAGGACTGCCCATAGGCATAGCCAAGTCTTTTTTCTGCATAAAAGTCCAGTAGCAACCCTTCAAAAGGCCTTACAACTCATCAGTTAACAGTACATGAATGCCCTAAAATGTTTTCTCACTCTGGTATTTGGGAAATAGCCAATATATCTAGAACAATTGTGCCTTCTGTATGTATGCCGCTGTCGTACGCCTTACACCAAAGGCAGTGAAACGGTTAAAGTGTATGTAAACCTTAACAATGAACTTCTGTTATTTTCTTGCTTTAGTTCGGTTTATTATACCATTGGAAATATTAGGGGGGGGGGGTTTACTAAATGCAAATAGATTGCACCTTGCAAGTGCAGCTGCACTCAATATCCCCAGAGCTTAGTGAACGTGGTAAAGCTCTGCTGATTTCCATCTCCAAAACATGTGCAAGCAAAAATGCTTTTTTTTTTTCCTTGCACCTGATTGGGTATTCATTACAAAGTAAAGCTTTACGGCATTCACTAAGCTCTGGGAAAAATGAGTGCCACAGCAGTTGCAAACTGCCCAGCCTTTTTGCCTTTAGTAAATGCACCCCTTTTCGTTATATCTGTTTGGTAAAAGGCAAAAAATAAAATATATATATCTTTTCAGAAATTGAAGTTGCCTTGGGTCTTCTCCACACTTCTGCATTATCTTAGACAGCCCACAGTTCTTATCATGGATTACAGAGCAATGTTTTGGAAATCCGAGATTAGGAGTGTTTGAGTGGTTTAGTAAGACACTGGGTAGGGCTTGCAACACTAATTCCACAAAAAGCTGTGTGTTGTCACCCCACAGCAAAACCTTAGGCACCGAGTGCATTTCTGGCAGACCAAAAATGGATCTGTACCTGCAGGGTTTCGAAAGGGATAAAACATGGGCAAATGTGCATGCATGGGAGAAAAGTACTGAAATTTTTTGTTTTTTGCCTTGACATAGTCTTTTATTTGAAAAAGTAAAGTAATCCTAAAGCATAAGTTTTCCTTTCACATCAACAAGTTCTTTCTCGTGATTGTCACTGGTGGCTGACAGTAAACACATTCCCCCACAAGGCAATCCTGCACATAAACCCTACTCGCTATAATATTCGGGAAACAATGGTATAGATTTTGTTTCCCTTATGACCCAACAGGATTAGCTTCACTAATACTTTAAGCCATTTAAAAGTTAAAAAGGCATTTTAGGAACATACAGAGCAAGCCAATTTGTTCAATTCATTGTGCCATTGTAAATACACAGAGGGAGAGCCCGCTGAAAGATTCCATTTCACTGTTCTGTAAATCGGTGCTGATGGGTGAATAAATCACTCAAACATCAGATCTGTAACTTTATCATGTACTGATTAAAAGGCATTACCCAGAGGAGAACATTTACACAGCTTTCTATAAAATCTAGAAATATAAGAGCTCAGGGATACTCACCATCTCATTTTCTATTGCCAACCTTAATAACTCATCCAGAGCCATATAGAGAGAAGAGCAGTTTTCAAATGAAATGCTTTTTTCTATTTCATTAAAAATATGTTCTAAGAGATATGGCCGGCTGCTCATCCCCTGGGCCTAAAATGGGTGAGAAGAAATGCATTGCTGTTAGTTTATTTCTGATGACAGAGATTTAATACACCTGAGACAAATACCAGCAAGTTTCTGGGAATAGAATTAGACTTTCAGCTCAAACTTTACCAGAAAAATTAAGCGGAGTACCTGCTAAGTCTGCGTGTGCTGGCTGGGCACTAATTACTTGCTGTAATTCCACAAGGGATACTTGCCCAGCAACCAATTAGTTTTCAGCTTATGATAGTGATTTCAGTGAGAAGATGATTCTTGATTGTTTGCTATGTGTTACAGGATTTTCCATTGCCTTATTATTAAGGGAAAGTGCAGTAACTTGTACCGATTATACTATACTGGCTTGATTACATTAAACGACTGAGCTCATATTACACTGAATGTTATTAATGACCGAAATCACTGCCAAATCTCAAACATGACAAAACAAAGAATTAAACCTTACAGAGAGGTTTTCCACAATACATAGTCACTGTCCACATACACCCCGCTGATGTTTCCTGCAGGGAGAAGTCCACTCTCAGGCCCAATGACTGCTGAGGAGGAAGGACCACATATCATGACAAATACTTGGAATTTATTCCACATGGTTTAGCTGATCTAGGCATGCATTTTTACAGAAAGGGTTGCAGATTTTGTAAAATGTTTATAAAAACTGTATATCTTATGTGCGTTATACATAGAGTGCTTATTATGATCTTTTAAAGAAAAAGTATGGCCATTGTTCTTTTGGCAATACTTCTGTGAGTCACAGATGTGCACTTAGTTCTGCACTCTTGTAACCTATATTCAGCCAACAGCAGGCTAAAGTCTGCTGCTAGACGACATCACACAGCTGGTCCACACTCTGCAGGAATCCCGACAAAAATGTTAGGATCCACCCAGATACCTGACCGGCAGCTGGCTCAGCCTCTCATTGTGCTGCTGGGAGCCTGAGCCATCCAGTCTCACCCTAGATAGTCCAGTGCAAGGGAAGAGCAGTGAATGACAGTCACCACTCTGTAACCTGAGCAGTACCAAGAACTGAAGAATTAGTACTCTTTGATTCCCCAGTTCTTGGTGTAGAGCCAGCAAGGGGACAGCGAATCAATGCTGCAGCCATCTATGCGAGTATGTATGCTTATTTTTTATTCCTGCACTGCGCTTTTAAACTGCACTTTTAAAGGACAGAATATGGTTGCAGTGACTGCAGACTTATTGTTTTTTATTTTTTTTTACTTTTTTTAGGTTCAGGCTCCAGGGCCCTCCTCCTGATCCAGGCTTCACCACCTTTGGAGTCAATGACCCTAAACAATTAAATGAAAACAATCTTTTTTGAATGCACTATCTGTATACCTATTTTGGGTCCGCAACTATTTGAAGGTTGTGGATTTTCATGCACTTTCACTACTTTAAAGACAAGCCAGCAATGGCAGCTTCCATATTTCAATATTCACACCACCAAAAATATACTTGGCTTCAATTCGCATACTAAAGGCAACAAGAGCAAAAAGTTAGCTAAGGAACAGGGAAGAGGTTCTTCAGACAGTCATTTTTCTAATGTCAGCCCATAGACAGTTTGAATCTAGAACCATGCATGGGCAGGCTGAATGCACCCAAGTTGATCAATCAACTTGGGTACAACCAGGCTGTCGGAATTTACACACGATTATCGCTAGCAGCAATTATAGCCACTAGCAATAATCACGCAATGGCTGTGTGGGAGGGATTCAGGGTAGACTGTGCAGGTTGCAGGATAGAAAATCGTTTGATTTCCCCATTAACACAGTGAGAAAATCGCTCCGTCTATGGCCGACTTAAGGCCCAAATCAGACCAGTGAGCCTGTTGAAGGTAGTAACTTTCCAGCAGCAGACTCGCTAAGTAATAAGCTAAACCGCTTCTACAGTGTTGTGTCAGTCCAGTCAGGGAGGTAGCCATGTTGTAAGAGCATAAGTGGAGTCTTTCCTCTCCTAGTAAAACTGTGGCTGGCAAGTATCCATTAGCAAACACTTCAATAGTGTGACATTGGCCTTAGGTGTTTACACTGTTTGCTCCCTGTTTCATTTCTCTCAAATAGGAAATAAGAAGATTTATAAACAATAGCAAACATTAGCAGTAGTCATAGGAGGCCTTGCCAGGTTTCTCACCTTACTGCATAATCATGGGCCTGTGAAATGGCTCGAGGCATTCCATCACTGCTGCTAATGTTTGTTATTTTTGCTTATAAGCTCCCGGGTTTCTAGATGTGCTGTGTGGACCCTTTATTTATAATATGTACATTGGATCTTCAGCCAAGCAAAGCTGTGGTGTCAGCGGTGCAAGATGGGGTAATATTTGTGGGTTGATACCCTGGCCCCAATAGGTTCTCTTTTGTTTCAAGGAAATATAGGTAGGTGCTGTGGAAAAAAAAAAAAAGGACATTTTACAATGACCAGGGCTAAGACCAGAAAAAAAAATGCAAATACCTGTAACAAATGTGCAAAACTTTCACTTCTTATGGTTTGGGAGAAGTTTGTCACCATAAATCTCACACATTCATCCTGGAGATCAGAAGCTAAATTCCTCACTCTTTCTGCCCACTTCACCTCAGGAAGACTGCTGAGCAGCCTGTCACTTTCCATCAACAGAAACGCGGCATTCCTGCAGGACTGGAAAACAAAAGCTTATTGTGACATTGAAAGGGGCAGGAATTCAGTATGCTTTTTAAAAGAAACCACCAATTTACCAAAGGGCATACACTAACTCGGAGAAAATCCTCCTGATGTATCCACAGACCGCTATATCTGCCTGAATCTGACCACCAAATCTGACAGTAGAACATGTCAACACAGATAATTGCAGGGTTTCTGTCACTGGATAGATTGAAAAGGAAGCTTGCCAAGCAGCACACAATCATCCACCTGACACACAGCTCAGAATAAAGTCTCTCTTTACCACGTTTATTTTCCATTTCAATCCATTCAGCTAAAATGTAGTTCAAGTTATATATACAGCTGCAAGAAAAAGTATGTGAATCCTTTGGAATGATATGGATTTCTGCACAAATTGGTCATAAAATGTGATCTGATCATCATCCAAGTCACAATAGACAAATCACAGTCTGCTTAAACTAATAAACACACAAATAATGAAAATGTTGCCATGTTTTTATTGAGCACACCATGTAAACATTCACAGTGCAGGTGGAAAAAATATGTGAACCCTTGAATTTAATAACTGGTTGAACCTCCTTTGGCAGCAATAACTTCAACCAAACGTTTCCTGTAGTTGCAGATCAGACCTGCGGTCAGGAGTAATTCTTGACCATTCCTCTTTACAGAACTGTTTCAGTTCAGCAATATTCTTGGGATGTCTTTTGTGAATCGCTTTGGGTTGAGGTCAGGACTCTGACCGTTGATTTACTTCTATGCTTTGGGTCATTGTCCTGTTGCAACACCCATCTTCTGTTGAGCTTCAGCTGGTAGACAGATGGCCTTAAGTTCTCCTACAAAATGTCTTGATAAACTTGGGAATTCAGGTTTCCTTCGATGATGGCAATCCGTCCAGGCCCTGACGCACCAAAGCAGCCCAAACCATGATGCCCCCACCACCATACTTCACAGTTGGGATGAGGTTTTGATGTTGGTGTGCTGTGCCTCTTTTTCGCCACACATAGTGTTGTGTTTTTCTTCCAAACAACTACACTTTGGTTTCACCGGTCCACAGAATATTTTGCCAGTACTGCTGTGGAACATCCAGGTGCTCTTGTGCAAACTGTAAACATGTAGCAATGTTTTGTTTGGACAGCAGTGGCTTCCTCTGTGGTATCCTCCCATGAAATCCATTCTTGTTTAGTGTTTTACGTATTGTAGATTCACTAACAGGGATGTTAGCATTTGCCAGTGACTTTTGTAAGTCTTTAGCTGACACTCTAGGATTCTTCTTCACCTCATTGAGCAGTCTGCGCTGTGCTCTTGTAGTCATCTTTACAGGACCGTCACTCCTAGGGAGAGTAGCAGCAGTGCTGAACTTTCTCTATTTATAGAAAATTTGTCAATGATAATGAAAAAATACTTTACAGCATTTTCACAGTTGTAGAATTATGAGTGGTCAGCCTCAAGAAATCAAAAATGTGGTCTTTGCAGAACAATGGCTGCAATCCCTTGTAGCGCTTATTTCCTGAATTGCAACTCTGTTACAACCCAAGCATTAACAAATTAGCACGTTGACAATATTTGTGTTTTGGTTTCCTTTAGAACAAAAACTTACAAATAGTCGGGTAGCCTTAAAATATTTTAAGATGCTTTCACCAGAGATGCGGAGCATCGCTTAACACATAAAAGGGAACGTACAGTTTTTTTGAATGTTTTGCTTATCGTCAAGAATTTCGTTTTTTTGTTTTGCCACAAATATGTAATACTGCACATGATTTACCATAAAAGTTCAAAGGTGGCTACTGACTGCTATAAAAAAAAAAAATCACAACGTCCTTCTTGGTGTACCAATAAGAAAGCCCTTTTCACAAGCCTTTTTTTTTGCAGACGAAAAACAAAAATGTCTCAATAAATGCGATCCAGAACGAATAGCAAAAGTATTTAAGGAAAACCTAGAGTATGACAGACAGACTCTGTTGGAGAGTAAAAGGAAGTGGGTCCAAAGATGAGGAAATTCCGCTCTGTATACATCCATACTGAAAATAAGGATACATTGATTAGGAAGATTAGTTTATCCAATAGTGAGAAAGCTATTGAAAAATATTTACCCCCAGTCCAAGAATTTAATTCAAAGGGGCTCCTACTTTTCTTAGTGAAGAGTAATATACATGATAAAAATGGGATTTTGACTTACCGTAAAATCTATTTCTCTGAAATTCCATGACGGACACAGCTCTTCATCTTCATGACCGTAGGGTTATGTGGTCCCCTACAGGAGTAAGAAACTAGGCAGCGAAAATCTTGAGCACGCCTATGGGGCAGTCCCTGGGGGTATACTCCCACTTCCAGACATAGGTATTCAGTTTTGTAACAAGCAGTGTCAGAAGAAGAAAAAAAAAAAAAAACAACTCCAAAGAGGGACGAGTGCTGTGTCATTCAATGAACATCAGAGAAATGGGTTTTACGGCAAGTCAAAAATCCCATTTTCTCTTTCGTTTATTGATAGACACAGCTCTTCAGCTTCATGATCATAGGGACGTCCCAAAGCAGTGTCAAACATGAGGGGTGGGAAAAGCTGAAAACAAACTTACCAAAGGCTAAACAGCCAACCAGGTAACCTGGAGCTCAACTTAGAACAACTGGAGCTCACCTGAAAAAAACACCCTCAAAAGAGGACAAGTCCTCTAAACAGCAGCCTGCAAAACTTTGCGGCTAAAAGAAGCATCCGCAGATGCCAATACAGTCACTTTATAAAAAACTTTGTGAATGTATGCACAGACGACCAAGTGGCCGCTTTGCAAACTTGCACTACTGACGCCTGATGATGGAAGGCCCAGGAGGGACCAAGCGCCTGGGTAGAGTGCGCCCTGACAGGGAAAGGAGGAACCTAACCCTTAATAGAATAAGCCTGAACCACAGTCTGCCTGATCCATCTGGAAATGGGTCGCAGCAGAAGCAGCCAGCCCCTTGCGAGGGCCATCCGTGAGGACAAACAGTTAGGCTTCTTTCACACGGTCCGCCTCCGCAGGCGGATCCGTGTTGCTCAGCGGGGATCGATCCGCGATCCCCGCTGAGCCGGGTGGATGACCGCTCCGTCTCCGCTTGCAAAGCGGAGAGGGAGGTGTCTCAGCACCCGCTGCCCTCTATGGGGGATCGGAGGAGAGCGGACCGCTTGTCCGCTCTCATCAGATCCGCTCCGATTACTGAACGGATGGAAAAATAGGGTTTCCATCCGTCCAAATTTCAGCACAGGATCGGATGCGGATGGCAGCGGGTGTCAGCGGACCTCCGCTGACACCCGCTGCCCCATAGAGCTGCATGGAGGATCCGATCAGATCCACCTAAAAAACTGACAGGCGGATCTGATCGGACAGCCCGTGTGAAAGAGCCCTAAGTCTGACTTCCTAAAAAGCTCCGTAGCTGCCAGATACACCCTGATTGCTGTACCACATCCAGGGAATGCAAAACAACTTTCTTAGGATGCTTAGGCTTAAGACACAGGGAAGGCAACACAATTTCTTTCATTCAGAAGAAAATCAGACGACCTTAGGGAGGAACGACTGACATGGTCGAAGAACCCCATTATCCATGTGAACAATTAGATAAGATAAACAATAAGACAGCGCCGCTAGCTCAGACATTCTGCATGCCGAAGTAATAGCCAACAAAAAGGCCACCTTGAGGGACACTGTAAATAGAGGAATCTCCCAAATATTTTCACAGGGAGGTTTCTGAAGAACTAACACCAAATTGAGGTCCCACGGCAGCAAAGAACGCAACGGGGGAGCCAAGTGTCCCACTCCCTAAAGAAAGGTACGCACCAAGGAGTGAGGCCAACGGACACTGAAAAAAAAGAAAAAAAAAAAAAGAATCGCCAAGGCAGAGACCTGGCCCTTGATGGTACTCAAGGCCAAATGTTGCTCAACCCCCCCGCTGGAAGAAAGCCAGCATTCCAGTTACCGAAAAGGAGTGAGGGTGAACCCCAAGAGACTCACACCCCGCAATGTACGTCTACCAAGTACAATGGTAAATCTTCCTGGAAGTAAAGTTTCTAGCCCTCAACCCTCTATCCTTCAGCACCTGGCTTTCAACAGCCAGGCCATCAAAGCCAGCAATTTTAAAGCAGGATGGAAGATCGGTCCTTGAGACAGCAGATCTTCCCTGAGGGTAAGTCTCCAAGGAACATCGGCAACCAGCCATATCAGATCGGTATACCAAGGCCAGTGAGGCCAGTCTGGAGCCACTAGAATGACCGGAATCCCTTCTGCCTTGATCCTGCGCAGGAGTCGCAGCAGAAGTTTGAGAGGAGGAATGGCGTATATCAGACGATAATGACTCCAGGGAGCAACTAAGGCATCTGTGGCATCGGCTAAAGGGTCCGGAGACGGTGCCACAAACCTCTGAATTTTTCTGTTGAGGCGAGAGGCCAACAGATCCACCTCAGGAGTCCTCAAACCAGATACACAAACTGACGAGAACACCTCTAGATGAAGTGACTATTCTACTTGGTCTAATGCCCTTTTGACTGAGATAGTCCGCCTGCCAATTTTCCACTTGTAGAATGTGCACAGCAGAGAGGGCTTTAACGAACCGTTCTGCCCATCTTAGAATGCTGGCTACTTCCCAAGCTGCCCCCTTGATTGACATAGGCCATGGCATTGTCCGATTAAATCCGTACCGGACACCCCTGGAGACAATTTGTTCAATGATCCAGGCAAAGCCTAAATTGCTCGGAGCTCCAGTACGTTGATTGGTAAGCCTGCACTCTTCAAGAGTCCAGACCCCTTGAGCACAATCCGTGCCAAGGAGGCCTCCCCACCCGGATAGGCTGGTATCCATGGTGACAACCGTGCAGTACAGAGGAAGAAAGGATTTTCCCTGAAGAAGTGCCAGAGAGTGAAGCCACCAAACCAGGGACCCCCTCTTGCTTCGGCTAAACATCAGATTGTCCAGAGATTGAGGATCCTTGTTCCATTTCACCAGAGTCTCCATTTGTAAAGATCTTGTGTGGAACTTAGCAAACAGAAACGTCACAAAAAAGGTAGACAGCATCAGACCCAGCACCCGCATGCAAGTCCGACGAGATGTCCATCTGTTGGACAGCAGAAGCCGAAACGCCTCCTGCAATTTCTGAAGTTTTGCCAGAGGGAGAAATACTCTGGCCGAGGCAGAGTCCAGAGTCAGTCCCAAATATTCCAGGCTTGTGGACGGGGCCAAAGCAGACTTCTGAAGATTCAGAATCCAACTGAACTCCCTCAGCGTTTGCAGAGTGATCTCCAAGTTGGCCATCAGGGCAGTTGAAGACCCTGCTCGTAAAAGCAGATCATCCAGGTACCCCAGTATCGTGATCCCCCGCAGGCGCAGCAATGCTATAACCGGGCCAACACTTTTGTGAGTACCCAAGGAGCGGAGACGAGACCAAAGGGTAACGACAAAAATTGATAATGCTTTTCGCCCACGGCAAAGCAGAGGAAGCGCTAATGGGTGAGAACAATGGAAATGTGAAGGTAAGCTTCCTTGATGTCGATGCATGCGACAAAGATCCCCTGATGTAGGGACGCCACCACCGTGCGAATGGATTCCATTCAGAACTTATGTACCCACACAAAGCAGTTCAGTGCCTTGAGGTCCAGAATTGGACACACCTTGCCCTCCTTCCTGGGAACCATAAACAGGTTTGAATAGAAACCTTTAAAACGTTCCGACATCGGAACCGGAACAATCACTCCTTGAAGTAACAAGTCTTGCACTGCCCCATAGAGATCTGTTAAGTGATCTGGGGATAAGTGTAGGTTGGAAGGTAAGAACCTTTCCGGTGGATAGGATCGAAACTCAATCTTGTAGCTGGATCGAATTACTTTGTGGCCCAACTTGTCCTGATTTAGGAAGGTCCACAGATCTGGAAAACAGCAAAGACGTCTCCCAAGACTTCTTGGAACCCCCATTGGAGGCCCTGAAGGGTTTGGATCCCATGTTTTGAGATCCTGAGGGACGAAAAGGCCGCTTGTGAGCAGAAAAAGAAGGTCCCCGTCAGGTACGGGACTCCTTACCCTTGGAAGTCTGGGGAAGAAGAGTACTCTTTCCCCCTATGAGGTCTTTGATGAGGTCATCCAAGGAAGCTCCAAACAGGCGATCCCCCATGAATGGAATATCGGACAAGGCCTTCTTAGAAGCCTGGTTCACAGACCAGCACTTCAGCCAGCTAATGCGCCGCAGGACCACAGCTGAGACAGTCTAGAAAGCAAGGGAACGGCATCCAAAGAGGCATCACAGATGAACTGTAGCCCTTGGACCAACTGATCAGCCAGCTCCACAAAAGGCAGGAGGGAACCGTTTCTCCTCCAGGTCCCGGCATAAAACTTTTGCCCATTCAGTCATGGCTTGTGACACCAGGGTGATGGTAAACACCGGCCTAAGTGCTGACCCAGCCACAGTGAACATATGGCGGGTCAAGGCCTCCGACCTATCAGCTGGATCAGAGAAGACCGGGGACGTACCGAAAGGTAACTAGCGGCCAAATCAGATCCTGGATCTGAGGAGACAGAGGAGGCAGGTGAAGGCGGGGGGGACGCTTTTTGTTAGCCCAGGACCAAATCCACTTTGGACACCAAGGACTCCATGACTGCTGTCAGTGCAGCCAGTTGTGGGGCCCGGAGAGCCTGGCAGCCTCTGGGGGGGGGGGGGAATCAGGTGGTTAAACACTTCTGGACTGGAAGATTTTCCCCCTTAATGACCAGGCCATTTTTTGCAATTCAGTACAGCGTTACTTTAACGGACAATTGCGCGGTCGTGCAACACTGTTCCCAAATATTTGTTTTCCAACTCGGGACAAGGGGTTCAGATGGTGCCACAATTGTTTAGTCTGTGGGCATACCAAGAATAATAGTAAGAACATGAACAGCTTCAAGTCCAATGTCACAGGGAGGTAACATGAAGTGAAGGAGTTCTTGACGTAGAACATCACCCATGTTTTTTAACAAAGTTGGAAGCATGAAATTGTCCAAAATGTCTTGGTATGCGGACGCCTTAAGAGTTCCCTTAACTGGAACTAAGGGGCCAAGCCCAAGCCCTAAAAAACAGCCCCACACAATATTCCCCCCTCCACCAAATGATTTAGACCAGTGCACAAAGTAAAGGCCTATAAAGAAATGGATGAGCAAGTTTGGGGGTGGAGGAACCTGACCTTAACCCTGTAGAACACTTTTTGGATGAATTTGAGTGGAGACTGCAAGCCGGGCCTTCTCGTCCACATCAGTGCCTGACCTCACAAATGTGCTTCTAAAAGAATGGTCAAACACTTCCATAGACATTGTTGACAGCCTTCCCAGAAAAGTTTAAGCTGTTATAGCTGCAAAGGGTGGGTCAACTCAATACTGAACCCTACAGAATAAGACTGGGATGCTATTAAAGTTCATATGTGTGTAAAGGCAGGTGTCCCAATACTTTTGGTAATAGTGTGTGAGTGTATAATATAAATCAATCAAATATAATATAATTTTAAGTGTCAGAATAGTATGAGGGATCAATGGAGGTCATTCTATATACAGATAAGTGGGCTGTGAAACCTTCCAAACACATTGGGAGTCTGTGGTGGGACATAACCTCCATTGAGGGATTTGCACTTGTTTGGAAGTCGGTCGCTTGAGTGCAGGCCCTCAAACAGACATTATGAGCATGGTTTTTATTCCTTTCAATGTAGTTAATCAGTTTATGTTTGAGTAGAATTTTTAATTTTTAAAATTAAATCGTATAAAATGTATTTGTACAAAAAACAAACCATCATACACCCACCTCTGTAATGCAGCATCAGTGTGATACTGCAGCTATCCAACATGAGCTTTAGGACCAAGAGCGGAGCAATCACATGACCGCTGATGGCTCAGTTCTTGATCTGCTTGTAGTAGAGAGCAGTGACTGTCGGCCACCGCTCTCTGCTCTGCCCCTCCAGTGCTCACTGGAGCACCAGGCAGAAGAAGGGGACGGGCACAGCTTGCTTCATCTCTCAGCCACGCTTGGAGAGCCAGAGCCAGCAGGCAGCCTGCTATAAGCAGACTCAGGGTCACAGGAGAGCAAATGTAAATGCACTCACGTGAGCAGCATGGCATAAGAAACTTTGGCCATTCCGTTCTTTTAAATTATATTATACAAGGAGAGGCATTTCTTTCTGTCTTTAGAGGAACGGCGAGATCCCCGCAGTGAGAGCAGAATGAGAAGAGGTTAGCAACCCAAGACTGGTGGAAGATACTTATCGACAAAGAAACTTGAGCATTTCCCCAGAAGCAGAAAGCGGGGCGCAAAGTGAGGCAAGAAGTGAAAGAGTGATATGGCTGTACAGAATGGAACTGATATGTTGTACAAATGACTACACTGGAGTATGCTCTTTCAGTGACTGCAAAATAGGTAGCTTTACTTTACTGCCTATGGGCCCTTTCACACGGGCGCTACGTATGTCCGCAAATCATCCTATTTTTTTGCGGATGATTTACAGACATAATGTATGTCAATGGCATTGGCACGACCATCCGCTGACATCCGATTTTCTTCCTTTCAGTTCTGTTCCGTTTTTGGGAATGGAACAGAACCCTATTTTTCCTCAGTTAAAAAAACGGAAAGGAAGCAAAATCGGATGTCAGCGGTGTCATCCGCTGACATCCGCAATGCCCATAGACTTACATTATGTCCGTATATCATCCGCAAACGGATGGGATGATATGCGGACATACGGAGCGGATGACACAAGTGTCACCCGCCCCGTGAAAAAAAAAAAGGACCGGAGCGGAGCCAAAAAACTGAACGGCCGTGTGAAAGAGCCCTTAGTATTATATACAGAAGATTAAGGTGAGGTAAAATGGCGCTGCCTAGCTGAATAAAAAACTAAATACGGAAGGGGTTAAATTGGTTTTCAATGGATAAAGTGCTACTGTGCATGTATAAATGGCCACATACAAAACAAGCAATATACACAGTACATAAAAGCATAAATATTAAAAAGTGTAAAAGTGACAAAAGTATTCTGGTTAAGATATATTCTCAGTGAATGTGTACAGAAAGTGATAGGTGCAATAAATAAGGTAAATAGCAATAGCCTGTGTGCCAGTGAAAAAAATATAATAGTGATAGACTAGAATAAAAATGTCAGGTGAAAAACCAGACTAAAATTAATTTAAACCTCAAAAAATCCAGAAAATATGTGTTTATCCGAAAAAATGTGATAGGCAGTCCATAAAGTGCTACAAAGTGAAAACAGTGCTTCAATACATTTGATGGGTGATATTCCGAGTGGTCCGAGTGTTGGGTAATGGGTGAAAGACCAGTGCACCCCTCCAATATATCCCGCACTCACCAGAGTTATATACCCCTGCAGTGGTAATATGCCTTAGGGTAATATCCTCTATCAAACGGTTCCTGTGTACTGGACTCTTGGGGGAAGATGTCCCTGGATCCTCCCTTTCAATTGGGCAATATGTATCAATCTGATGAATGAAGTCCCCTATTCCCTTTCCTCTTATGATAAATATGTCCCGTGGTGATATGCAAGAAGAAGCCTCATATAGTGATGTACCGTTTAAAATATATCTTTAGTATAAAAATAAGTAAGGTACTCACATACAAACAATAGCAAACGAGCATTCAGGGCAGTAGGGGCCGCGAGTCCCTCGTTGACGTTACCACGCACAACGTCGTCAGTTGTGACGCAACGCGTCGTGCGTGGTTACGTAATTTCCGCCCCACTGGAACACAGATCCGGTCGCTGACACGCATAGCATCCCGGAAGTAGCCGCCAACGAGGGACTCGCGGCCCCTACTGCCCTGAATGCTCGTTTGCATGTGAGTACCTTACTTATTTTTATACTAAAGATATATTTTAAACGGTACATCACTATATGAGGCTTCTTCTTGCATATCACCACGGGACATATTTATCGTAAGAGGAAAGGGAATACGAGGCTTCACTTAGATTGATACATATTGCCCAATTGAAAGGGAGGATCCAGGGACATCTTCCCCCAAGAGTCCAGTACACAGGAACCGTTTGATAGAGGTTATTACCCTAAGGCATATTACCCCTGCAGGGGTATATAACTCTGGTGAGTGCGGGATATATTGGAGGGGTGCACTGGTCTTTCACCTATTACCCAACACTCGGACCACTCGGAATATCACCCATCAAATCTATTGAAGCACTGCTTTCACTTTGTAGCACTTTATGGACTGCCTATCACATTTTTTCGGATAATCACATATTTTCTGTTTTTTTTTATGTTTAAATTAATTTTAGTCTGGTTTTTCACCTGACATTTTTATTCTAGTCTATCACTATTATATTTTTTTCACTGGCACACAGGCTATTGCTATTTACTTTATTTATTTATTGCACCTATCACTTTGTGTACACATTCACTGAGAATATATCTTAACCAGAATACTTTTGTCACTTTTACACTTTTTAATATTTATGCTTTTATGTACTGTGTATATTGCTTGTTTGTATGTGGCCATTCATACATGCACAGTAGCACTTTATCCAGTGAAAACCAATTTAACCCCTTCCGTATATACCTCACCTTACTCTACATTTACCGATATAGCCCTTTGGACTATATTTTGAGGTTGGCTGCAGCCCATTCCTTGTCCACAAGCGCGGAATTTTGTACATCTTTATATACAGAACATTATTTGGAACTGTGTATCTGTCCTATCATCTTATGTTGTATTTAGGTTATCTGGATGGTGATCTAATCTTACTGGCACTTCCTTATAGGTTTTCATGCATTATTTATTTATCTTATTATGTTACTAAAAGCTCACCTGTGGGGAATACTTGTTACAGTGCATTGAATAGGACTAATATGTTTTACAACTCACTACACGGGAGTATGTTCTCCCCTTGGTGCAACATAACTAGATTTACTAAAGATTGCTTGTGGCTAAAGAGGGCACGTTGGACATTTCTGTATTTTTATTTGGGATCGTGTGGGACCACGGAACCTTTTTTTTAACTCCTGGCACCCACCACACACCTAAAATCTGCAAATGTGAATGGGCCTAGGGTTTCTTTTTGTAATATTTCAGAACTTGCTAGCCTCGATTTTTAAATATACAGTGCTTTGCGAAAGTATTCGGCCCCCTTGAACCTTTCGAACTTTTGCCACATTTCAGGCTTCAAAACAAAGATATAAAACTGTAATTTTTTGTGAAGAATCAACAACAAGCGGGACCCAATCATGAAGTGGAATGAAATTTATTGGATATTTCGAACTTTAACAAATCAAAAACTGAAAAATTGGGCGTGCAAAATTATTCAGCCCCCTTAATTTAATACTTTGTAGCGCCACCTTTTGCTGCGATTACAGCTGTAAGTCGTTTGGGGTATGTCTCTATCAGTTTTGCACATCGAGAGACTGAAATGTTTGCCCATTCCTCCTTGCAAAACAGCTCAAGCTCAGGGAGGTTGGATGGAGAGCGTTTGTGAACAGCAGTTTTCAGTTCTTTCCACAGAGTCTCGATTGGATTCAGGTCTGGACTTTGACTTGGCCGTTCTAACACCTGGATATGTTTATTTGTGAGAACCATTCCATTGTAGATTTTGCTTTATGATTTGGATCATTGTCTTGTTGGAAGACAAATCTCTGGTCTTTTGCAGACTCCATCAGGTTTTCTTCCAGAATGATCCTGTATTTGGCTCCATCCATCTTCCCATCAATTTTAACCATCTTTTCCCTGTCCCTGCTGAAGAAAAGCAGGCCCAAACCATGATGCTGCCACCACCATGTTTGACAGTGGGGATGGTGTGTTCAGGGTGATGAGCTGTGTTGCTTTTACGCCAAACATAACGTTTTGCATTGTTGCCAAAAAGTTTGATTTTGGTTTCATCTGACCAGAGCACCTTCTTCCACATGTTTGGTGTGTCTCGCAGGTGGCTTGTGGCAAACTTTAAACTACACTTTTTATGGATATCTTTAAGAAATGGCTTTCTTCTTGCCACTCTTCCATAAAGGCCAGATTTGTGCAGTATACGACTGATTGTTGTCCTATGGACAGAGTCTCCCACCTCAGCTTTAGATCTCTGCAGTTCATCCAGAGTGATCATGGGCCTCTTGGCTGCATCTCTGATCAGTCTTCTCCTTGTATGAGCTGAAAGTTTAGGAGGGACGGTCAGGTCTTCTTAGATTTGCAGTGGTCTGATACTCCTTCCATTTCAATATTATCGCTTGCACAGTGCTCCTTAGGATGTTTAAAGCTTGCGAAATCTTTTTGTATCCAAATCCGGCTTTAAACGTCTCCACAACAGTATCTTGGACCTGCCTGGTGTGTTCCTTGTTCCTCATGATGCTCTCTGCGCTTTAAAACGGACCTCTGAGACTATCACAGTGCAGGTGCATTTATACGGAGACTTGATTACACACAGGTGGATTCTATTTATCATCATTAGTTATTTAGGTCAACATTGGGTCATTCAGAGATCCTCACTGAACTTCTGGAGAGAGTTTGCTGCACTGAAAGTAAAGGGGCTGAAAAATTTAGCACGCTCAGTTTTTTATTTGTTAATAAAGTTTGAAATATCAAATAAATTTCGTTCCACTTCATGATTGTGTCCCACTTGTTGTTGATTCTTCACAAAAAAATTACAGTTTTATATCTTTATGTTTGAAGCCTGAAATGTGGCAAAAGGTCGCAAAGTTCAAGGGGGCCAAATACTTTCACAAGGCACTGTAACCAACCTCTTAAGAGACATCCCACATGCAAGTGACTATACAAGATCACTATGTGTGCTTCACAATAGATAAGGATACTTTATAATGTATGTAAGAATCAGGTCATGTAGTGTCTAAAAAACAAATGGAAAGTGAAATATGAAAGTGATAACGCTACCTCTTGAAAAATAATGCATTCAGCCTTACCGCTACAGTTTTTGGAACCTGTCAGGCTACTCCCTTATCTGTAAATGGCTAAATATTCCATGATAGAACTTGCTGCTCCTCTCTTTCTTGTAATATAGTTACAGATCCCATGCTAGTACACACTGCTCTCTTTCCTATACATAGCTAAAGAATGCTACTCTCTATCCTGTATATACGGTAGTTAAAGAGCCCCTTCTAGAGCATACTGCTCCCTTTCTTTGTATACAGCTAAAGAACCCATTCTAGAACAGGATGCTCCCTTTCCTGCATACAGCTAACACTCCCATTCTAGAACATGCTGTTCCCATTCCTGTTTATATTCAAAGATTATATTCTTGAACACACCACTCCCTTTCCTGTATATACCTAAACATTCCATCCTTGAATATGCTGCTCCCCTGCAGATATATAGCTTGAGATCCTAATCTAGAACAGGCTCCTCCTTTTCCTGTATATAGGTGAAGATGCCTTCCTAGAGCAGGCTGTTCCCTTCTCTCCCCATTCTTGAACAACTCTGCTGACTGGCAACGGATAGGCGAGAAGAAATCAAACTCATGTGTCATTTATTGGGTTTGTAGAGGATGCAATAGCCGTATCATATCATATCACCATGCTTTTAGATTTTTTTCAGTTTTTTCCTGAACAAAACTGGGCTAAATTATTTAATTGTCATTGACTTATGTGACATTACATAATTAAGCAAGTTCAGGTTAATTCACTTAGGAAGTCGCTGCTAAATATGGAAGCAGGCAAATCTCTCCCACATGAAGTGGGTCAGGTTTTGACGTATGGCTTGTTCAAACAAGGGTTTTAAACGCATTTACCCAATATTGTGTATGCAACATGCAAACCAGATATACAAATACCACAATCAATCAGGTTATGGTATGTACTAAATACAGTACAACATAGCAAGCTTTATATATATATATATATATATATATATATATATATATAAAAAAAAAAAAAAAAAAAAAAACAGAAGGCATCGGCATGTCAACACAAACTCAAAAATCCAGAGGCTTATTCCTCATGCAAGAGCATACTCTTAAATATGTTTGAGTGGTAAATTATCAAAACACCACATCCATTTTTTGACTAAAAGGAAACAATTTTAAAAATTGATAGAACTGCTCCTCCTAAAATGCCTTTTATTTTTCATAAATCTACAATACACATAAAAAGACTTGTAATACAAGAAATGTGGTTTATTTAATTGAGGGATATTTACTAAAACTGGTGCACACAGAATCTGGTGCAGCTCTGCATAGTAACCAATCAGCTTTCAGGTCTTTTTCTCAAAGATTTTTTGAACAAGCTATAGTTAGAAACTGGCCGGTGACAACGAACAGCTGCACCATATTCTGTATGCACCAGTCTTAGTAAATCTCCTCCAGTACATAGAATGTAACATTTACCCTGACAATTTTGCATAGGAGTACATTTCTGTGATTCTCTAAATGTGAATGTAAAACAAAATTTTGTGCGTCTCCAACCATTTTAGGGATGTTCAGTCTGGTTTTTCATTTTGTGTGGTTAAAAGGGTTAACCTGTGTACAAGAGGAGGTGATTTACATCATACATTGTTGGGGAGAAAAGGAATGGTAGATCCTCAAATTGGGAACTAGAACACCCTACAGCTTATATCACAGATGTGATGTGAATTTATTACTTTTTTTTTAATGATTAAGGCTCCATGTACACGGGACGCTGGAAATGGCCGTTTAGGAGCAGTTGGGCGTTTTTTTCAGAAGCCCCTGAACCCATCTACATTTTATCTTATCTGTCCATGTACACCAGGTCGTTTACAGTCATTTGCAGGCAGTTGCGTTCAGGGACTATTTTTAGAACGCAATTATTTGCGTTCGAACGTGTGTTTCCCGGCGTTTCAAACGCACAAACGCGTCCGAACGCGTCTGAACGCGTCCGAACGCGATGACCCGCGTTTAGCGTTCGCGTTTTTCCATTTTAAAGGGGAATAATTTTTTTTGACCTCTAGGAACGGTTCTAAACGCAAACGCCGCTAAACGCGGGTACAAACGCGACCGAACGGACGTTTCAAACGTCCTAAAAATTCCAGCATTCAAAGGGACTTTTAACAACGTCCCGTGTACATGGAGCCTTAGATGTTATTTTTACATTGGGAATTTTTCTTTAACTTGTTTTAGGTTTTGATGAATTTAACATTATCCCCCTCCCATTGCATCTGTGAATAAGGTGGGGGATATATATCTTTACTATCTAGGCACTACATTTTCATCTTACATGTGCAGCCATTGCCTTGTGTATAGACCAGCAGATAAAAATCCAGGGCTTCAGAAAGTAAAGCAGAAATCAGATTCAGTACCATCTGAGGTATGGCATTTTTAAATCAGGTTGAAAGGTGAAATAAACACTTCATTTTTTGTGTTCATGGATGGAAGAAATAATAGAATTTTTGTAAGAACTTACAGTAAAAATCATTTTCTCCAAGTCCTCGGACAGTCGCCGCCTGTTCAGTTAGCCTTCACTAGTGGGTAATGGCGCCTCTGCAGGAGCAGGCTAGGCAGTAAAAGGTTAACAAAAGCCTTTACACATAACACCTCTAGGGGGGCTGTACCTCAGCTATTACCCATCAGCCACTAGGAGCTGTTCTCCAGTTTTGTAGCAAGCAGTACATGAAGACTATCAACCCCAAAAAGAAGAGGGGCAGGGGCGGCGACTGTCAGAGGAATTTTACGGTAAGTTCTTACAAAAATTCTATTTTCTCTTGCATCCTCTGACAGTCACCGCCCGTTCAATTAGCCTTCACTAGTGGGATGTCCCAAAGCAGTGTAGGTGTGAGGGGTGGGAAGACGCAACTTGCAACCAGGCCAGAGTCAAAACAAACTAAGCCAACAGGGCAGCAAAAGCTCAACAAGAGACAACCCTGGACAAAAAAGCACCACAAGAAGAGACAGAAACATACATCTCCGCAAAACAACCACCTCGCACAAAACTTTGCGGCCAAAGGAAGCATCCGAGCATGCTATCACAGCAAGGGTGGAAAAACCCGTGAAAGGTCGCACAGACGACCATGTCGCCGCTGTGCACACCCGAGCCACAGAAGCCCGATGACGAAAAGCCTAAAAGACACTGACAGCTCAAGAAGAATGAGCCCTAACAGGGAAAGAATGAACCTGACCCTTGATTGAACAGGCCTGAACAATCGTCCGTCTGATCCATTTAGACATGTTTGCCGCGGACGCTGCCGCACCCCTCCGAGGACCCTCAGGAATGACAAACAGGCAATCAGACGTTCTAAAAGACTCCGTGGCGGGCAGGTAAACCCTGATCGCCCGAACTACATCCAAGGAAAGCAAGGCAAAGTCCTTGGGATGCTTGGGCTTCGCCCAAAGCGAAGGCAGAACAATATCCTCATGGGAGGTGGAAAGCAGACACCACCTTGGGGAGAAAAGATTGACTGGGTCGCAAGACCACTTAATCCCTATGAACAACCAGATAAGGTGACCGGCAAGAGCCGCCAACTCAGACACTCTGCGAGCAGAGCTGATAACTACCAGAAAGGTAACATTCTGGAACAACACAGGCAGAGGAATGGCTCTGATGTTCACAAGGGAAGCCATTGCAAAATGGACAAAAAACCAAATTCAGGTCCCAGGGAGGCAAGGGAGCCTTCTGCGGGGGAGCCAGACGCCGCACCCCTTGAAGAAAGGTGCAAATCAAGGAAATCAGTCGCCAAAAAGACGTTGGAAAAGAAAACGGCCAAAGTCGCCAACCGACCCTTGATCGTGGTTAGCGCCAGGCGCTGATCCACACCTTCCTGCAGGAAGGCCAAAACCCTCGCCACCGAAAAGGAGCGAGGATGGAAACCAAGCGACTCGCACCAGGCGATTTAAGTCTTCTAGAGGTAGCTTTCCGAGCCTTCAATAAAGTAGTAATGACAGTAATTGGGAGACCTCAGTCCCTCAAGACTTGGCTTTCAACAGTCCCCCCGTCACAGCCAGAGACTGCAAAGCAGGATGGAAGAATCGGCCCTTGAGACAGGAGATAGTTTCTCAGTGGAAGCCGCCAGGGAGGCCCGACAACCATCAGCACGACGTTCGCGCACTAAGACTGGCGCGGCCAGTCTGGGGCCACCAGAATGACTGGAATCCGTTCCGACATCAACCGGCTGAGGAACCTGGATAACCGCTGAATCGGAGGGAAAGCATAAAGCAGCCGACACTGGTGCCAAGGCAGCACTAACGCGTCCGAGGTGTTAGCCAGAGGATCGCGGGTTCTGGCCACAAACTTTCCCACCATTTTGCTGAGACGGAACGCAAACAGATCTACGTCTGGAGACCCCTGCCAGAAACACAGGAGGCGAAACACCTCCGAAAACAGGGACCATTACCCCTGGTTCAGGGTCTGGCGACTCAGAAAGTCCGCACGCCAGTTGTCCACACCCCGAATGGGGACTGCTGAAATCGCTGAAACGCGTAGCTCAGCCCAAGATAAGATCTCGGCCACTTCTCTGGCCGCTCGAGCACTCATGGTGCCCCCTCGGTGAGTGATGTATGCCACAACCATGGCGTTGTCAGTCTGTACCCGAACCGAGCAACCCCGAAGCCCAGTTGACCAACGGAACAAGCACAGCTTGATTGCATGGAGCTCCAAAGCGTTAATCAGCAAGGAAGCCTCCTCCGCCGACCACGTCCCCTGGGCACAAAGTGTGCCCAGAACTCCACCCCAGCCCGTCAGGCTGGCATCCGTGGTGATCACAGTCCACAGCAGAGGCCGGAAAGGACTTGCTTTAAATCAGAGTTGGTGACAGGGGCCACCACAAAGGATTTAATCTCACGAGGTGGCTCAGAGAAATCCTCCTGTCCAACGACTGAGGTGTTCTGTCCCACCTGGCAAGAATCTCTGCGTGCAGAGTTCATGTGTGAAACTGAGCAAAAGGGATAGTCTCGAAAGCCAAAACCATCAGACCCAGGGACCGCATGCAGGCCCGCAAAAAGGAGAGATCGTTGTCCCTGAGGGACCTGATCTCGCCCCGCAAGGTCCAGAGCTTGTCCTCCAGGAGAAAGACTCCAGTATCATCTCCAGGTACGGGAGATGAACTGAAGTAGGCAGAGACAACTTCTGGAAGTTGACGGTCCACCCGAATTCCTGGGGTGTCTGAACCGTGAGCGACAGATCGCTCGCCAGAGTGGCACACGAGCTCGACCTTAACAGGAGGTCGTCCAGATAATCGAGGACCGCAATCCCCCTAAAAATGCAGTGAAGTCAGCACTGGAGCCAAAACCTTGGTGAACACCCTGGGAGCCGAAGGGCAACGCCACAACTGATAATGCTCCTCTGCCACCGCAAAGCGAAGGTACCGCTGGTGACCCTCGCAGATAGGGATATGTAGATACGCACCCCGCAAGCCAATGGAGGCCAGATAGTCCCCCGGACTCAACAATGCCACCACCGACCGGATGGATTCCATCCTAAACTGTGTACCCGTACAAACGGGTGACGGAAAAAAAAAACCTGTCTGCGGGGCGAGATCGAAACACGATCGTTTACCCTAAACGAATCCGTACGTGAATCCACCAGTCCCGTATTCAGGACAACCAGGGTTCCGTAAAAAAACATGCAGACATCCCCCCACCCCTGAAACGGGTGAGGGCTTCCCTTCAGGTAGAGGTGGACTGGGCCGCCGAACCACCCTGACCACCCTTGGTCTTAACAGACCATGGCTTCTGGTTACCACCTGAAGACTTGTAGGACTTCCCTGTGTTCCGTGCCCTGAAGGCACAAAAGGACCCAAGATGAGCCCTAAGGCAGAGCGCGGGAGGATTTACCCATAGAGGCCTGGGGTAAAAAGAGTATTCTTCCCCCCGTAAGCCCTTTGATCAACTCATCTAGAGTGTCCCCAAAAAGTCGATTATCCACATAATGGACATCAGACATAGTCTTTGTGGGAGCGTGGTCAGCCGACCAGCCTCTTAACCACAACGCGGCAGATCATAACCCCGACCGCAGACAGCCATGTGACCAAAGGGGCCTCATGCAGGGCCGCGGCACACCAGGACAGCACAGCCTGGGTCACTTGAGCCACCATGTCCAGGGCAGCCGGAGATACAGACTCCGTTACTAATGTCTTAGTGCCCTGGTCCATTCCGTGATCGCTTGGAAAACCATCCCCGAAGCGAACACAGGTGTGAGCAAGGGGCCCACCACCAAGTAGATATGGCGGGAAGGCGTCTCCCACGCCTATCTGCCGGATCCTGAAACACCGGGAAGTCCTCCATGGCATTAAAGTGTGAATACCTAGTCTAGAAACAGTGTGGTCCACCTTAGGTTACACCGTCCAACGGTTAGCAACAGGATCCGCAAAAGGACAACGGTATGAAAAAAAAACGCTTAGGCACCGTCAGCATATGCTTAATGCGACACCACTGGTAGTTCACAGATTTGTGGAAACATCTGGGCTGTGCGGGACCCGAAGGAAACCCACTTTCCCAACAGGGAGGGCTCATCATCAAGATGTAAAAAGTCTCCCTAAAGGAGCGCATCAACCACAGCACGTTCCCGCGCCGGCATGGAGGAAGGCTCCTCCCCCTCCCCATCCGAAAGGGAGGACTGGGACCCCTCAAGGGGGTCGTTTTCTGTGGCAACCAAATCGGGCTCTGAGTCAGAACACTGCGAGGGCATAGGCCATTTGTGATAAGCGCGTGTTAAGACAGCAGCAGATCCACTTTGGATGCCAAAGACGCAAGAGCAGCAATATAATGAAGCCACGGAAGAGGATTCAGGCGTACCTGAAGCCACAACTAGGTATGGGGGGAAAAATGTAGTCCTGGGAGTCCAGTTTTGCAATTTAAAAATTAATGGGATGCTGACCCTTTAAAAGCCTGCGACCCCCCCCCCCCCCCCAAAACATTTTCCCATTCTAATTTACATGATTATTACAGTTTATATTTTATATGAGCAATTTAGAAACTTACAAACTTTTGCATTTTTTTCCTCATGTACGCACAAAAAACGTATACTGTGCAACCACTAAAAGAGTACTTCATAAACTCAATACAATAGTGCGATAACTAGATTTAACCAGAGATATCCCATTGGCACATTTATTCAGAATAAAAGCAAGCTGACAGTGTTGTTACAGCACATTTTAAAACATGTCAGTCATCAGTTGACACTGGGCTTAAACAACTGGTGTAAAGGGAATTAATTTTGATCCTAGAGGCACTGACCTACATAATCTGAATCACTGAGTTAGCAGTTCATTTTACATTTGGTTCAAATAAACAGATTGTAAAATGTGGTTAATCAAACAAGCGGAGGAACAAACAATAACTTATCTTGCATGCACAATTTTAAGTTACATGAAACATATGGCATTACCTGAGGTTTTTACTATTCCACATAACAGCCACATGTAAAAGGTTCGCCAGGGCATATAAAAGCAGAATAAATCTTGATGAGCTTCAACAATATTTACATGCACGACTGCCTGTGTCCAATTTAATGTTATAAACCCTCATCTCACGGGGTGGCCAAAAGCTTCAGCGAATCAGTGAAACATGTTACAAAACCGAAATGTTAACAAACCCCTTAACCACCAGTAACAAAGCAAACACACGCTTTGTAGAAATAGAGTGATACAGAATTACAGTGTGCTCATTTGTACTTACAAGTGACTGAACCAAAGCAGAACGGCAACTATTCTGCAGATCTACTGGCAAACTGGCAAAACTTCTTTCAGACCAACATTTCACAAAATACTTCTCCATCCATCTAAAAAGGATCATTAATGCAAGAAAGAGAAAAACAATTAACTTTCAATTAAGTATGTTTTAAAAATGTTTTTTAGCTTGGCCAAATAAAGGCAAGATTTCCCACATAGATAACAGGGTGCCAGACCATCAGCACACTCCATCCGCATTCTTGACAGGAAAATTAAAGCATAAATTATGCAATTTTTTTTTCCATCCACCTAGGGTGGACAGGAAAATAAAATGGCTAGATTTCCCCATCAACACAGTCAGCGTTGATGGGGGAATTCCACCCATGGTGCTATTGTGTTCTGCAGGCGGGCAGCCTCCCCTGTCGGCAGAATACAATGATCAGTGTCAGCAGTGATCAGGTGCAAAAAATCTGACAGGCTAGTTGTACTGTAGTCAAATCGATGGATCCACTTTAGTACAACCAGCCTGTCCAAAGATGGATCGAGTCTCGGCCAGTCTCTGCTGTACTGGTGCAGAGTCGATCCATCTATGGTTGGCCTAAAACACACTACAATGCAATCAATAACATAAGGTCGGCTTGGTCATTTTGTCAAGTTTAGCCGATAGAGAAGCTAAAGTGGCCCAGACAATTGCTTAGCTTAGGAGGGGAAAAGTGATGGTAACAGGTTTTTTTTAAATCGACTTATCAAGTGTTCTTCCTAACAGAAGATGGCCACATCTGAAGGATATGTACAAATAAATAACTTGACCTAGCTAAATCTGCGAACTATCATCTCATCCCTATGGGTAGCTTACAGCAATTTTTTTTTTTTTTTTTAGTTTTGGATAAAGTAGGAACAGGTTATTCCCAAAACAGGTATCCAAATTGGAAGATATCCCCTAACTTCTTGTTTTGGGGCCAAAGGCTGAATTTTCCCCTTACTTTCTCCCTCATTGACAATGGTAACAAGTACAAAAACATAGAAAATCCCCTCAATGGGGACATGGCCAAAAACTTGACAAATGGTCTAATCTGCCCTACGGTGGTCAAAATTAAAATAGAAGTACATTTCAACAAAAATGAGGACTTCACACTACAGCGCTGCAGCAAAGCATACCACGTCAGCACTGTAAGCCCTTCATTGTTAATGGCAGACCAATCCACCTGCATTGCAGTGCACTTGCAAAATTTATTGTGCAGGAGCAATTTTTGGTCCATTGTGATGCGTTAGGCAGCCCATTCAAATTAAATGTTCTGCCTTATTATAATACACAATAACAGGCATGCATTAGACACACCACGATGGTGTGAATGAGCCTTACAGCTAAAACAAAAAGGAACTATATTTAGAAGACATACTCAAATAGTGCATAAACATTTAAACCTTCTCACTCCCCATTTTTCCCAACAATATCCAAGTGCAATTATGATAGCACAAAAAAACTGCAATTTGCAAGCACAAGCACACAGTACTCAAGACATGTAAAGAGCAGTGAAGCATGTCATGTACTGTACATAAATATACTTACTGCATACACGAGGTATACAATGGTTCCTCTCCTACAGAATAAGCAATAGAGAGACATTCTAACACTGACTGCTGCATTCCAACAACAGGCTGAAATAGAAAAAATGAAGCATTCTTTAGCACAGCCAGGAGCAAAAATATATCTATCATGTCATCAATAATGCCTTTAGTAAATGCCTGTAAAATAGGGAGGACAGCACAATCAACTGCTGAAATATGATGCGCAACCAGTATGTTTGCAAAAGTGTTTATGTGATGGTTTTCATCCCACTGGCTCTATAACAGAAACAAGATTATTGTTAAAATGAAAACAAAAGACCATCTATAATTTGGCAAGGCCGACACTCCCACAGTGTGATGTTTACTAGATGGGTAAAGAGCAAAGCATCTAGATAAAAATGTCAGCTTTACGCATTGCATGATCAGAACATACACTGATAGGCAGATTTATTTGAAAAAAATATTATATATATATATTTTTTACTGTACATTTTTAATCTACACCATTAAACTAACCGTTAGAATGGGAGTTGTTCTGGCCAACAACGTTTTTATATCCTCCCACATTATCAAATTAGTATAAACCACAAAAGCCTTTGTAAAGTTATAGGACATGAGTGATTGTAAAATGTAATAATGATCACCATGAGAGGGGAAAATCATCTCGTCAATTGTCAAATTAAATGATCTGTTCCCAATTTCTCATCTTGTGTCTTCTCAAAGGTTTCAGGTTTTGGTACATGCTGGACAGTTGAACCACCTCATCCTTTTTGGGATTATATAGGTGAGCTTCTGTATTTGGGTTCCTGGGTCTGAATACATTGGTCTTGATCTCTTGCAGGTTTTTTTTGCACATTAACTTCAATGTACAGATAAAGGATTGGGACGTGCAAAGTTATGCAGCAATGCCCAAAACTCAGGGCAGGGAATTATGACATGGAGATCACATTGTTGGAAAATATAATGTATAAGTCATCAATACACCAAGTTTCCCCAATATCATTTTTGGGCTGACAGACCCTTTAATACTGCTGGATGTCTTCCTTTTTGACACAGGTTATTATAAATTTATCAAATTAAATGACACCTGAATATGTCAAAATTCCAAGTATGCAGACCAGTGTCACCATGCAAGATCCCCAGCATGCTGGTCTAAAGAAAAAGCATCCAATCTGACAACCCAGTCAGTCAGTCAATCAATCAGGTACCTTTGTCACAATATATACAACACGTCAATTTCAGATCAGGCATTCAAACAGATCCTTTGCAGTTACTATAATTGAACCAGCTTGTGCCAGAGGTTATATTTAAGGAGGGGGGGGGGGGGCAGGAAGCTATATTTTAAAATCTCTACAAGCTGCCAATTCATCTAATTCAAGTGGAATCTTAAAACGGCCATACATTAAGCATTTTTTTTGTTCAATTTCCTTTAGATTTGCCTTCAACTATGAAGTTCAAGGGCCCGTCTGACTGCATATAAAAACGGAAAGTGTTTAGGTTTACCTTCATAGGCTATGGTTTTGGTAAATCTAAAGGAAAATTGTACAAGGCAGCTGTATAATGTATGGCCAGTCTTCAATTTCTATTGATTTATTCATTTAAAAAAACAAACAAAAAAACAAAACAAAACAAATTTATTTTTAGCAAAGTTCTGCTCAACTGTTGTGTGAAGGGTGTGTTTCATCTCATTGCTCTTATCTACAGTGGGTATAAAAAAGTCTACACACCCCTGTTAAAATGTCAGGTTTCTGTGAAGGAAAAAAATGGATTTTTGTAAAATCTTACCATAAAATCCTTTTCTCTTAGCTCATTGACAGACGTAGTCCTCGGTGATACAGCACCTTCGGGTTATGTTGCCTCCACAGGAGTAGGACTAGACAGGAAATAAAAATGCTCTGGCCACACCCTAGGGGCAGTCCCAGAGGGTATATCCTCTCTCTCTCTGCCTCAGCAAATCAGTTATGTCACAAAAGCAGTGTTTAGAGAATTTAACCCAACCCAACTCAAAAATTAGAGGGGCGGGTACTACGTCTGTCAATGAGCTAAGAGAAAAGGATTTTACGGTAAGATTTTACAAAAATCCATTTTTCTCTATCGCTCATTGACAGACGTAGTCCTCGGTGATACAGCACCTTCGGGAAGTCCCAGAGCAGTATCACAAATGAGGGGTGGGAAAATGGAAATCAAATCAAAATCTAGAAGGCCCAACCGGTGCCAACTAGAAGTTTACAATGCTCATCCTTAATGATGAGACTCAACAAAAAAATTTTTCAACAGAAAAAAACCCTCGAGGTAGACCACCGGTCTCCTCAAATTGCGGCCTGCAGCACTTTGCGGCCAAAAGAGGCATCCACCGATGCCATCACATCAATTTTTTAAAATTTTGTAAAAGGTATGTACCGACGACCAGGTGGCCGCCTTACATACCTGGACCACTGACGCTTTGATGGCGAAAGGCCCAGGAAGTACTGAGCGCTCGAGTGGAGTGCGCCCTAACAGGGAACGGAGGACTCTGACCCTTAATAGAACAAGCCTGTACCACCGTCTGTCTAATCCATTTGGCAATAGTCACGGCAGATGCAGGCAACCCCTTTCTGGGGCCATCCGTGATCACAAAAAGTGAATCCGTCTTACGGAATGATTCCGTAGCTTTCAGGTATACCCTGATTGCCCGAACCACATCCAAGGAATGCAACGCATGTTCCCGATGATGATTGGGCTGAGGACACAAGGAAGGTAGTACAATATCTTCATTCAGATGAAAATCTGAAACCACCTTAGGAAGAAAGGATGGCTTAGGATGAAGTACTACCTTATCCCTATGAATCACTAGGTATGGGGACTGGCATGATAATGCAGCCAGTTCTGACACCCTGCGAGCAGAAGTGATAGCCACCAAGAAGGCCACCTTCTGGGATAATGTAAGCAAGGGAATCTCCCTGATGTTTTCAAAGGGAGGTTTCTGTAGAACCGACAAAACTAAATTAAGATCCCAGGGCGGTAAGGGCGCGCAGACTGGTGGAGCCAGGTGCCGCACCCCCTGGATGAAATTCCGCACCAAGGACTTGGTAGCTAAAGGTTTCTGAAAGAAGATTGCTAATGCTGAAACTTGACCCTTGATGGTGCTCAAGGCTAGTTTCTGCTCAACCCCTTTTTGCAAAAAGGCCAATATTCGAGTCACCGAATAGGTACGTGGAGGAAATCCTAAAGATTCGCACCACGCAATATAAGTCTTCCATGTGTGATAATAGACCTTGCTGGAAGTCGATTTCATTGCTTTAATAAGGGTAGGAATGACTGAAGCTGACAACCCTCTGTCCTTCAGTACTTGGGTCTCAATGGCCAGGCCATTAAAACCAGCGACTGTAAAGCACGATGGTAGATTGGTCCTTGAGACCACAGACACTCCCTGAGACGAAGTTCCCACGGAACGTCTGCGACTAGCATGTCCAAGTCGGCCAGGCCGGCTTGACGAGGCCAGCCTAGAATTTCTAGGACCACTGGCGCTGACTGGATCTGAACCAGGCGTCCCTAGAGCTATCTGGCCCCGACCATCCGAGAAAGTCTGGTCGTTTTCAGTTCCCACACATTTATCAGATACCTGATTCCTATCAGGAACGGTGATCTTTTCTGGTTGAACCTCAGGGACCGAAGTCACCCGGCTAGAGGCTTCTTGGTCTGTCTGGTCAACCAGATCCGATTCCTGTGGGGAATAGAGACTAATCTTAGAAAAAGGTAAAGGAAAAGATCTATTCAGGGAACGGTGACTACCGCTCCCTGTAGTACTTAAATGTTGGAAGGGAAGAATCGCACCGGTAGTAGTAGTAGTCGATGCTCGATCTAATGTCCTGAATACCGGTGAAAACGTCCCCCCACCCTGAAACCGGGTGGGGGCGCACCTTCAGGCTGTGTAATCCTTTGCTTCGGGTTTGGCTGAGTCGGTCCTCTGTTTGTCCGACCAGCCTTTCTTGAACCCTCCTGGAGGAGTCTTGCCTTTCCCGCTTGTTCCAGCCGGGCGTACGAACCCTTTATGGGCGGTAAAGAAAGGTCCTCGCTTGTTGCGAGGTCCCTTAGCTTTAGCAGCCTGTGGCAAGAAAGTGCTCTTGCCCCCAGTGGCGTCCTTAATGATTTCATCTAGGGTGGCCCCAAATAGGCGATTCCCCTGAAAGGGGAGATTCGTCAAGGTCTTTTTGGAACCTAGGTCAGCTGACCAGCATTTTAACCACAGCACACGTCTGAGGATTACCGCTGACATAGATGCATGCCCTAATAGGGGGGTAGCATCCAAGGCTGCGTCACAGACAAACTGTAGCCCTTGTATAATCTGTTCCATCAAATCAGATGTTCCCTGGGGGATATCTTTTCCCCTTAGGTCTTGGCGTACCAATCTCGCCCATTCCGTTAGTGTCTGGGAAACTAGACCAATAATAATTACTGGTCTAAATGCTGACCCAATCAGGGAGAAGATAGTGCGGGACTCCGCTTCCATCTTTCGATCCACCGGATCCTTAAAGGACGAAGTGTCCTCCACTGGGATAACCGTGGCTTTATTCAGCCTGGAAATAGGTGGATCCACTACTGGTGGTACCGTCCATTTCTTAATGATGGATTCCTCAAACGGATAGCGTCTAGCAATACGCTTGGAAATAGTAAAGGTACCTTGGGTACAGGAAAAACCTTCACCGTTTTAATGGGCTTGTTAGCCCTTGCAGAAGGACCTGCAGCTGCAGTGACCATCTCTGAATCTGAGTCAGAGGTGTCAGATAATATAGGGGTAGGCGGGGGTCGCTTTCTTGACCCCCGTCCCTGACAGGCTGCCTCCACCCGAGCCACCAAAGACTCCAAAACTGCTGTAAATGCATCCATACTCTGTGCACCGGCGGGTCCCGTGGCCCCCTCGAGGGAAACAGGTGGGGGTATTTGTGTGGCAGGGTCCATGATTATTCCAGTAATTTCCCGGAAAATACAATTCAAATTTAAATAAAAAACTTTTTTTTTTTTTTTTTTTCAGACCCCCAGCGCCACAAAAGCCCCTCAGTGTTACCTGCTAGGGATCCCTATCGATCGAGAGAGAGAGAGAGAGAGATAGACCCCCAGGCTCACCACTTGATGCTCAGAGTTCGCTGCAACAGGTTACAGCGCTGTGTTCACAAACAGGAAGTCTTTTGGCTGGCTGCCCAGGACGAAAGGAGGCGGCTCCACCCCTCTGCACGCCTTCCGGCGCCTCCCCTAGCTCCACGAGGTGTTTGGATCACCTCAAACATGGCCGCCCCCATGCTGGAGACACGAGGCTACGCCAAAATGGCGGCCTCGTGCGATCTAGCAAACAATGGCGGCGGTTAGTACCGAATAGCGGCGTGACTGCAGAGCATCACAACACCTTCTCTACATGGGGATTTAGCCCTTGAAGATCTCACAGGAACACTGGAGAAAAAAAGCTGTCTAAAAAAATCTTTTTAAGAAAAAAATCCTGCCAGGACCGAAGATCCCAGCAAGGTATCTAGGTCCTTACTCCTGACTAGACAGAAAAAAACTGATTTTCTGAGGCAGAGAGAGAGAGAGGATATACCCTCTGGGACTGCCCCTAGGGTGTGGCCAGAGCATTTTTATTTCCTGTCTAGTCCTACTCCTGTGGAGGCAACATAACCCGAAGGTGCTGTATCACCGAGGACTACGTCTGTCAATGAGCGATAGAGAAAAAAAAAAATAATAATTTCAGAACTTTTTCCACCCATGTGACCTATAATCTGTACAACTCAATTGAAAAACAAACTGAAATCTTTTAGGGGGGGAGGGTGTGACGGACGGGTATCAGATCCCTGCCCTCCTAACTAACTCGTGACAAAGGACCGGCCAATCTCAGCTGCATTCTGCACAAAGATTTTAGATCTTGCAGGACCACAATCTAGGTGCCAGCAGGCTGAGAGAAATTGTCACTGGACTAATTAAGCCCCTTTAAAAGGCCCCTTTCAGAGTTATGGCAAATAAAGAGAAATGGTCCAACACTGTCAATTGCTAACACCTCCATCCCGAATTAATACAAGCCCCCACCATTTGGCAGCGTTCATTCATCATCTTTCATTCAGACGCATGCAAGTGCGATTTCCCCACTTGGGTTATACATACATACATACAGTGCCTTGCGAAAGTATTCGTCCCCCTTGAACTTTGCGACCTTTTGCCACATTTCAGGCTTCAAAACATAAAGATATAAAACTGTAATTTTTTGTGAAGAATCAACAAATGGGACAAAATAATGAAGTGGAAAGAAATTTATTGGATATTTCAAACTTTTTTAACAAATAAAAAACAGAAAAATTGGGCGTGCAAAATTATTCAGCCCATTTACTTTCAGTGCAGCAAACTCTCTCCAGAAGTTCAGTGAGGATCTCTGAATGATCCAATGTTGACCTAAATGACTAATGATGATAAATAGAATGCACCTGTGTGTAATCAAGTCTCCGTATAAATGCACCTGCACTGTGATAGTCTCAGGGGTCCGTTTAAAGCGCAGAGAGCATCATGAAGAACAAAGAACACACCAGGCAGGTCCGAGATACTGTTGTGGATAAGTTTAAAGCCGGATTTGGATACAAAAAGATTTCCCAAGCTTTAAACATCCCAAGGAGCACTGTGCAAGCGATAATATTGAAATGGGAGTATCAGACCACTGCAAATCTATGAAGACCTGGCCGTCCCTCTAAACTTTCAGCTCATACAAGGAGAAGACTGATCAGAGATGCAGTCAAGAGGCCCATGATCACTCTGGATGAACTGAAGAGATCTACAGCTGAGGCGGGAGTCTCTGTCCATAGGACAACAATCAGTCGTATACTGCACAAATCTGGCCTTTATGGAAGTGTGGCAAGAAGGTATCCATAAAAAGTGTAATTTAAAGTTTGCCACAAGCCACCTGGGAGACACACCAAACATGTGGAAGAAGGTGCTCTGGTCAGATGAAACCAAAATCAAACTTTTTGGCAACAATGCAAAACGTTATGTTTGGCGTAAAAGCAACACAGCTCATCACCCTGAACACACCATCCCCACTGTTAAACATGGTGATGGCAGCATCATGGTTTGGGCCTGCTTTTCTTCAGCAGGGACAGGGAAGATGGTTAAAATTGATGGGAAGATGGATGGAGCCAAATACAGGACCATTCTGGAAGAAAACCTGATGGAGTCTGCAAAAGACCTGAGTCTGGGACGGAGATTTGTCTTCCAAAAAGACAATGATCCAAAACATGAAGCAAAATCTACAATGGAATGGTTCACAAATAAACATATCCAGGTGTTAGAATGGCCAAGTCAAAGTCCAGACCTGAATCCAATCGAGAATCTGTGGAAAGAACTGAAAACTGCTGTTCACAAACGCTCTCCATCCAACCTCACTGAGCTCAAGCAGTTTTGCAAGGAGGAATGGGCAAAAATGTCAGTCTCTCGATGTGCAAAACTAATAGAGACATACCCCAAGCGACTTACAGCTGTAATCGCAGCAAAAGGTAGCACTACAAAGTATTAACTTAAGGGGGCTGAATAATTTTGCATGCCCAATTTTTCAGCTTTTTATTTGTTAAAAAAGTTTGAAATATCCAATACATTTCGTTCCACTTCACGATTGTGTCCCACTTGTTGATTCTTCACAAAAAATTACAGTTTTATATCTTTATGTTTGAAGCCTTAAATGTGGCAAAAGGTCGAAAAGTTCAAGGGGGCTGAATACTTTCACAAGGCACTGTATGTTGAAATCTCACACCTGCTGGCTAACTTTATGCATATTAACATTGTACTCATTTGATTTATTGTTAGATAGGCTTACTCTCATATATACTCCTGATGAGTGGGCATACAGACCCACGAAACACGTTGAGTTCAAACTCAAGATATGAGTCTATGCATGCGATCCATTTTTCAACACTGTTGTCATCATGTTATTATGCCTATTGTGCTTTGTATTGATGTTTGTTGTAATACGCATTATATATTTATTACATGATTTTTACTCAATAAACTTGTTATTATACATTTATGTTTATTCCTTGCATCCACCTCACTCAAAGTCCCACCAGGGCACCCCTTCTTTTCTTTCAGAGTTATGCGACCTAAAAGTCACACAATTTTGACTGGACTTGAAGCAATGCCTATGGACCTCAAAACGCATTAAAATCGGGCCCAAAGTAGTGCAGGGACTACTTTGAAGTCATTGTGACTTGAAGTCACACAGATATCAACGGTACTCTTGAAAAATCATGGAGTGTGACTTGTCATGTGACTTTGCAAGTCGCACAAGTTTGAAAGGGGCCTTAAAGCCACCAACCCCATTTGGTCCAAGCAGGATGAAGCTCGTATCTCTACCAATATCAATTATGATTTAAGCATAATCGTCTGAAACACACCCTTTCACCACAGACAGGTAGGATCATAGGATTTATTGTATATCGTAGCACCTCTTCATGAGACAGGTTCTTTTTTAGCGTGCATTAAGAGCTTAGGGACAAGGCTAATACTTTTCAAAATAAGGTTTTAATAATGAAAAGGTCAAAGTCGGCGCACATAAAATATTTACAGAAAAAGGTCTTTTAAAGAAAGACAATTTCAGCAATAGAAAAATAAGGTAGAATTGTGGAGGAAGAAAACTTGCAGTCAATGTCCTGGGTGTTCTCAAAGTTCAGTTGATGAGCCAGGTGTTATCGGTTCTCAAACTTGACAGATGTTCCTGGTTTGATGGTAAAGGAGAACTCCCAACTAGTTGGGGGATCTCCCTTTTTCTCTGGGAACAAAGCGTTGTTGACAGATGCCCCTAACCAATAAAACGGAGTGCCCATGGGCTGTCCTGGGGTTAGGACAATAACAGGTCCTTCCCTTACAGACCCTTTTATACTACTATTTATATCTTCCAACATGTACCGGTTGCATTCTTGAAACTGATAGATTATTGTTCAGCATTTCATTTTGCATCCAGGGATACTACACACATGGTAGCTCAGATAAACTGGTCACCCAGGGAATATCTGGCAGCTATCTTCCCTATTTGTGCTAGTGTGATCATGTATGACCTTATTTTGTTCAGTACAATATTTCTCATTCAAATATATACTGTACTTATTATTGTGTCATGTTCCTGTGTGTTTATGAATCGTGTGTGGATTTAAGTTTTGAATTTGGCAGAGCTCTATGATTGCCTTTTATGATCCCCATTAGTTCTGGGTATCCTTAATGGATTTGGTCATAGTTTTACGATAGGCCTGGGCAGAAGAAACAGACATCCCTGCCAGGACTCAATTAGTGGTTAACAGCTCTGCACAGGCCTAAGCGCTGGTTTCTGAGGTCTCAGAGTTGAGATAACGCCTCTTTTGAAGTATAAAACCTATGCATTCCATGAATTAAAGCAGGAGGGAGGGGGTAATCATTGCAGCAATGTGTAACTGTTCTGCAAGACTGTCATGGCTGACCTATAATGACTGAACAACAGTGCCACGGGCTACAGCTTTTCATGTGTCCAGTACAGGATATCATTACGGGGGGGGGGAGGGTTGGGGGTCTTATAACTGGGGCTGTAGCTGTGTTCACAATTAAGCAATCACTTTCAAATTCATGGTAAATAGGAGTCACAGTACACATCTGTCATTTAAAGTGCCTCTGATTAACCCCAAATACAGTTCAGCTGTTCTAGTAGGTCCCTCCAGACATTTTCTCAGTTGCATCCTACAGCAAAAGCCATGGCCTGCAGAGAGCTTCCAAACCATCAGAGGGATCTCATTGTTAAAAGGTATCAGTCTGAAGAAGGGTACAAAAGAACTTCCAAGAGATAAGATATAGCATGGAACACAGTGAAGACCATCATCATTAAGTGGAGAAAATATGAAACAGCAACATTACCAAGAACTGGACATCCCTCCGAAATTTATGAAAAGACAAGAAGAAAACTGGTCAGGGAGGCAACCAAGAGGCCTATAGCAACAGTAACCACTTCTGGACCGGAGGGTTTTATCCCCTTAATGACCAGGCTGTTTTTTTTGCAATACAGCACTGCCTTACTTTAACTGACAATTGCGCGGTTGTGCAACGCTGTACCCAAATAAAATTTGTGTCCTTTTCCCACAAATAGAGCTTTCTTTTGGTGGTATTTGATCACCACTGCAGTTTTTATTTAATGCGCTATAAAACCAAAAATTTACAATTAAAAAAAAAAAAAATAAAAAAAATAAACTTTTTTCATCAATTTAGGCCAATATGTATTCTGCTAAAAAGAAAATCCCAATAAGCGTATATTGATCGCGCAAAAAAGTAATAGTGTCTACAAAAGATGCAATATTTTTATGGATTTTTTTCTTTTTTTTTTTTTTTACTAGTAATGGCAGGTGATCAGCAATTTTTAGCGGGACTGCGACATTGCGGTGGACAAATCAGACATCTGACACTTTTTTGGGGACCAGTGACACATACAGTGATCAGTGCTAAAAAAAAATGCACTGTTACTGTACTAGTGGCACTGGCAGGGAAGAAGTTAACATCAGGGGTGATCCAAGGGTTAAGTGTGTTCCTAGGGGGTGCTTATTATTATTAACTGTGGGGGATGGGGGGGGACAGATTCGGGTTCCTGCTTAGCAGGAACACAAAATCTCCATCTTGTCCCCTTGCAGAACGGCGATTTGCCTTGTGTACATAGGCGGATCGCCATTCTGTCTCTCCCGGGGATGATTGCGGGTGACCACGATGGTTGACTGACATCCTTGCTAGCCAATCATGGCACGATGGCGCCATCTAGTGGCTATTGAACGAAACGATGTACCTGTACATAGTTTCGCACAATAGCCCCACTTTGCCACAGTAAAAATACACGTCGGCTGGTCAGCAAGTGCTAAAAGAGCTGCAAGAATATATGGCAAGTACTGGCTTTGTGGTACATGTGACAACAATCGCCCATATTCTTCATATGTCTGGGCTATGGGGGTAGAGTGGCAAGACAGAAGCTTTTTCTTACGAAGAAAAACATCCGAGCTTGGCTAAATTTTGCAAAAACCCATCTGAAGTCTCCCAAAAGCATGTGGGAAAATGTGTTAATGTCTGATGACACCAAGGTTGAACTTTTTGGCCATAATTCCAAAAGATACGTTTGGCGTAAAAACAACACTCCACATCACCAAAAGAACACCATACCCACAGTAAAGCATGTTGGTGGCAGCAACATGCTTTGGGGCGGTTTTTCTTCAGCTGGAACAGGGGCCTAAGTCAAGGTAGAGGGAATTATGAACAGTTCCAAATACCAGTCAATATTGGCACAAAACCTTTAGGCTTCTGCTACAAAGCTGAACATAGAGAGGAACTTAATCTTTTAGCATGACAACGACCCAAAGCATACATCCAAGTCAACAAAAGAATGGCTTCACTAGAAGAAAATTAATGTTTTGGAATGGCCCAGCAAGAGCCTAGACCTCAATCCAATTAAAAATCTGTGGGGTGTGCACAGAAGATGCCCTCCCAATCTAACAGATTTGGAGTGTTTTTGCAAAGAAGAGTGGGCAAATCTCGCCAAGTCAAGATGTGCCCTGCTGAAAGACTCATACCCAAAAAGACTGAGTACTAAGTACTGTAATAAAATCAAAAGGTGCTTCAACAAAGTATTAATTTAAGGATGTGCACACTTATGCAACCATATTATTTATATTTTTTTTTATTTTTACTTCACTCCACCTAAAAGATTTCAGTTTGTTGTTCAACTGAGCTGTACAGTTTACAGGTAACAAAAAGGTAGAAAAAGTTCTGAAATGATTTAGCCTTGTCTCATTTTTTTACATCTCAGAAACCCAACATTTTAACAGGGGTGCTTTATATATCCACTATACATTGTAGTATAGAAGACACTTTACACAATAAAGGACAATGTACCCCATACCCATGACATCACCTGTACCTGAAGTTATAGAAATTCTTACACATCTGTATTCCTGCATATCTGTCACTGTGGGGATCCAAAAGACATCTGATTTGCACCTCTGCCACCATGCTACAGCTATTCTATCTGTTAAAGCTTTACCAACTCTGCCTCCCCAAAATGAAATGTGATTGTGCAGAACTGTAAAGAAGCATATTTGGCTTGAATTTTGCCATTTGCTGTATAAACCGAGAAGAACTTTTTTTTTTCCCCAGCTATTTTTACTGGATTATAGTAGTAAATGGCACATTTGAAAGAGCTTTCCCTTAAATAAATATTACAAAAGTCAAGTATTGAGCAGCATTGAATTAAGAACCATTGTGTTTATGGATTATTAGATCATTCCTTTTAACCCTCAACATAAAAAAAAAAAAAAAAAAGGTTATTCAAAAAGAAAAAAAAATGGTAAAGTAAAGTAAAGTGAACCAGTCAGCCAGTTAAAAAAAAAAAAAAAATGTAATCAAAAAAGGCCCTGCTCAGTAGCAGGAACTACACAATGCTCCGCACAAGCATTTGAGGCCTGATGCATACAGGGCGTTTTTACAGCTGCTTTTAGGAGCATCAGACATTTTATTTTTTTTGCAGCTTAAAAAAGGCCCCTCCATGTTATTCTACAGCCTCATGCACACACAGTCTTGTAGGAGATGCCAGTGGCATAGGCATTTTTAGGCTGTAAAAAAAAAAAACCCAGGGCCAGTGCATTCTCGAGCAGCAGCGTTTTGCTGTAAAAACGCCTGACGCTGCTAAAGGCTGCATACAGCGTCAGGCCACGTCAGATGTTTTTAAGCTGTAGTAGTTGAATTTGAGGTTGGAAAATAAAAAAAGAGGGCAGAGAAAGGCTGCTATATGCTAACGCTGCTAAACATGGCTAAAACGAGAGTTAACGCCAATACAAAACACTTCTAAAAGAAAGTTTTAAAGCTGCTTTTTTTCCTGGCGTCAGAACTGGCTTTGCAGCTCTTTTTTTTAAACGCCCTGTGTGCATGAGGCCTTCTAGTCAGAAAACCCTTTCCTTTGCATCCTTCTGATCTTTGAATAAAATGAATCTGTGGCCTGGCTATGAACAATCAAACTTTTATATACCAACGAGCAGCAAATAAGCTTTAAAAAAGCCCTCACTAAGCTGCAGGTACTGTGGAGCAATTTATCCTCACATTTTAAAACATTTTAAAACAAAAGTTCCAGTCTGTTTCTCAGCAGCTCATCTCACTCACGGGACAAACTGTTCCAGAAAGTCTGCATCTACAGAGGCCAGGGAGGGCTTGTTTTAAAGCTCCTTTTTGGTTTATGAAGTACAAGCACTTTATGTGCCCCCCCTGTCCACAGATTCAATTTAAAGCAGACATTCATTCATGAGCTGTTTTAAAAGGAACTATATAGGATACCAGGTAATATTCAGTTACTTGCACTGCTTGCATGTAAAAATAAATGTTATGGTGTTTTATTAATTACACAGCTGCATTAATATAAATCTTTTGAATCTGCCTAGATTCAGCTTCAAGTCTGCCATTGGGGGAAAAAAACCTGTATAAAGAGCAACACAGAGCCAACATTGCATATCACTTTTTGAAAATTATATTTGTCTGGCAGTCATGTTGACCCTTTAATTTTTTTTTTTTTACCTTAGGCCAGTGACCACAATCAGAGTGAGGACATCATACCAGATTTACATGCTTGTTCTGGATCAGCAACTGTCACACAGTTGGCAGACTCTACCACCCCGTGAAAAGGATTCTATGGTGAATTTTAAGAGGAAGGTAGAGAAGCTGATTCTAGATGTTCGGTAGTTAATTCCCGCTGTCTCCTCAATGCGTTCCTAAGGGGAATATTGTATTGAAATACCGTGCTGCACCCATGAGCCAAAGCAGTGCTACCAGTCAAACTTAGTAAATCTAGTTAAATTTGCTGTGGCCACAGCACATGTACAGACCCCTTTAGTGTTCATGTCCACTTGTATATGTGTGGTAAAAATGCAGCTTACCCACCTGTTTTTATCCCCAGCTGGCAGCCCGTGTGAAAAAGACCCTAGAAAGTATTAATGCTTAGAAAAGTGGATAGGATGCACTGGAACTCTGAAAATTATTTGTGGGATTGGTTTATATTCTTATTATTGTTCTAAAGTATTGCAATAAAGGTGTAGGTATAAGGAGACTGAATATTGGGCTGGCAGCATCTATATACTGTATGGCCGGGGTTAGAAACCAGTCTATTGCAATCTACCGTTCGATCGCGGGAAGCCGACAGGGATAGATCATGAACAGGACTGAGCCATTGCTTCCCCCCTGCTTCCACCATTCTCCTTTTAATAGAGCGGAGTGAGAGGCAGTACAGTGAAGGATGGAGGGCGGAGCTGCTTTAGTTAACTTTGGAAGTTAATCAGCGGATGATTGGTTGCTAGGTGGCCCTAGCAACGAATCCTCAGGTTAACATGAAAAGTTAACTCTTCTAGAGGGACTAGAACCCCTGTTGGGTTTTTATTGCTGTCTGTGCCCCCGTGGTCATGTTTACTGTTACAGAAATAGAGAGAAAAAGAAAATCCCAAATGTTGGGTTTTTCCACTGGGGAGTATTTAAAGTGACAACCAGAGATCCTCACTTTTGGGGATTTCCTCTAACTTCCTGTTTTAGCTGTGGGACAGGAAGCAAGGAAGATCTCCCCAGTGGGACACAGTTGGCAAAAAAAAAAAAAATTACAAGGGTTATAATCCTCCATTACTCCAAAATTTAAAAAAAAAAAAAAGATTTTTGTACTCACCGTAAAATCCTTTTCTCGGAGGTTCATTGACTGACACAGCTGCATATTCTTCATCACAGGATTATGCTGCCCTCTACAGGAGTAGGACTAAGCAGACAACACAAAAGCTTGGCTATGCCCCGTGGGCGGTCCTCAGCTAGTATAGTCCCCTTCTCGGCTTAAAGATACTCAGTTTTGTAACAAGCAGTAACAGAAGCCTAAACTTCTGAGAGGGGTGGGTGCTGTGTCTGTCAATGAACTCAGAGAAAAGGGTTTTACGCCGAGTACAAAAATCCTATTTTCTCTTCCATTCATTGACAGACAGCTCCATATTCTTCACCATAGGGGCGTCCCAAAGCAGTGCCAAAAACATGAGGGGTGGGCATAACAAATCCAATGCTAAACACAAGCCAATCCAGGTAATGGTGGTTCAACGAACAGGATCCCAACCTGAAATACACCCTCAAGAAGGGGGAAAAAAAACAAACAAAAATAAAAGACCCTCTAAATCGCAGCCCACAAAATTTTTGCAGCCAAAAGGAGGCAACCACAGATGCCAAAACATTCATCATGTAAAACGTGGAAAAAGTACGCACCAACGTCCAAGTGGCCGTTGTACACACCTGCGCCACTGACGCCCGATCACAGAAGGCCCAAGAAGCACCAAGTGCTCTAGTAGAATGTGCCGTCACAGGGAAGGGGGAACCCAACCCATAAATGAAGCACAGGTCACCGTCAGTCTGATCCATCTGGAAATGGTAGTAGAGGAAACAGGAGCCCCTTCCGTGGCCTGTCTGTACTCCCAAAGAGCGAATCTGACCTCCGAAAAGGACTCAATGGCTACCAAATAGATCCAATTAGCTCGAACAACATTCAGAGTATACAAGGCAAATACCCTGGATTGAGCCGGCCTTGGACACAAGGATGGCAGCACAATGTCCTCATTCAAATGGAAATCAGAGACAACCTTCAGGAGGAATGACAGTGGCATGACCACCTTATCCTCGTGAACCACCAGATAGGGAGGACAAGACAAAGCTGCTAACTCTGACACCCTACGAGCAGAGGTAAAAGCCACCAATAAACCACCTTATGTGACAGCTTAAAGAAGGGGATCACCCATACATTTTCAAACTGAAGTTTTTGAAGAACCCACAGAACCAGGTTCAAATCCCACGGTGGCAGAGGAGAACTTACAGGTGGAGTAAGAAAATGACCCCCTGAAGGCAAATATGCACCAGTTAATGGAAAGCCAAAAGGTCTTTGAAAAAAAAAAAAAAAAAAGGACTGCAAAAGCAGACACTTGGCCTTGCACGGCCCTCAAAACCAGTTTCTGATCAACACCCCGTTGAAGAAAGGCCAGAAACTGAGCCACCAAAAAGGAATGAGGAGGGAATCCTTGAACCTCACATCAGGAAATGTACGCCTTCTACATGTAGATTGCCTCGCCTTCAAAATGGTTGGAAAACCCAGAGCCAGTTCAGCACCTGGCTCGCAAAAGCCAGGCTGTCAAGGCCAGCGACTGAAAAACAGGATAGAAGTTCGGCCCCTGACACAACAGATCGTCCTTGAGAGGAAGCCTCCAGGGGACAGAATGGCCGGAATCCCACCAGCCTCGATCCTGCGTAGAAGTTGCGGAAGATGCTGAAGCGGAGAGAGGGCGTAAAACAGATGGCACCTGCTCCATGGAGCCCCCAAAGGGTCCGTGGTGTCTGCCAGAGGGTCTCGCAACCCAACAGATCCACTTTGGGGGTGTCCCACCACCAACATATCGAATGAAACCTGTCTGGATGAAGGGATCAGACCCCCTGGTCCAATGTCTGACTGAAGTGATCTGCCCACTAACATTCCATGCTGGAAATTATGCACAGCAGAGACGGCGGGAACGAAACGTTCTGCCCCCAGAGAGTGCCAGACACCTCCAGGACCGCCAACACACTCTTTTTGCCACCCTGGTGATTCACAGAAGCCACGGCCATGGCTTTGCCCGACTTAATCCACACTGGGATCTCCTGGAGCTGCTCCGATCCAGGCAAGCCTGATTGTTCGAATTTCCAAGATATTGATGAGCAATCTGGACTCAATTTCAACGTCCAACAGCCCTGAGCCGAGTACAGCCCCAGGACCCCTCCCCACCCGGACAGACTGGCATCTGTCGTGACCAATGTCCAGTACAAGGGGAGAAAAGGACTTCAAGGTCGTGGAGCACAGCCACCAGGCCAGAGAACGCTTGTCGCCTGACACACACCAATCACATAGTTCAGCAACTTGGAGTACTTGTTCCATTGACCAGCATCTCCTTTTGAAGGAGTTTCATGTAGAACTGTGTAACCGTCACGTAGGTGGACATCATCAGGCCTAACACTCACATACACGCCCAAAGGGACGACCACTTCTGGGCTAGCAACAGTTAAATGGCAGAACGCAACTTCTGCAACTGCTTCAGAGAAAGGAACACTCTTTCCAGAGTCAGCCCCAGATAATCCAATCTCCTGGTCAGAACCAGGGCAGACTTCTGAAAAATCCAAAACCACCCGATCTCCAGCAAAATCTAGAGAGTAATATCCACACTGGCCATCAGTGCTGACGGAGACTTCGTTCACAAGAGGAGGTCATCCAGGTACCCCAGCACAGCAATCCCTCACTGATGCCGCAACACTAAGACCAGGGCCAACACGTTCGTTAAGAACTGAGGCTAGACCAAAGGGTAAAGGGTAGGAGGAACGCTGATGCCGGGTGCAAGTAGGAATGTGAAGATAGGTATCCTGACATCTAAGACGACAGGGAAATCCCTTGATGCAGGGACACCACTAAGGTCCAGAATTGGACAAACTTGCCCTCCTTCCTGGGAACCCTGAAAGGGTATAAAAATATAGCCCCCGAAAAACGTTTGATACCGGAACAGGGACGAACACACCTTGGTACAACAAGTTCTGCCCTGCCCACAACAGAGCTTGCAGCTGATCCGGAGGCAGGTGCACAATGGAAGGAAAGAACCTTTTCAAAGGACCAGAACCGGATAAAACCACTAGGTGGACCCCCTGGTCACTGACCCGGCAAGACCACGGCCCCAGAACCAGCAAAGACGTCCCCCCACGTAAGACACGGATGGGGGCAAACCTTAATGTCGAAAGGGCATTGTCAGCAGGTCTGAAGAAGCCTGCTCCCTGATTACAAGATCAAGGCCACTAGAAACCTTTTAAAGAAGTGTTTAACCTTTTTCCTAAGTCCCTGGGGGACAAAAAAAAAAACTTCTCATGGGTTGAAAAGGAAGTCACACCCCCCCCCCCCATTCCCAGTGGAAGGAAGGTACAGACTAATAATAATGTCATCCAGGGTAGCCTCAAACAGGTGCTCGCCCCGAAAAGGCAATTCAGCAAGGGCCGTTTCGGAGGTGTGATCAACAGACACTACACTTTAGCCACAAAGTACGCCTAATCACCACTGCTAAGACAGATAGATTAGAGCCCCACGGGAACTGCATCCAAAGATGCATCGAAGACAAACTGCAGACCCTGGACCAACCAATCCGCCAGTTCACCATAAGTGGGGGGAAAATCAGTCGTCCCCCCATGGTCAGACGCAAAAGCATTGTCCACCCCGTCAGTGTCTGAGACACCAGAGCAGAGGTCAAACCAGGCCCCAATAAGGCACCAGCCATAGTAAACATGTAACAGGCCTAAGTGATTCAACCACCGGAAACATGGTTGTCTTAGTCAACCTGGAAATAGGGGACCATCCACTTCCTTAGAAGCGACTCCTTAAAGGGATATCGGACAGCAAAGCGTACTTGGACCATCAAGGTCGTATTGGATGCACCCAGTACATATAGGCACAATTGTCAAAAAAAGCTGGATTTGGCAAGGAAAGGGGGGGGGGGGCGAAAGGGAAAGGGGGGGGGGCAACCACCCCTGGGAACCATATCCAGGGTAGGGGAGGAGGGGGCCCTTACTATTCCAGGGAAGCGTGCGGGTAACACTCCCAAGACAGAAAAGACAGAAACATCCCCACCACTGAAGTGGGGGAGCTGTTGGCCAGAAGGAACGCTGCAACTCAGGCCGAGACCCTGTCGCATGCAACCTTGTGAGACGTTTAACTCGTGGGCCAGCAGAGAGGAGGATTTTACTAGCTGAGATCATCCCACAGGGCGTAGCCAAGCTTTTGTGTTGTCTGCCTAGTCCTACTCCTGTAGAGGGCAGCATAACCCTACGATGAAGAATAGGGAGCTGTGTCTGTCAATGAACGGAAGAGAAATAACAGTTTTGCTGGGATACTTTCCTGAAACTCATTGGAAATGAAGAAGTGGCTTGGAAAAGCTACAAAAGGTCTTCAAAATTACAGAACAACTCCGGTTGAACGTGACTAACTACTACTACTACTAGTTATTCCACAACCTGGATAAAGAAGAACCTTCATAGAGATACACAATGAAGATTGCTGAGGAGTTGCATGCTTGCATGTTAGTTGAGCAGTATTCATTACAAGAACTATGTGGGAAGGGAAGTGGCCATAACGACCCTTTCACCCTTGTGCAACTTTGTCCTGCAACTTGGGGACTGCAAAGTCACATGACAAGTCATACTCCATGATTTCCAAGGAGTACCGTTCATATCTGTGCAACTTAAGGTTGCAACGACTTTCAAATTAGCCCCTGCAATACTTTGGTCCTACTTTGATGCATTTTGAGGTCCATAGACATTGCTTCAATAGACATTGCTTCAAATCCAGTCAAAATTGCGTGACTTTTAGGTCGCACAAGTTTGAAAGGGGCCTAAAAAAAAAAAAAAATAGAAGTTCAAAAATCCTTGAAACATTCTTACCTATTCCCTGGTACCAGCAGTATACCTAGGCCACACTGCCACATTCTTCCAACCATTTCAACATTATGCATATAATGCACTGCAACTTCGACTCAATTACAGTGGTATTATACCAAAAATGTAATAAATTGCAGCTTACCAATCATTAAATTTGGTGGCTGCATTGTTTTTATTTATTTATTTGCATTTTCCCTCTGCTTTCCCCAGGTGATATAGCCAGTAACACACCTCCTGTATTATACACTCTGGGTGAAGGAGTACAGGGGGGCAGAATTGTGCAGCAACACTGTCATTCCAAGGTGAGGGGAGTGTTGGAAGTACTAGTAGATTTAAATCCAGTAGCAAATTGAAGCTGAACGCCAGCGAATACTTTATAAGCAGTTACAGCAGTTTTTTCCCCCTTTTCGGATAAGGGTTTTACATAAAATAAAATGATCATTGTAAGCACCCCTGCCAGTGTTAAACAATGTCTCGTACCTGTAACTGCAAGAAAGCTTTTCTGCTGAAAAACAGACTTGCTGGCTGCATAACCAAATGAAAATAGAAGAAAGCCTAAAAAATTTTACTAATACAGCCATTACATGTAAGAATTGGTAAGCTATAATATAATAAATGTTTCCTTTTGGGTTTTAAGGAGAAGTTCACATTTGGAACATGTTACATGTTCCACTCATTTTTAGGGTGGAATGTGCAACATGTTGCAGCACCTGCAGCCTCCGCTCCACCCCCCCCCCCCCGATCTCCCTCTCCCTGTCACCGCGAGCTGCTGATCTTCTCTCTGCACCCGCTGTCACTATTTGAACACAGTGTGGCCTTGCAGGGCTCCACCCATATGGCCCTGTCATTTATTCAGTGTTTCCTGTGATGAATGCCTACAAGTACTGTCAGCCATTGTGGCTGATGGCTTGTAGTTCTCAATGAGCTGCGAAGGGCGCAGGTGAGCCTCTTTGTAGTCCAATGATCTTCCTGCTCTCAGGTAACTGCTAGACTGTATAAGGTAGAGGCAGATAGCTATCCTGAGAGTCTGCAGGAGCTGTACATTGCACCCGGGATCTGTTGATTGTGAGTGCAATGTTCTGCAGACTTCTTAAAATAATAATTGCACATTTTTTTTTTACCTGTAAACAAGGTGTGTGCCTTTATAAATCATGTTCAATCTATTTTTTTTATTTACCACACGTGAACTCCAATTAAAAAAGGTTTAGAAACATCTCGGCAATGATCAAGAGAAATGGGAAGCATCTGTTTTGTTGCAAAGGGTCAGATAATTATGCCAATGTGAGGTTTCAGTTTTTCATACATTTGCAAACCTTTCTAAAAATCTGTTTTCACTTTGTCAATATAGGGTACAGAGTATAGATTAGGCAGAAAAAAAGGGAACTGAATACTTTATGAATGCACCATACAGCAGAAATGCAGACTTAGAATAAGCATTAGAGGTAATGCCTTTGTACACAGCAGAATCATGAAATGTCATTGGAGCTTTAACACCGTTCGTACTTCTATAGCGTACTTCTAGCTGTTGACAGAACAACTTTTAACAAAGTATGCTATACTTTGAAGCAAAAAAAAAAAAAAGGTTTCTACAGACACAATCACCTGACAGCAGAGTTGCCACCGTTGGTTACATTTCTCACAGTTCATCACGGCAGATGTTGTTCTTTTACACAGCGCTTCTAAAAATGTCACTGCTGTCACACAGTTGATAGAGACAAATGAATTTTACAAAAGTGGCATAGAATAAAATCCCTAGCGTCAATCAGAAGGGTGAACCTGGTCGGCTCTGTGCTAACCTTTCAACACTCACCAAAGCCAATACAACACAAAATATTTGTTGAAAAAAAATGCTGACAACTTAAAGAGTAACTCCACTTTTGTTGGGGGGGGGGGGGAGAGAAAGCATTCACCTTTGGGTGATCTATGCACATTGTAGAGATTTTTGCAAACTTTGTTGCAGAGTCATACCCTTTTGTTATTCTGAATGAAAAGCTGCTGGGCTCTAATGAGGAAAGTGTCAGGGTCTGCATTCCTTTAGATGTGATTTCCCTTTGGGAGTATCCCCCCCCCCCAAAAAATAGGATTTTTGTACTCACCATAGAATCCTTTATTCTGAGTTCATTGACAGACACAGCTTCATATTCTTCATCATAGGGTTATGCTGTCCTCTACAGGAATAGGACTATGCAGACAACACAAAAGCTTGGCTTAGGCCCGTGGGCTGTCCTCAGCTAGCATAATGCCCCTCTCCGCTTAGAGATACTACATTTTGTAACAAGCATTACAAGAAGCATAAAAACTCCTGAGAGGGGTGGGTGCTGTGTGTCAATGAACTCAGAGAAAAGGATTTTACGGGGAGTACAAAAATCCTATTTTCTCTTCCGTTCATTGACACAGCTCCATATTATTCACCACAGCAGTGCCAAACAAGCATAAAAAAAAACCAAGGCTAAACACAAGCCAATCCAGGTAATAGTATCTCAACTAGAACAGGAGCCCAACCTGAAATACACCCTCAAGAGGGAAAAATAAAAATAAAAAAAGACCCTCTAAATCACAGCCCGCAAAAAAATTACGGCCAAAAGGAGGGACCCCCAGATGTCAAAACATCCACTATGTAAAACTTGGAAAAAGCATGCACCGACGACCAAGTGGCGCCGTACACACCTGCACCACTGATGCCTGATCATAGAAGGCCCAAGAAGCACTAAGTGCCCTAGTAGAATGTGCCATCACAAGGAAGGGAGAACCCGACCCATAAGTGAAGCACGGTCACCATCAATCTGATCCATCTGGAAATGGTAGCAGAAGAAGCAGGAGCCCCTTTCACGGCCAGTCCGTACTCCCAAAGAGCAATTCTGACCTCTGAATGGACTCAATGGCTACCAAATAGACCCGAATGCGTGAACAACATCCAGAGTATACAAGGCAAATACCCTGGAATGAGGCAGACAGGGACACAAGGATGGCGGAACAATGTCCTGATTCAAATGGAAATCAGAGGCAACCTTCAGGAGGAACGATGGCCGTGGTTGCAGGACCACCTTATCCCAGTGAACCACCAGATAGGAAGAACGACAAGGCAAATCCGCCAACTCCAACACCCTGCGAGCAGAGGTAATAGCCACCAAAAAAAAAAAAAACTCTTCATGTGACAGCGTAAGGAAAGGGATCTCCCGTACGTTTTCAAAGGGAGGTTTTTGAAGAACCAACAGAACCAGGTTCAAATCCCACGGTGGCAGAGGAGAAATTAGAGGCGGAGTAAAAATACGACCCCCTGAAGGCATATATGCACCAGTTAATAGGAAGCCAAAGGTCTCTGAAAAAAAAAGACTGCAAAGCAGACACTTGGCCTTGCATTGCCTTCAAAACCAGTTTCTGGTTTTCGAGTTGTAGATTTTCTCAACTAAAAAATGATAGATTTCCTCGACTTCAAAATGGTCTGAAAACACAGAGCCAGTTCAGTACCTGGCTCTCTACAGCAAGGCCAGCGACTGCCAAACAGGATGGAAGATCGGCCCCTGACACAACTGATCGTCCATGAGAGGAAGCCTTTAGTGGACAGAATGGCCCCTACGTAGAAATCGCGAAGAAGCTGGAGTTGAGGGAGGGCATAAAACAGATGGCACTTGCTCCATGGAGTTCCCAAAGCGTCCATGGCATCTGCCACAGGATCTCACGGCCCAACAGATCCACCTCGGGGGTGCCCCACCACCGACATATCTAAATGAAACACGTCCGGACATTCTGTTGCCGGAAATTATGCACAGCAGAGATGGCTGGAACAAACCGTTCTGACCCCGAAGAATGACGGCTACCTCTATGATTTCCAACACACTCTTCGTGCCACCCTGGTGATTCACAAAAGCCACGGCCTTGCCTGATTGAACCCAGGCCGGAGTCCTTGGAGCTGCTTCGATCCAGGCAAGCCTGATAATTCGAAGTTCCAAGACATTGATGAGCAATCTGGACTCAATTTCAACCTCTAATAGCCCTGGGCCGAGTACAGCCCCAGGACCCCTCCCCACTTGGACAGATTGGCATCTGTCGTGACCCATGTCCAGTACAAGGGGAGAAAGGACTTGCCCTGTATCAAGGTCGGAGAGCACAGCCACCAGACCAGAGAACTCTTGTTGCCCGACACACACCAATCACATAGTCCTGCGACTTGGGATACTTGTCCCATTGACCAGCATCTCCTTTTGAAGGAGTCTCATGTAGAACTGTTCAGACGGTAACCACCATGAAGGTGGACACCATTAAGCCCAACATTCGTATACACACCCGAAGGGACGACCACTTGTGGGCTAGCAACATTTGAATGGCAGAACGCAACTTCTGCAACTGCTTCAGAGAAAGGAACACTCTTTCTAGAGCTGAATCAGAGTCAGCCCCAGATAACCCAATCTCCTGGTCGGAACCAGGGCAGACTTCAGAGCTGACAAAGACTCTGTTCGCAAGAGGAGGTCGTCCAGGTACCCCAGCACAGCAATCCCTCACTGACGCCTCAACGCTAAGACCGGGGCCAACACGTTCATGAAGAACCGAGGAATGGAGGCTAGACCAAAGGGTTATGCCACAAACTCATAGTGCTCCTTACTCCAAGCAAGCGGAGGAACACCGATGCCGGGTGCAAATAGGAATGTGAAGATAGGCATCCTTACATCTAAGAAGCCAGGGAAATCCCTTCATGCAGGAATGCCACTGAGGTCCAGAATCGGACAAACTTGCCCTCCTTCCTGGGAACCATGAAAAAGTATAAAAAGAACATTTTTGGGTTTTTTTTTTTACACTGGAACAGGAACGAACACACCCGGGGACAACAAGTTTTGCCCTGCCCACAACAGAGCTTGCAGTCGATCCAGGGGCAGGTGCACACTGGAAGGAAGGAACCTTTTCAAAAAGGACAAGAACCGGATACAACTACCACGTGGACCCCCTGGTCACTGACCGAGCAAGGCCACGGCCCAGGACCCAGCGAAGACGTCCCCCACGTCTGAAGAAGCCTGCTGCTTAATTGCCAGATCAAGGCCGCTAGGAACCTTTAGAAGAGGCTTTTAACTTTTTTCTTAAGTCCCTGGGGGACAAAAAAAAACTTCTCGTGGGCTAAAAAGGAAGTCCCACGCAACCGGCAAGACATCTTTCCTTTCCCAGTGGAAGGTAGGTACTCTTACCCCCCCATCAGACTCTGAATAACGTCATCCAAGGTAGCTTCGAACAGGCGCTCGCCCTGAAAAGGCAATGGAGTCAGGGTCGTTTTGGAGGTGTGATCCGCAGACCTACACTTCAGCCAAAAAATACACCTAAGCACCACACCTAAGATGCATCGCAGACAAACTGCAGGCTCTGGACCAACCGATCCACCAGTTCGCCATAGGCTGGGGAGGGGGGGGGGGGCGATATCAGACAGCAAAGTGTCTTGGGACCATCAAGGGTCGTATTGGACTCCGCCACGAGTCACACTGCGTATCCTGAACGGCCAGACAACCTTCTGGGACCTCTGACCCAAAAAATGTAAAAATGGAGTAATACGGTTGGATACAGGAAATAAGAAACAGCAGTGCTCTCATAAGTAACTTATCAGCAAACACTAAAATAAGTCTTTTTAAAAAAAAGGAGAGCATTTCTTTTGGATACATTTAATGTAAAAAAAAAAAAGGCAATTCTAACTTTGGCAGAGCAGTTGCTACTTCAAAAGGGTCCTGAAAAAGTGGAAAGTAAAATGAGCAAAAGTTGGAAGCATGCTTCTAATTGTTTGAGGGTGTACTTATGCTTCCTATGTAAAATTAACAGCATTAGCTTATAGTTTTAAGAAACACATATTTTAAATAGCTATGATCTATTATTTTTATTCATCTAAAAATAAAACACTGATTTTACCCCCTTCATGACCAGGACATTTTTGCTACCTAGCACTGCGTTACTTTTACTGGCCATTGCGTGGTTTTGCAACACTGTTCTCAATCAAATTTATATACCGTCATTTTTTTTCACACAAAATTAAGCTTTTGGTGATATTTGACCATTACTGGGTTTGATTTTTGCGATTAAAATGAAAAAAAAAAAAAAAAATGACTGAAAAACCCCAATATTTTTCTGCTTTTGCTATAAAACATCCCAAAAAAAAAAAAAAAACCACATTATTACAGGAAGAGAAGGAAAAGATAAATCGGAAAAGAACCCAACTGCTATTACATAAGTCTAGTGACCGGGATGTTCCAGCCATCCTGCTGTCAATTGATGCTGAGAAAACATTTGACAGGGTGGACTGGGAGTTCATGGTCGAAACAATAAAGGATTTGGGTATTTGGTCCAAGGATGACTCAGTGGATAGGAGCACTGTATCAGAACCCACCAGCATTGGTAAAAGTGAATGGCAACCTATCATCCTAGTTTGAATTGTGCAACGGGACAATCCAGGGATGTCCTCTCTCACCCCTGTTCGTTTTGTCATCGGAACCATTACTGGCGACTATAAGGAATGATATAGCTATAAGGGGAGTGAAGGTCAGGCAGCAAGAACATAAAATTGCAGAATATGCAGATGATATTTTGTTTTTTATTAAAAAACCAAGAATTACTCTTCCAAATGTTATTGAGTTCAAGAGATATGGGGAATTGCCAAACTTTAAGATAAACCCAAAAAAGTCTGAAATCCTGAACACTGGGTTAAATAAAAATGAAGAGCAAGCATTGCAGAGGGAATTCCCATTTACTTGAGCAAAATCAAATTTAAAATATCTAGGGATAAATTTAACTCCATAATTGGAAAACCTGTATCAAGCTAAATACGATATACCCATGTTAAATGAGATATAATCAGACATCAAATAAATGTCGTGCCGCCCACTCTCATGGTTGGGGAGCATAAATATATTTAAGATAAAAATACCCCCCAAAATACTATATAGATTTCAAATGTTACCAACTGCCATTCCACCAGCTTATTTTAAAAAAGGAAGAACAATGTTGTTAAATTTCATCTGGCAAGAGTGCAGTATGCGGCTGTCAGTAGAGATAAATCACAGGGGGATTTAGCAGCACCAGATATAATAAGATATTACACGGCAGCTGTGATTTTACATATGATCGAGTGGACAAAAAAAAAAATAACAATAAAAGATGGGTCAAGATTGAAACCACGTTAAGTGGAACACAACTGGATAGGAATATATGGATTCCATCAAAGTTTAGGGAAATACACGAAGATAGACATGAAATGAGGCGAGTTGTATACAAAACTTGGGATATGATTCATAGAAAAGCCAAATGGGAATACAACTCTCCGTTATTATCACTAGATGGCACAAAATATTTTGCACCAGGATTTAAAAAACAATTTGATAATTGGGTAAAAAATTTGCAGCTAAAAGATACAACACTTAATGGAAAGATTAGGACATATCACAAACTTAAAATTGGAGGGGATATGTTGTTGAATGAATGGAGATATTTACAATTAAAATATTTTGTAGGATCCTTACCCCAGCCTATTAGAACAGAAAAAGAGCTGAATTCCATGGAAAAGCTCTGTAATCCATTAGCAAAAATAAAACATTCTGTCTCAGATACACAAAGTATTAACTGAGATGGCGGGTATGAGAAAAACTCCATACATAGTAACTTGGGAAAAAGAAATAGCATTACACTTAAAAGCGCACAAAGTGAAGAGCCGTACACACTGCACTGCTACAGATGTGAATACCATCTAAATGAATTACAAATGTTTATCGAGATGGTATAGGACAGGGGTCTTCAAACTATGGCCCTCCAGTTGTTCAGCAACTACAATTCCCATCATGCCTAGTCATGTCTGTCAAAGTTTTTCAATGCCTCATGGGACGTGTAGTTCCAGAACATCTGGAGGGCCGTAGTTTGGAGATCCCTGGTATAGTACAAGGGTAAAAGCACATAAATGTCAGCCAGAGAAATTGAACTTGTGTTGGAGGGGATGTAAGGTGCAAGTCACAATGCTTCATATCTGGTGGGAATGCCCTAAGATTCGGGAATGCTGGTTGAAGGTACAAAATTTTATCAGAAAAATTACAGGTGTGAATATCTCGAACGACCCATAGACATGTCTATTTCATAAAACAGGTGGTTATTTAAAGCAGTAAAGAAATACAATCACCCCAAACCTGTTAAATGCAGCAAATGGGACAATCCCAAAAAAATAGAGACAGATAGCCCTACTGTAAGAGAGTGGTGTCGCAGAGTTGAGGATATATATGATATGGAATATATGAGTAGCCGAGATGAACGAACAAGTAAACAGATTTTCTAATAAATGGACAGATTTTAAGAAGACTAGTGACTATATAGAAATATGGACGGATCAGGGGGATCGGTAATTACATACAGAGACGTAGGTGAGGGAGTGCTATATAGGAATAGAAGGATACAAATTAAAGGGGGGGGGGTGGGGGCTTGAAGGAATGATTGGGGAATAAGGGGGTTTTAAAAAGGAGTTTGAAATTTGTAAAGTTTCTTTTTATAATTATTGAAAAATTGAACTGAAAACCCCATTTTTTTTTCTTTAAACTAAAGAGGTCAGCAGTAACTCAAATTGCAGCATCTTCCCAGAGAGCCACTAGGTGGTGTAAAGTTTGCAGTGTGCAGGCTTCACCTCATCACACTGCTAAAGTGTCAATCCAAAACTGCCCATCTGGGTAGGTCTGCATGTTCCCTTCAGAGTTGCTGCTGCTTTGACAGTGTGACGAGTTTGAGCTTGCGCACTGCAAACTCTACCTGGTGTCTCCCATGAGCATCTTTTTCCCCCTCACACAACATGAGACTGGCCTAACAAAATGGGGACATTTGGCTACCTTATCCTAGAACCTGTTAATCCACAACAACTGGAGATCACCTTTGCCTGATTTGAATAATAGGTAAAGTTCATCTAAATTTACAGCACAAGTACCTTGATAAAGAATTTGCAGTAGTCTCTCTTTAGAACATAGACAGCAACTTCTTTCAAACCTTCCATTCCATACATGTCAGCGATAGAGAGAATCTGACTGTAAGAAAATTAGGATGTAGTTTAATTTCAATCTTTTTGAAGTAACAAAAGAACTCCCTTAGTTAGGCCAGGAGTAAAAACAGGTCAGGCATTTGGATATTATCTACAGTAGTAATACAACAGTTCATCATAACAAAACAATAAGCTTAGAGTCAGAAATGGTTAATCGCATGTGGACTGAAGTAGCTTAACATATAAAAATCAAATAAAATGACACAGTTAAACAATGTGTTTTCTTATGTATACCAAGTGACAATAAAATTCAAAACACAAGAGGGTAGGAATTAACATGGTCGCCAAAAAAAGGTTAAGGTCCTGTAAGTGGGGACTCCAAATCGCACTACACCCTTTCAAGATATCGAAGCCATGGGGACTGGGTATTGGTGAAGGTACACAAAAGTTTATCGTTGAACATTATTCAGTTTATGTTTAACATAGTAAACCAAGATTGATGACTGGTTCCAACATCTAGTCATGGCGATTCTAGTTGCCAGGATAATGTAAGCTAACAGTTTAATGTCCAACTTTTTGAAAAGAGATATTATTTTGGGGTTTCTGGGAATGTCTACCTCAGTTACTGTGCGTATTAAGGTGAAGGTTCTAATCCAGAATCTGGCAAGATGAGGATTAAGAGAGTATGGGTCTCCTTTTTTTCTTTAACCACTTGCCGACCGGTCACGTTGACCGTACTGCGGCAAAGTGGCTCGTTATCGTCCAGCGACGTAGACCTACGTCGCTGGACTCCTTCCCGTGCGGGCGGTGCGCCGCCGGAGGCTCGCTCCCGCTGTATTCAGTCACAGCGGGAGTCAGGCCAGGGGAAGAGAGGCGGTGATCACCGCTGCTCTTCCCCGATCGTCGGGGATTGAGTGTGGAAATCCGCCCGCTTCTGTACACAAAGCGGGCGGATCTCCTAAGTGACAGGCAGGGACAGATTGCAGGATTCAGCATAGCTGAACCTGCGATCTGTGCCACTCAGTCCCCTCCCCCCACACACGTTAGTAAGCACCAGGCATACATTAACCCCTTGATCACCAATAAAAGTTAACCCCTTCCCTGTCAGTGTCATTTTTACTGTAACAGTGCATATTTATGTCACTGGTACCCCCAAAAGTGTCAAAAATGTCAGTCAAGGGTCCGATCTGTCCGCCGCAATGTCGCAGTCCCGCAAAAAAAAAAAAATCGCAGATCGCCATTACTAGTTAAAAAAAAAAAAAAACCACAGCAATAAAAAATGACATAAATTTCCCGTAGTTAGTAGCTGCGATAACTTTTGCGCAAACCAATCAAAATACGCTTATTGCGATTTTTTTTTACCAAAAATATGTAGCAGAAAACAAATTGGCCTAAAATGTTAATAAATTTTGATTTTTACACTTTTTTGGGGGGGAATTTCATATAAAAAATGTGAAAAAAATGGATTTTTGTAAAATCTTACCGTAAAATCCTTTTCTCTTAAGCTCATTGACAGACGTAGTCCTCGTTGATTAATAACAACTCGGGTTATGCTGCCCTCTACAGGAGTAGGACTAGACAGGAAAGAAAACGTTCTGGCCACACCCTAGGGGCAGTCCCAGAGGGTATATCCTCTCACTTCCTGCTACAGCAAATCAGTTATGTCACAAAGCAGTGTTTAGAGAATTTAACCCAACCCAACTCAAAACAGAGGGGCGGGTACTACGTCTGTCAATGAGCTTAAGAGAAAAGGAATTTACGGTAAGATTTTACAAAAATCCATTTTTCTCTGTCGCTCATTGACAGACGTAGTCCTCGTTGATTAATAACAACTCGGGACGTCCCAAAGCAGTACCACAAATGAGGGGTGGGATGACAGAAATCAAAATCCAGAAGGCCCAACCGGAGCCAACCAGAAGCATCAAGGACTCATCGAGCAAAAAGATGAGACCTAAGTGAAACCCCCAACAAACCCTTGAGGTAGACCAACAGTCTCCTCAGATTGCGGCCTGCAGAACCTTGTGGCCAAAAGAGGCATCTGACGATGCCATCACATCAACTTTATAAAATGTTGTAAAGGTATGAACCGACAATCAAGTCATCGCCTCGAAAACCTGGATCGCTGACGCCTGATGGCCGAAGACCCAGGAGACACTAGTCGCCCGAGTAGAGTGCGCCTTAACAGGGAACGGAGGATTCCGACCCTTAATAGAATAAGCCTGTACCACCGTCTGACTGATCCATCTAGATATGGTCGCGGCAGACACAGGCAACCCCCTTCAAGGGCTATCCGTGATCACAAAAAGTGAGTCCGTCTTCCGAAAACAAGTTCGTAGTAGTCAAGTGTATCCTTCTGAACCCCATCCAAGTAGTGTAATGCAACTCCCAAGGATGGCTAGTCTTAGGACACGGGGAAGGTAACAATATTTTTATTCAGATGAAAACTCTGAAAACCACTTTAGGAAGGAAGGATGGATTCGGAAGAAGAACCACCTTATCCCTATGAACCACCAGAAATGGGGAACGACAAGATAATGCGGCCAGTTCTGACACCCTGCGTGCAGAAGTAATGGCCACCAAGAAGGCCACCTTCTGGGATAACGTAAGCTAGGGAATCTCCCTAATATCTTCAAAGAGAAGTTTCTGAAGAACTGACAACACTAAATTAAGATCCCAGGCGGTAAGGGTGCACGCACTGGCGGAGCCAGATGTCGCACCCCTTGGATGAAATTCCGCACCAAGGAATGATTAGCCAAAGGTTTCTGAAAGAAGATTGCTAACGCTGAAACCTGACCCTTGATAGTGCTCAAGGACAATTTCTGCTCAACCCCTTGTTGCAGAAAGACCAAGATTCGGATCACCGAATAGGTATGTGGGGGAAATCCAAGAGATTCACACCACGCAAATATAAGACTTCCATGTGCTGGAAGTCGCTTTCCTTGCTTTAACTAGAGGTAGGAATAACTGAAGCTGACACTCCCTTGTCCTTCAGTACCTGGGTCTCAATGGCCAGGCCATTAAGCCAGCGATTGTAAAGCAAGATGGAAGATCGGTCCCTGAGACCACAAATCCTCCCTGAGAGGAAGTCTCCAAGGAGCGTCCGCGACTAGCCTCACCAAGTCGGCGTACCAGGCTCGACGAGGTCAGTCCGGAATTTCCAGAATAACTGGAATTCCCTCCACCTCTATCCTGCGAAGAAGTTCCCGCAGTAACTTGAGAGGATGGAAGGCGTGCCGTAGCTGATACTGCCCCCACGGGGCAATCAGCGTTTCTGCTGCGTCCGCTAGAAGATCGCGGGTGCGAGCTACAAACCTCCGCACCTTCCTGTTGAGCCAAGGTGCCAACAGATCCACATCCGGGGTGCCCCAATGAAGGGACAGCTAGTGAGATACCTCTGGATGAAGAGGCCATACCCCTTGATCCAGAATCTGACGGCTGAAATAATCTGCCTGCCGATTTCCCACCCCCGGAGTGAACAATGTGGGGAGATCCGGAACAAACCGTTCCGTCCAACGAAAGATGCTAGTCGTTTCGATGGCCACCAGGACATTCTAAGTGCCCCTTTCTTGACATAAGTCACGACCGTGGCATAGTGCGATTGGATCCGAATCGGGCTGCTCTAGAGCTGCTCGGTCCAGTAAATCAGACAAAATCTGATCGCTCTCAGTTCCGATACCCTATTGGTAACCTGGATACTATCGGAAGGAATGACTTCCCCTGGTTGAGCATCGGAGGCTCCCTGGTCCGCTCGCCCAACCGGATCTGATTGTCCAGGAAATCGGAATTCTGATTCCATAAGAAAAGTATCTCTTTCAGGAGAATTCGGGTATGAGACTGGGTATACGGTACTGCCTCTAAGAAGGCCACCATCCGTCCCAGCCAATTGACGGACAGCAACATCCGAATCGTTGACTGAACCTTCTGGAGTTTCTCCGCAAGGAGAAAACCTCTTGCCCAGGATGTATCCAACCTTAGGCCCAGATAGTTCAGTCTCCTGGTGGGAACCAGGGATGTGGGAAAACGAAGAAAAACCCAGATGTCCTGCGATGATGGGGATATAAATATAGGCATCCTAAATGTCTATGGACGCCAGGAATCCCCCTGATGCAGGGAGGCCACCACTGTTCGGATGGACTCTATTTTTCCCCAAGTCCAGAAATTGGACGCACCTTGCCCTCTTTCCTGGGCATTGTGAAAAGGTTCGAATAGAACCCCTGAAACCGTTAAATGTTAGCAGGGAAGAATCGCACCGGTGGAAGTGATCGAAACTCGATCCTGTATCCTGACCGTATGACCTCGCGAACCCCTTAGTCTGGGGTTCCGGCAAGCCATGGATCCGGAAACCGGTGAAGACGTCCCCCCACTCCAGAGATGGGTAGGGGCGCATCAGGCTGTATTTTTCAGGCTTGGCTGAGCCGGACTTTTTGTTTAGCCGACCAGCGCCCTTTGAAACCCCTCTAAAGGGGCTTTGGAGGGTTTCGCCTTATCGCCCGCCCTCGCGGAACGAACAACTCCTTATGAGCAGAAAGGGAAGGTCCTCGTTGGCTACGAGGTCCTCTTTAACCTAACAGTCTGTGGAAAGACAGCAGGTGGTACCGTCTATCCTTTAAAGAGGGATTCCTCAAACGGATAGCGCCTAGCCATGCGTTAGGAAATAACAGGGGTTCGTTTCAAAACTACCCCATTTGGGTAAAGGAAAATCCTTCGCCCTTTTGGTAGGCTAACAAGTACCAAAAAGGAATTTCAGTCTCAGCTACCTCTGCCGGTATAACCTCAAGACCAAAGGTTTCCCGGACGGACACAACTAGTGCATCCACCACTCTTGTGCTATGGCTGAGGCAGAAACGTTCTCCTCACTGCTGAGGAGACATTACCTGAGACAACAGCCCCATAAGAGGGACCTGCAGCTGCATTGACCAGCTCCGAATCCATATCTGAAGTATCAGATAAACAATAGGGGTAGGCGGGGGTCGCTTCTTGACCCCCGTCCCTGACAGGCCACCTCCACCCGGGATACCAAAGACTCCAAAACTGCCGATAATGCATTAAAAACAAGTGGGGTACTGGAGGGTCCTGCGGCCACCTTGAGGGGATCAGGTGGGGATACCTATGCGGCAGGGTCAATGATTATACAAGACACTTGCCAGCGACAAAAAATGACAAAGTAAAAAACTTTTTTTTTTTTGTGTCCCCCAGTCGCAACAGCGCCCCTCAGTGTTACCCGTTTGGACCCCACAGAGAGAGAGAGAGAGACCCCAAGGCTCAACACTGATGCACAGAAGTTTTCATCAGCTTGCTCAGTGCTGTCCTGTTACAGACAGGAAGTCTTTGGCCCTATTTCCTGGGTAAAGGAGGCGGCTCCGCCCCTTAACACGCCTACCGGCGCCTCCCCCTGGCTCCATGAGGTGTTTGGTCACCTCAAACATGGCCGTCCCCATGTTGGAGACACGAGGCTACGCCAATATGGCAGCCTCGTGTGCTCTGCAAGAAAATGGCGGCGGCCTGTTAGGATAGCGGCGGCTTAGCAGCGGCCTGCGGGATGCTGTATACGGCCTAGCAGCCTGTGGGAGTGCATCGGCCTCCCAAACTTCACCCTGGATGGTGATCAGCCTGGCGGGCGGTACCGGACTCTGGTGGGCCGCATGCGGTCCGTGCCTGCCCTTGCTGGAGGAATGCGATCTGGACTGCAGTTATACATGCATAGACATCGCCCTGTGAACACCTCTGACAGGTAAGATACCTTATGCTACCACAGTAATATTCTAGTACTGCCACTGACTTCAGTCATCTTTACAGTTTTGAAATGACATTAGATTGTCAGCTCCCAAACCAAGCCTCCTGGTTACTTGTTCACAAAAATCACACTCAAATAGGGGGACCTGTGACATGTTATAGGATAGAGGGGAGACCCATCCTTACCATTTCAGAGAGGGGCCCGCGTTCACCACAAACCCGTCAGGGGGAAAATACTACTCACCATACCGGAACCAGGCGGGCGCCAACTCCTGACAGTACCCCTCTCCACCGGGGTGGGAGGGCTGTCGACCAATACGGACGCCGTGACTCATGGTCATTGGCGTTTCAGCGAGACGTTTAACTCGCAGGGTCAGTCCCCGTCCTGATTTGCTGTAGCAGGAAGTGAGAGGATATACCCTCTGGGACTGCCCCTAGGGTGTGGCCAGAACGTTTTCTTTCCTGTCTAGTCCTACTCCTGTAGAGGGCAGCATAACCCGAGTTGTTATTAATCAACGAGGACTACGTCTGTCAATGAGCGACAGAGAAATATTGTTATTTTTTCAAAATTGTCGCTCTTTTTCTGTTTAAAGCGCAAAAAGTAAAAATCGCACAGGTGGTCAAATACCACCAAAAGAAAGCTCTGTTTGTGGGGGGGGGAAAAAAAAGGACATAAATTTAATTTGGGTACATTATCGCACGACCGCGCAACTGTCCGTTAAAGTAACGCAGTGCCGAATCGCAAAATTTGGCCTGGTCAGGAATGGGGTAAAATCTTCCGGTCTTAAAGCGGTTAAAAATACACTCATTGAGAATTTTTTTGTCAAAAGACATGTAGCTAAATACATTTTGGCCTAAATATATGACAAAAATTTAATATATTGGATATTTTTTAACTGTCAAAGTAGAAAAATATTGTTATTTTTTCAATATTTTCGCATTTTTTTATGAATATCGCAAAAAATAAAAAGCGCAGAGGTGATCAAATACCACCAAAAGAAAGCTCTGTTTGTGGGAAAAAAGGAAGTAAATTTCGCTTGGGTATGGCGTTGCAGGACCGCGCAATTGTCAGTTAAAGTCGCACAGTGCCGAATTGCAAAAAGTGGCCTGGACGTAAGACAGCAAAATCCTCCGGTGGTAAAGTGGTTAAGCCTCATTCTATTCCCTGCAAGCTGCTAATACATAAAAATCTATTCCAGCCCCCTGAGAAATGAACCCTGTTAAAATCAAGGTAAATATCTGTGGGGAGGGGCTACAGTCTTCTCTGGATTCTTATGGACAATCTTGTCGGGATCCACCTCCTTTCCTACTCCCGATTTATGTTAGCTCTGGGCTGTATGCTCTCCTGCTCTTCCTCCCCCTGCCTCCTCCTCCCTCCGTCTCTCACACAGCAAACAGCTCAGACTGATTCTCTTACAGACAGCCTCTATTTGCACACTGTGTAGCTGCCTGCTATCCTGTAGTTCTGACTGGGACCCTGGACAGGAGAGTGTCTGCTTAATAAAAGTCAGCAACCACAGTTTTTGTAGCTGCTGATTTTTAATTTTCACATACCTGATTGAAGCTGCTCTTTAAATTATCCTATTCTATACTTCTCCTTTAAGACTTTGATCACTATTACAGAAGAAATTAGTTTTCCCTTTTCTGGAGAGCATAAAAAAGTGCTACTTTCATTTGTTGAATGCAATGCATATGTTAAATAAAACAAAATATTGCAGATTGAAAGCACTGGTTAGTACCAATACACATCAAGTAATATATATGCTTCAATTTCACAACATGACAGTTTTCATAAAATAAGGTAATGAGAAAAAATAAAAGAGTGTTATAATACAGTAATATTTCATAAGAGGTCAGCTCAATCTACAACAAGCTATCTTTGTGAACTGAAAGAAAATTGCAAAAGCAGGCAGTCAAAGCCTCATTTATCAATGAGTCTCCAATAAGAACTGTCTGCACTGCCCCATAGCAAAAATCAGACTTAAAACATCCATTCTCCAACTGTCCTTTTCTAGGACAGGTTTGAATGCGATTAAAGGCTACAGGGCACAATGTTCCTTGTCCAAGTCTTTCCACAGATGCCTGTCACTGCAGTCCTGAAAAAAGCAATTCAGATGCCCTAGAAACAAGAATATAAAAATGACTCACCCAGCATCAGTGCTTCTGGGAAGATCCATTATTCCTCCATATATGAAATGCATGAGGACTATCATATCTGCTTGTTTCACACTGAAAAATAAAAACAGAATATTCAAAAATAATAAAAAAAAAAAAGGTTAAACTCCAGGCTGATGATAGAAAAAAAAAGAAAAAAACCACAACAATGATTGTAGGTATTGAATACAAATCATTAAAAACTGTATCAAACACAGCTAGTACACTTACTTGAATTTGCCTTGATTACAGTCTTGTATCTCCCTGCACAACAGAGGGTTGGACAGTATTTGGATTGGGACCAATCAGCAGAGATACATTATCTCATAAAAGTGAGTGCACCACTGACATTTTTGTAAATATTTTATTATATCTTTTCATGTGACAACACTGAAGAAAAACTGGATTTTTGTAAGAACTTACCATAAAATCCTTTTCTTTGGAGTCCATTGACAGACGCAGCTCTTATGCTTCTTATAGGGTTATGAGGCGCCATCTACAGGAGTAGACTAGGCAGTGAAAATAATTCACTGACACACCTACAGGGGCTGTCCTTTACGGCATAACCCCACACACACACACACACACTCTGCCACAAGCCAGTTTCGTAGCAAGCAGTGAAAAAGACGACACAAACCATCCCCATAACAGAGGGGCGGGTGCTGTGTCTGTCAATGGACTCCAGAGAAAAGGATTTTATGGTAAATGTTCTCTATTGTCCATTGACAGACACAGCTCTTATGCTTCTTATATCATAGGGACATCCCAAAGCAATGTAGGCATTGAGAGGTGGGATGAACGCAACCAAAAAAAAAAACAAACAGGTAACATTTTTCAAAAGGCTAAACATAGCCAACTGGGTAACAAAGCTCAACCAGGAACCACAAGAGCTGACCCATAGAAAGCAAATAGAAACCCCTGAAAGAGAAAAATAAGTCTCTTTAAACAGCAGCCTGCAAAACTTTGTGGCCAAAGGATGCATCCGAAGATGCCAACAAATCTACCTTGTAGAATTTTGTAAAAGTATACACGGACGACCAAGTCGCCGCCTTACACACTTGAGTAACAGAGACCCGATTAGGAAAAGCCCAAAAGGAACTCAGTTCTCTGGTAGGATGCGCTGTCACAAAGAAAGGAGGAACCTGACCCTTCAATGAATAAGCCTGTACAACTGTCTGCCTAATCCATCTGGATATAGTCGCAGCAGATGCAGCCAAACCCTTACGAGATCCCTAAATCAGGACAAAAAAAAAAAAAAAAGTCAGATTTTCTAAAGGACTCCGTGGCCAACCGGTAAACCCTGATCGCCTGAACCAGATCCAGAGAGTGCAAGGCAATTGGCAGAGATATGTCCCTACATTCTCAAAAAAGAGGCTTTTGAAGAATAGACAAAACCAAAGTCAAACCCCACGGAGGCAAGGGGGATTGTCTCGGAGGAGCCATATATGACACACCCCTTGAAGAAAGGTGCGAATGAAGGTATTAGCAGCCAACGGGCGTTGGAAGTACATTGTCAAAGCTGACACTTGGCCCTTGATCCTGCCCAAGGCCAACCATTGCTTAACTCATTTCTGCAAGAAAGCCAAGACCCTAGCCACCGAAAAAAAGGCAAGGGTGCAATTATTGCGATTCACACCATAAAATATAAATACACATCTTCCACGTGGGAAGATAAATCTTTCTGAAAGTGGCTGTTCTAGCCCTCAGCGTTCAAGTTACCCCTAAGCACTTTTACCCATACCGTTACCATCTGTGTCCACCGGGTCATTGAAGGCCAGGGAATCTTCCACGGGTACCACAATAGATTTGTTAAACCTGGAAACAGGGTGGTCCACTCTAGGTGGCACCGTCCAGCGGTTCTAGACCGAGTCAGCAAAGGGATAACTGCGTTTAAAGCGCTTAGGCACCCCACCATTGTTCATTCACAATATCGTGAAATTCCGCAGGACAAGGAAACACCTGACCCGATTTATAGGCTATATGGGAGCCAAAACTACCTTTGTTCCTGACTGTGTGGGCTCATCAGTAAATTGTAAAGTTTCCATTACTAAACAAATCAGTGCTTCCATCATAGCGCGTTCCCACGCTGCGGCTGGGGACAGGTCCTCTTCGACATCCGAATGCGAGGACAGGAATCCCTCAGGGAGGGGGTTGTCTGTGGCGACCATATCAGTCTCTGAATCAGAAGACAGAGAAGGCAACGCCCGTTTTTGGTTTGCAACAGGTTTCATGACAAAAGCAACCTTTCATGCCAGACTTTCCAATGCTGCAGAAAAAGACACTATGGACTGTGAGGCGGATGAACCAGCAGTCGCACTGAGGGGGTCTGATGTTGAATTTACCACCTGGGACTCCATTTTGCAATGTGACAAAAAAACATGCACTGCCCCTTTAAATTTGCGATTGCAGTCCACGCTGCCCGATCGTGCTGTATTCCGAGTTACCCTTTAGTGAATTTTTTCCTGCCTAGTACTACTTATGTAGGAGGCAGTATAACCCTATGGTATAAGAAGCACAAGAGCTGCGTCTGTCAATGGATGATGGAGAAATACACTTTGCTACAATGTAAAGTAGTGAGTGTACAGCTTGTATAACAGTGTAAATTTGCTGTCCCCTCAAAATAACTCAACACAGCCATTAATATCTAAACCGCTGGCAATAAAAGGGAGTACACCCTTAAGTCATAATGTCCAAATTGGGCCCAAAGTGTCAATATTTTGTGCGGCCAACATTATTTTCCAGAACTGCCTTAACCCTCTTGGGCATGGGGTGCACCAGAGCTTCACAGGTTGCCACTGGAGTCCTCTTCCACTCCTCCATGATGACATCACAGAGCTGGTGGATGTTCGAGACCTTGCGCTCCTCCAACTTTCGTTTGAGGATGCCTCACAGATGTTAAATAGGGTTTAGGTCGTCCTCGCTTCGGCAGGACATATACTAAAATTGGAACGATACAGAGAAGATTAGCATGGCCCCTGCGCAAGGATGACACGCAAATTCGTGAAGCGTTCCATATTTTTAGAGAAGGGGGCAGACAATCCTTACCGTTCCGATTGGGTAGAAGGACTAGGCAGGGGTGCCCACTTTCCCCCCTGCTGTTCGCCTTGGCGATTGAGCCCTTGGCGGCCAGTATCAGAGCCGACGACTCTGTGGTGGGTTTCCGCTATGGACCGATTCATGAAAAGATACTACTTTATGCCGATGACATGATGCTGATGCTGGGTGACACTGGTCCATCCCTAAGACGGGTGATGCAAATTATCACGTCATTTGGAGGGTTTTCTGGCCTCACAATTAATTGGACTAAATCGGCCTTGCTGACCTTGGACCAGGACCCGGATCCGCAGTTGGCCACCTTTTCCCCCATCCCGGTGGTGGAACAGTTCAAGTACCTAGGTGTTGTTATTTCAGCGGATATCACGGCATATTGCAGATTGAATATTTTCCCACTCCTGACGAGATTCAGAGATAGGATATCTGTGTGGTCTAGACTCTGGCTCTCGGCGGCAGGGAGGGCTAATTTGGTGAAAATGATTCTCATGCCTCAACTCTTTTTGCACAATTCCCCGGTGGTTGTCCCTGTTAAAGATTTTCCGCTTGGTCAACTCCCTCTTCCGCTCCCTGCTGTGGAAGCAGGGCACGGCCAGGGTTAAGCTAGAACAGCTGCAGCGCCCCAAGGACCGGGGAGGGTTGGCATTCCCTAACCCCTGGCTGTACTATATGGCCGCACAGCTGCAGCACTTGCTGGGTGCCATGGCTGGGGGTGACAGTGGTGGTGGGGACTCCGCGCTTGCAGTGCTCTTACGGGCGGTGGGTGCGGAGGACCTTCCGGGTGCTCTAGTCGCAGCTGCTGGCTAAGTCCAACAGAGCTTTCCCCACGTATAGATTGATTCAAAAGGTATGGGCAAAGGCGAAGCAACTTCAGGGAGTGACTGGCTTTACTGAGTTAAGTCCACTATGGCGGAATCTGACCTATCCGGAGCTGGCGGACCTGCCCTGCGAGGCTCTGTGGCGCAGGGGAGGAGTTACCCACCTGCACCAGGTGTTTGAGCACAGTAGGCTGCTTTCGTTTGAGCAGCTGCAGACCAGGTTTGCCTTGCCCCGAACCATGCAGTTCTCCTATCTTCAATTACAGCATGCTATAGGTGCCCAGTCCTCCTTACATTCTCCGGAGTTGTCCCCAACTCCGGTATTCTACATGATGAAACGCTATGCCTCAACTAAAGGCTTTATTTCTGATTGCTATGCACTTTTGTTGGGCTGTCACTTGGACAAATTCCCGTGCCATGCTCGGGTACAGTGGGAGGCGGACGTGGGCGACCTTACTGACGACCGATGGAAGGAGGCACTGGAAACGGTGCGCCACTGTTCACTGAATGTGACGCAGAGACTTTCACAGCTGTATGTGCTCCTCAGGGTGCATCGCACGCCGGCGCGCCTGCACAGAATGGGTCTGCGACCAGATTCGCTGTGTATTTGCTGCCAAAGGGATAATGGTGACCTTATCCACCTGCTGTGGCGCTGTCCTAAACTCCACAGGTACTGGGCGGTGGTGGTGCGTACCATTAATGCAGCATATGTCCTCTCGGTGCCTGTGGACCCAAAGCCCTGTCTGCTAGGTATGGTGGAGGAGTTCACGGAGGCTGGCTGGCGGTTCCTGGCCTGGCTCCCCAGGACCTGGTTATGGACCGCGTTCTGCAGTGATCGTAGACTTGGAATGTGTGGGGGAGGGGGCTGTATATTGTTTATGCTGCTGATTACGATGCTGATTGGTTCGCCTCCCCGTCGGGAGCGGTTCCTGACGGGGGGATTTATTTTCTTATTTTTCATGTGTATGGCCTCGTTGGAAGTTTACTTCTGTGCTTGCTAAAGGGAATGACGTGTATTGAATGTATTCTGTATTGTTAGTTTTTCTTAATAAACTTGGTTTCTGATTTAAAAAATAGGGTTTAGGTCTGGAGACATGCTTGTCCAGTCCATCAACTTTATCTTCAGCTTCTTTACCTTAGGGCAGTGGTAGTCTTGGAGCTGTGTTTGGGGTCCTTATGTTGAAATACTGCCCTGCGGCCCAGTCTCCGAAAGGAGAGGGGTCATGTTCTGCTTCAGTATGTCACATTATATGTTATACTACGTAATATATTCATGGTTCCTGCAATGAACTGTAGCTCCCCAGTGCCCGCAGCACTCATGCAGCCCCAGACCATGACACTCCCACCACCATGCTTGACTGTAGGCAAAACACACTTGTCTTTGTACTCCTCACCTAGTTGCCGCTACACATGCTTGACACCATCTGAACCAAATAAGTTTATCCTAGTCTCATCAGACCACAGGACATCGTTCTAGTAATCCATGTCCTTAGTCTGCTTGTCTTCAGCAAACTGTTTGCGGCCTTTCTTGTGCATCATCTTTAGAAGAGGCTTACTTCTGGGATGACAGCCATGCAGACTATTTGATGCAGTGTGCGGCGTATGGTCTGAGCACTGACAGGCTGACCCCCCACCCATTCAACCTCTGCAGCAATGCTGGCAGCACTCATACATCTATTTTCCAAAGACAACCCTCTGGATACATAGGACGCTGAGCACGTGCACCCATCCTCTTTGGTCGACAATGGCGAGGCCTGTTCTGAGTGGAACCTGTCCCGTTAAACCGCTGTATGGTCTTGATCACCATGCTGCAGCCCAGTTTCAGGGTCTTGGCAATCTTCTTATAGCCTAGGCCATCTTTATGTAGAGCAAAAATTCTTTTTTTCAGATCCTCAGAGAGTTCTTTGCCATGAGGTGCCATGTTGAACTTGAAGTGACCAGTATGAGTGCAAGAGTGACAACATCAAATTTAACACACCTGTTTCCCATTCAGACCTGAGACCTTATAACACTAACAAGTCACATGACACCGGGGAGGGAAACTTGCAAATTGGGCCCAATTTGGACATTTTCACTTAGGGGCATACTCACTTTTGTTGCCAGCGGTTTAGACATTAAATGGCTGTGTGTTGAGTGATTTTGAGGGGGACAGCAAATTTACACTGTTATACAAGCTGTACACTCACTACTATACATTGTAGCAAAGTGTCATTTCTTTAGCGTTGTCATATGAAAAGCTAGAATGAAATATTTACAAAAATGTGAGGAGTGTACTCACTTTTATTAGAAACTGTATTTGCTGCCAAGGAGCATGCTAACAAAAGGAATGAGCAGAGGAATGACCTCCCCAGTCTGTAGCTTGTCCTATACTGTCCAATTACAGGCTGTGCCGCTTAACTGCAGAGAGTCTGGTCGCAAGCTTGGCTGTACAGTTAAAGCTATTCTAGTATCTACAAATCTCTATATTTAAAAAAATAAAAGAAAATTATGTAAAATGTAAGAGTCATGCCAAAACTGCCTTTAAAGACTACAATAGGCACTGTACGTTTCTAAAATGTGTGCAAAGTATACATACAGTGCCTTGCGAAAGTATTCGGCCCCCTTGAACTTTGCGACCTTTTGCCACATTTTAGGCTTCAAACATAAAGATATAAAACTGTAATTTTTTTGTGAAGAATCAACAAGTGGGACCCAATCATGAAGTGGAACGAAATTTATTGGATATTTCAAACTTTTTTAACAAATAAAAAACTGAAAAATTGGGCGTGCAAAATTATTCCGCCCCCTTAAGTAAATACTTTGTAGTGCCACCTTTTGCTGCGATTACAGCTGTAAGTCGCTTGGGGTATGTCTCTATCAGTTTTGCACATCGAGAGACTGAAATTTTTGCCCATTCCTCCTTGCAAAACAGCTTGAGCTCAGTGAGGTTGGAAGGAGAGCGTTTGTGAACAACAGTTTTCAGTTCTTTCCACAGATTCTCGATTGGATTCAGGTCTGGACTTTGACTTGGCCATTCTAACACCTGGATATGTTTATTTGTGAACCATTCCATTGTAGATTTTGCTTTATGTTTTGGATCATTGTCTTGTTGGAAGACAAATCTCTGTCCCAGTCTCAGGTCTTTTTGCAGACTCCATCAGGTTTTCTTCCAAAATGGTCCTGTAATTGGCTCCACTCATCTTCAAATCAATTTTAACCATCTTCCCTGTCCCTGCTGAAGAAAAGCAGGCCCAAACCATGATGCTGCCATCACCATGTTTAACAGTGGGGATGGTGTGTTCAGGGTGATGAGCTGTGTTGCTTTTACGCCAAACATAACGTTTTGCAATGTTGCCAAAAAGTTTGATTTTGGTTTCATCTGACCAGAGCACCTTCTTCCACATGTTTGGTGTGTCTCCCAGGTGGCTTGTGGCAAACTTTAAATTACACTTTTTATGGATATCTTTAAGAAATGGCTTTCTTCTTGCCACTCTTACATAAAGGCCAGATTTGTGCAGTATACGACTGATTGTTGTCCTATGGACAGAGTCTCCCACCTTAGCTGTAGATCTCTGCAGTTCATCCAGAGTGATCATGGGCCTCTTGGCTGCATCTCTGATCAGTCTTCTCCTTGTATGAGCAGAAAGTTAGAGGGACGGCCAGGTCTTCGTAGATTTGCAGTGGTCTGATACTCTTTCCATTTCAATATTATCGCTTGCACAGTGCTCCTTGGGATGGTTAAAGCTTGGGAAATCTTTTTGTATCCAAATCCGGCTTTAAACTTCTCCACAACAGTATCTCGGACCTGCCTGGTGTGTTCCTTGTTCTTCATGATGCTCTCTGCGCTTTAAACGGAGCTCTGAGACTAACATAGTGCAGGTGCATTTATACGGAGACTTGATTACACACAGGTGGATTCTATTTATCATCATTAGTCATTTAGGTCAACATTGGATCATTCAGAGATCCTCACTGAATTCTGGAGAGAGTTTGCTGCACTGAAAGTAAAGTTGAGTCTTCAAAAAAAATTACAGTTTTATATCTTTATGTTTGAAGCCTGAAATGTGGCAAAAGGTTGAAAAGTTCAAGGGGGCCGAATACTTTCGCAAGGCACTGTGTGTGTGTGTGTATATATATAATAAATAAATAAATAATTTTAGAGGGAACTTACTTATTAATCTGGATGAGGTCTTGCGAGGTCTCAACCCAACATCCACTCAGCATAGCAGCAAAATAACTGGACCTAGCACAAAGGATAGCCCTGGGAATATTGAAAACAAAAAAAAAAAAAAAAAAAAAAAAGCCATGATGCCTAGTCATTTTTTTTTTTTTTTTTTTTGCAGATTGAACACATTGTAAGATTCTAACATCATTCATACTAGCCAAGTAGGTGCAATGGAGGTTATTAGTCCACATGTCATTGTAAAACAAATTGAAAAAAGGTCCTAAAGTTTAAAAGTCGGTACTGTACAGTCCAATAGGTATTCTCACCACCCAGCTAGCTTTAAGCTGGATGGTGGCATGCAGAGACACAGTTGCTGGTGTTATTGCTCCAATGATGCATTTCATTGTGAATTTGTTTTCTACAATGACATTAAATCCTATCTCTTACAGCAAACCATCTTTCATAAAATGCTGCATCCCTTGACACCCTCTGGTCCAGTTCCACTACTAAAATGCAAAAGGAACAGATCCAGAATGTTGTCAGCTATTAAAGTAGCAATAACATCTGCTTAAAAAAAAAAAAAAAACTGTTTAACCACTCCTGGACCGTAAGGTTTTAACCCCTTAACGCAGTGCTGTATCGCAAGAAATGGCCTGGTCATTACTTTAACTCATAATTGCGCATTCGTGCGACACTGTACCCTAACAAAACTGATGTCCTTTTTTCCCCCCACAAACAGAGCTTTTTTTTTGGGGGGTCCCAGCAGGGTATCCTAGGTCCTAATCCTGAGTTAGGCAGCAAGAAACTGATTAGTAAGCTCTAAGTGACTGATGGTCAAGAGAGACAGCCCCTAAGGTGTGTCTAGTTAAAGCTTTTTAGTGAAGTTTCACTACCTAGCCTGCTCCTGCAGAGGGCGCCATTACCCTATAGTGATGAATCTTGGAAGAGGCTGCGTCTGTCAGAGGACGCAAAAGGAAAAAAAAAGGATTTTACACTACGGTGTCCCTCTTGCGTTTTCCTATGCCCTATGTGATGTGAAATAAAAAAAAAAAAAAAAAACGTATGCACAAGTTTAAAAACATAAGTAAATATGAACTACCTTTCTTGTTTACGAATGCAAGCAGCATTATGATTAAAAAAAAATAGAAATAAAAAAAGTGGATGTATATGGATTTTGTTTGGAGAATATCCTTTAGTATCACTTTAAGAGGAATGCACCAGAAAGGCATTTTCTCATTCTTATTCACCATTTCTGTATTTTAATTGATCATCTTTTAATAGTTTCCTGTTCTGGGGTTTATGCCATTACATTTATACTGGGAAGAAAGACCTTTTTACAGATCACTTAATATAAAATGCATAAATTATAAAACTAAAAAACAACTATGTTGTACAGGGTTTTGCATATTTTGGTGCAGAAACTAAAAAGGACCATCCACAGGAATGCATAATTTCACTCAACAGCGGCACGGCTTTTAACATTTAAAAAAAAAAAAAAAAAAAAAGTTAGCTAAAGATGGAGGCTTAACCCATGTTAAATCTTGGTGAATTATTTTCGTTACAGTGCAGAATGGAGCTAGTATACACTTAAAAAAAAAAAAAAAATGTATCTTCAATGGAGAATTGAATTTAGAAAAGTTACAGATATTATTTAGCGCAAACACTTAGCCCAACTCCAGGCTAGTTTTTTTTTTTAAATAAAGTTTTAAACAAATTAAAAAAATAAGTAATAATAAAAAAAAAAAAAACAACCACCACACAATTCTGGCTGCAATATTCACCTTCAATCACATGCAGTACTTTTCCAGATTTTTTTTTTTTTTTTTAAATCTTTCGTGTTAAATGAGGTTCAGTGGCACTTAACCCAGAAGACTGAGGGTTGGCCAATTGAATGTAAGGTGCCATGGCCCCATCTCCTAAGCATGGCACACAGCACTCAATCTATTCATACATAAAAGGTCATCATGTCAACACTGCTCTCTGCAGCATCCAGAACCATCTACTGTTGGGAGAAGATCAGAGATGAAGACGCCCAAGAGGAGTTGATTATCTTAACCCCTTCCCGCAAATATGCAGCCTCAGCGTCAAGGGGTTGTACCAGGGTGATACCTGCAGCTCTGTTACAGTGGGAAGATTTCACTTCACTTCCTTTTCCATAGCTAAAACAGGGAGTGCGAGGAAACCCCTGTAAACCAAGAGAGTCCCATGTGTCACCAGAACTAGTGTGCCCATTGGAAGATTTCCCTTTATTAGTGTTCTTAGGTCAACCCAAAGATTGCGATTTTCTTTTATTGCCAATTAAAACAGGACAAATCGAAAGGCAAAAAAAGTTTTGCTTTTAGTTACACTTCAAAAGAAGTTTGGGGTTAAAAAAAAAATAAAGAAACAAGCATACTCACCTTGATGCTGCAGCATGGGTGTGATGCTGCAGCTGTGCCAGCAAATCTCGGTCTTCCCAGAGTGAAGAGCAGTGACTGTCAGTTATTGACCTCTACTTTACCCCTCCATCGCTCACTGGAATCCTGAGAAGGAAAAAGGGACAGGCACAGCTAACATCAGCTGTCAGCCAATCGTTGGGAGGCAGACCAAGCTGTCAATCCTTCTAGAGCCTGGAAAGGCTCTGTGACGTCAGTCGACAGCGGGCTTTAGCGGTTGGATGATTCTGGGTCATCGTAGAGTCAAAGTAAATGCCCTCCAGTGACTCAGAAAAGTAGTATGTACAGAAAACAAAGCACCTCTAAGTGTATTACTTTATTCGACAGGGAAATGGCAATAACAATTGGCAACTCACGAGATGAATAAAGTAATACACTTAGAGGTGCTTTTCTGGTTTCCTGTACATCCATTTCCAGAGTTGGCCCTCACTCCTGAGAAGAGCTGCCTTCTCCTAAATGTTCCATACTTTAGCCACCATCAGTGAATACCCTGATAGATCTAAAGACTCTATAAACTTACTATACCATCATGGACTCAATTTTTTTGATCATTTGAGTAACACAAGATTACCCTGAATGCTTGGTATCTACTTTTTAAAATCGGAAGAGTAGTATGGTCAACAATCTCATCAATGAGCTGCTACACTTTAAATTGTCCAGTCATTAGGCTGGGAGACATTTCTTGACCAAACTGTATTGTCTAAAGGCCGGTGTAACGTGAGAATTACCTACCCCGTGAGAAAAACCTACCCTCGTCACTTCCGGGCATGAACAGCTGAGCAGCGCAGCAGTGCGCATGCTCAGAGCCCCGGAGACCTAATGAAAAAGATAAGGAGCTGACTACAGGGCATGCGCAGTAGGATGAAAGTATTAGGGTGTCCGTGAAAAAAACCTACCCACGCGGCGGTGACATGAAAACAGCTGTACTACAATATGAATCATCTCCGCTCCTTCCCCTGACACTTCACTGATGTCGGCTAGTAAATATAAAAGCGGCTGGCGGCTCCGTTATGTATCTTCTCATACACCCGCCGCCGCTTTTATATTTACTAGCCGACATCAGTGAAGTGTCAGGGGAAGGAGCGGAGATGATTCATATTGTAGGGCAGCTGGTTTAATGTAACGGCCGCGTTATACACACTGAGGGTGAACCGGAAGTTACGAGGGTAGGTTTTTCTCACGGGTAGGTAATTTTCACGGAACACCGGCCATAAACAGAGCGATTTTCTTTCCTGCAATGGGAAAGAAAAATCGATTGATTCTCCCATCAACATACAGTTTGTTTTGATGAGGGAATCCCTCCCGTGTTCTCCCGATGGGGGTGCAGGAGAAGCCATCTCAGCTGGTAGAACAGAGTTATTATTATTGTTAGTGACTATAATGGCCACTAGCAATAATCTCATGTAAAATCCGACTGCCTGGTTGTATCCAAAGTTGATTAATCCATCAACTTGGGTACATTCATCCTGCCCGTACATGGTTCAAATCTTCAAGATTCGAACCGTCTATAGCCAGCTTAACTTCCTTAACCACTTCCCGCCCGACCTATAGGCAAATGACGGCGGGAAGGTGGTTACATTACCTGACCGGACATCATATGAAGGCGGCAGAAAAATGCGCTCTGCGAGCCCCCGGGGGGCGCGCAGAGCGGCGATCGGTGATGCGGCGTGTCATTCTGACACATCGCATCACCGATCTCTGTAAAAAGCCTACCGACGCAGGCTCTTTACCATGTGATCAGCTGTGTCCAATCACAGCTGGTCACATAGTAAATAGGAAGTGCCGTTGATCGGCTTTCCTCAGTTCGTGACAGGCACGAGTAGAGGAGAGCCGATCTGCGGCGCTCCTGACAGGGGGGAGGGGTCTGCACTGGTAATCAGAGCATTTATTACCAGTGCAGACCCTTGGGGGGGGGGGGGTAGGGTGCCATTAGAACCACCAGGGATGCGCACCCATGACCCCAGGGACGCCCACCATGGCCACCAGGGATGGCAATTAGGGCTCAGGGAGCCCGCCAGTGCCCTCCCCATCAGTGCCGCCCACCAGTGCTCATTATTGCCCACCAGTGCCGCCTATCAGTGCCCATCAATGCTGCCTATCAGTGCCGCCTATCAGTGCCCAGCAGTGCCGCCTATCAGTGCTACATATCAGTGCTGCATATCAGTGCCACCCCATCAGTGCCTCCTCATCAGTGCCTCCTCATCAATGCCTGTCAGTGCGGCCTCATCAGTGCAGGAAAAAAACGTATCTATTTACAAAATTTTATAACAAACAAAAAAACGTTTTTTGTTCAAACTTTTCAGTCTTTTTTTATTTGTTTAGCAAAAAAAGAAAAAGCCTTGCAGTGATCAAATACCACCAAAAGAAAGCTCTATTTGTGGGAAAAAAATGACATAAATTTGGTTTAGGTACGGTGTTGCATGAGCGCGCAATTGTCATTCAAAATGCAACAGCGCTAAAAGCTATAAATTGGCCTGGGCAGGAAGGGGGTGAAAGTGCCCAGTATTGAAGTGGTTAAAGGTCAGACACTTGGCTACTCTCAATGGCTTGGATGCCTGAATAACGAGTCTATTTAGAATTGTATGTTTTTCTGACAGGCAAGACTGTATATTAGACCTGCACAACTAATCGTTAAAATAATTGCGCTTAAAACAGCATGTCCTAGATTCATATAGAGCAATGCTCTATGAACATTCTCTGCTCACTCACAGCTGTCAAACAAATAAAAGAGCCTTCAGCAAATGTTAATCAACATTGTTAAAGGCTGCTAGAGAACTCTAAGAGCCGGTTTACACTGAGGCGACACGACTCCTTACTACTTCGGGGGCGACTTGTGCATTACCATGCACCACGTCTTCGGAGCGACTTGCAGGGACTTCACATAATGGAAGTCTATGCAAGTCGCTCGGAGGTCGCCCCGAAATAGTACAGGACCCTTTTTCTAAGTCGGAGCGACTTGTGTCGCTCCTATTAGAACGGGTCCTGTAGCGGTCAATGGACCGCGACTTGTCAGGCTGACAAGTCGCGCTAGTGTGAACCGGCTCTTAACCACTATGCTTTACAATATATTTATTTTTACCAGAGACCCTAGAGAATTAAATGGCGATTGTTGCAATCTTTTATGTCACACTGTATTTGCGCACAATTCTTTCAAACACAGTTTTTCAGGGAAAAAAATACACTTTAATGAATTAAAAAAAAAAAAAAAAAAAAAAAAAAACAGTAACGTTAGCCCATTTTTTTGTACAATGTAAAAGAGGATGTTATGCCCAAAAATCGTAAGAGAATCTGGATTTTTATTCTAAGAAAAAAAAAATTTGTGATTCTCATTTTATCCAGAATCGTGCAGCTCTAACATATATGCATTTTAACTGTATTTAGCTTGATGCTTGGAGTTCAACTGAAAGTTAAGGTGTGCTACCAAAAGCAAGGTGCAAAATGTGACAACCCCCCCCCCCCCCCCCAATTACCTGTGTACATGGAAACATTTGTCTTCTATCTGTAGAATGACATCAGTGCAATGAGAACTTTTGTATAAAGACAGTAGGTTCTTGCCAAGATCTGATGGTGGTTCACTGTTGTAGCCCTCTAAAACAGGAAAAAATATAATGCAGACTATGTAAATTGTGCGTTTGCAATTCCACAAGAAAACCAAGCATTATCTAATTGAATCTGCTGCACAGTATAATCAATTATGTGTGCTCTAGCAGTCAGTAGTATTATCATCCAAGAACCAAATTCGGAAAATCCGCTGTCAAACCAAATATGCATGAAAATGAGAATTGATCAGCATCTTGACATTCACAATGTAATAACTTTTAATGGTTTAAAACCATATTCTTCACACATCACGTTTTATACTTCTTAGTCACTGCTACACTTTCTCATGATGAAGGAAAGAGTGCACTGGATCCATTTCCAATAGGACTGTTAGCCTCTGTTCATATTGGAGTGACTCGTTATGCGATTTGACAGGTCAAATCAACTTTATTGACTTTGCGGTACCACATTGATTTGAAAAATAAGTGCATGCACTACTTTTGGCTATTTTGGGTGCGACCAGCATAAAGCCGCACAGATGTCTTCAAAGTCGCACTGAGATGCGGCTTTGAAATTGTGCGATTTCAGATGAAGTCGCACAATTTCAAAGCTCTAGTCAATGTGAACGGGGAATTAAAGCATAAGTGCTTTGTGCAGGTGAATCCCATCAGGTTCCAGCATCTCTTTGCCATGCCTTCTCATGTGAAAAAAAAAAAAAAAACACCTACTCAATTGTAGGATGATCAAATTGGTGAAGGAGAGGAAGGATCTAAGAGAGGTGGGAATGGTCACTGTGCAAAGTGGCCATCTCTGAATAGTCAGTGATTACCTGCATAGTTTACCCTAGGCACGAAAAAAAAAAATGGATTTTTGTAAGAACTTACCGTAAAATCCTTTTCTCTGAAGTTTGACAGGCGCAGCTCCATCTTCATTACCAATAAGGTTATGCTCCTCCCATCAGGAATGGACACTAGGCAGGCAAAAAGCTTAACCACACCTATGGGGGCTGTCCCTGCAGGCATGACCCCTCACACTCTAATCAGTTTAGTTGCAAGCAGTGTTTAGGAGACAAAAAAAACCCCACACACCCAGAAGTAGAGGGGCAGGTGCTGCCTCTGTCGATGAACTTCAGAGAAAAGGATTTTACGGTAAGTTCTTACAAAAATCCAGTTTTCTCTATCGTTAATTGACATACGCAGCTCCATCTTCATTACTAGTAGGGATGTCCCAAAGCAGTATATTTGAGGGGTGGGAAGACGAACTCAAAAAAACGAACGTCAGTCCCCCAAAGGCTAAACTTAGCCTTTCCAATCAAGTAACATGGAGCTCAACAGGAGCTCTCCCAGAACAAAAATTACACCCTCAAATAGAAACTTAAAAAAAAAAAAAAAAAAAAAAAAAAAAAGAGAACTCTTTCAAAACTGTAGCCTGCAAAACCTTGCGGCCAAAAGAAGCATCTGTGGATGCCAACACGTCTACTTTGTAGAATTTTGTAAACGTATGCACAGACAACCAACTTGCCGCCTTGCACACTTGCCATAAGGCACTCAGCACTTTCGTAGAATGCGCCTTCACCGGAAAAGGAGGAACCTGACTGACCCTTCAGTGAACAAGCCTGTACCACCTGGAAATGTTCACAGCAAGACGCAGCCAATCCCTTACGAGGTCCAGCAGAAAAGGACAAAAAGAGCGTCTGACTTTCAAAAAGGTTTGGTTGCTTCCAAATAAACCTTGATCGCCCAGGATCACATCCAAAGAATGCAAAGCATATTCCTTAGGATGCTTGGGCTTAGGACAGAGTGAAGGCAACACAATGTCTTCATTCAAATGAAAATCAGAGACCACCTCTGGGAGAAACGACTGATTAGGACGAAGTACCGGTTTAGGTCTGTGTACCATCAGCTAAAGGGAGCGGTAGGACAACGCCGCCATGCAGATACTCTACGAGCACAAGTGATCGCCACCAAGAAGGCAACCTCCTGAGACAAAAGGCAGAGAAATCTCCCAAATTTTTGAAAAAGAAGGCTTTTGAAGAACGAACGGATAACACCAGATTGAGATCCCACGAGCCAGCGGAGATCGTCTCAGAAGAGCCATATGGCGCACTCCCTGGATGAAAATAGGAATCCATGCATGCGTAGCTAATGGGCGTTGGAAATATATAGCCAAAGCCGAGACATAGCCTTTGATTGTGCCCAAAGCCAACCACTGTTCAACTGCTTTCTGCAGAAAGGCCAAAAGCCCAGCTATAGAAAAAAAGCGAGGATGTACCTTCAGTGATTCACACCATGAGATGTACAACTTCCATGTAGGATGTTAAATCTTCCTTGAAGTCGACTTCCTAGCCTTCAAGAGCGTAGGAATCACAGTCAGAATGACCCCTACTATCCTGCAACACCTGGCTTTCAACAGCCATGCCGTTAAAGCCAGCAAGGATGGAAGATCGGGCCTTGAGACAGCAGATCATCCATGAGAGGAATTCTCCAAGGAGTATCGGCGACCAGCCTTATTAGGTCCACGTACCAAGACCAGGGAGACCAATCCGAAGCCACCAGAATGATTGGAATGCATTCCACCTCTATCCTGCGTAGAAGCCGCGGCAGAAGTTTAAATGGGGGAAATGCATAAATCAGGATATGCGTCCGTGATATCTATGGAGGCTAAAAACTCTCCCTGATGAAGAGACGCCACTACTGTGCGGATGGAATCCATCCAAAACCTCTGTACTCACCCTAAGTGATTCAGATGTGACACACCTTGCCCTCCTGTCCGGGCACTGAATAGGTTTGAATAAGACCCTTGAAACTGTTCCTGAGATGGAACTGGTACAATCTCTCCTTGCAACAGCAAATCTTGTACCACCCCACGCAGGTCCCGTAACCGGACTGGGGATTATTGTAGATTGGACGAAAAGAACCTGTCCAACGGAAGAGACCGGAATTTGATCTTGTACTCTGATCTGATCAGTTTGTGAACCCACTTGTCCTGAATCAAGGAAGTCCAGGGCTCCTGAAAGAAACAAAGACGTCCCCCCTCCCCACCCCAGAACCGGGTGAGGGCTCCCCCCTTTATGCAGCTGAGGACTTGATTTTTCCGGACTTTCCTGACCATGGCTTCTTGGGACCCCCAGAAGACCTGAACTATTTTTCCCTTTCTCTTGCGACCCGGAAGCACAGAAAAAAAAAAAACATTCATGAACATTAAAAGGAAGTACAAAACAATAAAATAACTGTGTTTGATCTATATTAGAACCGCTCAACCTAGGACGTGGCGCCTTACTTTTTGAAGATTGGGGCAGATTAGTACTCATACCCCCCATGATACCTTTGATCAACTCGTCCAGAGAGCATCCAAACAGCCTCTCCCCTGTTAAACAGAAGATCAGCCACAGCCTTTTTTGAGGCCTGGTCAGCTGACCAGCATTTCAGCCATACCAAGCGTCTAATCGCAATCCCCACTGCTGATGTCCTGGCCACTAATTGCGCTTAATCCAGGGGACGTATCACACATGAATACCAGAGCTTGAGCCAACTGGTCTAGTAATTCCAGTACCGCAGGGGGGAGCCGTGCAGCTTCCAAGTTAACTTTTAAGTAACTTCACCCATTCAGCAGCAGTCTGCGCTACAAGAACCTTCACAAAAGGTAGTCTTTAACCTGTGACCTGCCACCACGAGTAAATGGCGGAACAACGATTCCACCCGCCTATCCACCAGTACCATAGTCGCCTTTTTCAACCTGGTCACCTTAGAATCTACTTTTGGTGGAACAGTCCACCTATTGGACACGGCCTTTGTAAAGGAGTAACGGCGTGCAAAACGCTTAGGCACCACCAACATGTGCTTAATGCGTCTCCATTGTTCATCTACAATGGAGTGAAAAAATTCTGGGCAAGGAAACACTTTCCCCCGACTTACGAGATTTGTGGGAGCCAAAAGTCACCTGCGCACCTGACGCTGTAGGTTCATCAGCAATTTTTAGAGCTTCCACCAATGCGTGTTCCTGCACTGCGGTTGATAGGGACAGGTCCTCTTTACCGTCAGAATGCGAAGACACGACCCCTAAAGGTGGTCTGCGTCCGCGGCGACCATATCTATCTCAGAGTCTGAAGACCCTGCTGATGGAAGGGAGGGCGGAGGACGTTTGCGGCTGGCAGCACCACGAATCACCAAATCTACCTTGGACATCAAAAAAACAAAACAAAAAAAAAAAAAAAACACTGCAATCTCTGGCTGAGACTGGGAACCAGAAGGTCCTGCAATCGCTTCCAGGGGGTCTGCAGGTGACATTTTTATCCTGGGACTCAAAGTTATGTAAAAAAAAAATTTCAGGGTACTGTTCCATTAAGACCGCGAAAAACGCGGTCCTACCACTAACACTGCGGGCTCTCAATCCTTGATAATTATATAATAGCAGAGCAGAGGAGGAAAAACCTCAGAAAAAAAAAAAAAAAAAAAAAAACTTTACCAGACCACAAGAAGCTGCCAGCACGATCAGTGTATGATACTGACAGAACAAGAAGAGGAAGAGAAAATTCTGCCTATATCTGTAAAAAGCTATGCCGCAAACCTGTCCAGCGCATGGACCTCAAAAACATGGCCGCTCATACATTCTCAATGGGGAATTCTATAAAATGGCTACCTATGCAATCTTGATGGGAACATAGAAATCATGAACCAGAGAAAAATTGCGGCCCCCACGGCGCGCCATGCGGTCTCTAGGACCCCCAAAAGGGGTCCCAGAACACAAGCATCTAAAAAGGTTCCTGACCTGACTATCCAGTGCAAAAACCACAGCCGGCTGTTGCTTGTAGTTCCTCTGGATCTTGGTCCTCAGGAACTAACTAGTGAAAAAAAAAAAATAAATAAAAAAAAAAAAAAAAAAAAAAAAAAAAAAATCACAAACCTTCCCTGTAACAGCTAAGACCAAAGTCCCAGCAGGGCTAGGTCCTATTACTAACTAGGAAGAACAAACTGATTGATAGAGTGTGAGGGGTTATGCCAGCAGGGACAGCCCCCATAAGTGTGGTTAAGCTTTTTGCCTGCCTAGTGCCTATTCCTGATGGGAGAAACATAACCCTACTAGTAATGAAGATGGAGCTGCGTCTTTCGATGAACGATCGAGAAATAAAAAAGGAATAAAAATTAAACACACATAAAATAATGAATGAATAAAATGTTTTAAAGGAAAACCTGTACTGAGAGAAAATGAAGGCAGCCGCTGTTGATTTTTTATTTTTTTTTAAATGGTAGTCATCTGGCTGTTCCGCTGTACATGCGTACAGATCAGTACCGTTAAATCTCCTGCTTGTTCCAGTACAGTACTGCAAACGTTATTGAAACCAGATGTGCCAGGAAAATAGCATTTTTAAAAAAGATAAATACCAGCCTCCATATTTTTCTTCCTCTCGTGTGCGGAGACATTTCACTCCTCAGAATGACATGAAACTGCAGTAATGTTTTAATATAAGCACACAGAAATTACAAAAGAAATCTTAGCAAAGGTACTATAACCGCTTACGACCACCCGCCGAAGTTGTAGAGATAGACGTGGGTGTTTTCAGCATAAAAGTGGTAACGGAAGCTGTGGAATGTTATCAACTGGCCCAGGGAGGAGGTATAGAGAGAATAGGAGGGGCCCTAGGACAGAGCCTTGGGGTACCCCAACAGAAAGAGGCAGAGGAGATGTTGTATTTGATGCTGAAAATGCGCTGAGATCGGTAGAAGGAGAACCAGGAAAGAGCAGAGTCGCAGAGGCCAAGGGAGTGGAGTTTATTGAGGAGTGGGTGGTCAACTGTATCGAAGGCCGCAGAAAGGTCTAAGAGTACGAGTATGGAGTACTGGCCATTAGTTTTAGCAGTTAGTAAGTCCTTGGTGGGTTTTAGAGTGGTTTCTGTCAAATGTTGTGGACAGAAGCCGGACTTGTAGGGGAACGAGAAGGTTGTTGTTAATGAGGTAGCAACTCATACGGTTGTGGACAAGGCCTTCAAGAAGTTTGGAGGCAAATGGCGGCAGGAAAATTGGTCTTAAGTTTTCCAGACAGGTGGGGTCTAGTGAGGGTTTTTTAAGTATGGGGGTAACCAGTGCATATTTGAGCGGGGAGGGAATAGTGCCAGAAGAGAGGGGGAGGTTGAAGAAGATGTGGGTTAGAGAGAGTAAGGAGTAAGGAACTGAGGGTAGAGAAGAGTAGACTAGGTTTGGATGAGAGGGTTTTGATGAGAGTGGTGTAGTAGGTTTGTTTAGTGGAGTGGAGGCAGGAGTTGTATTTGAGAAGGGCAGATTTGTAGAGGGTGAAGTCTTGTAGAGATTTAGTTTTTCGCCACACTCACTCAAGAGCACGGCTGCGTTTCTTGAGACTTCTGGTGTTGTCTGTTTGCCAGGGTTGTAGCTGGCAAGGCCTGGTTCTGTGTGTAGAAAGGGGGGCGAGAGCGAGTTTGTTCAGGGAGGATGAGAGTATGTTGTTGTAGACAGAAGTGGCCAGGTCTGGGCAGGATAGGGGTGCAATTTTGTCAAAGGCAGTGAATAGCAGAATGGAGAAGGGAAGGGTTGTGGCACAGGTGGTAGAAAACAGGGAGAGTGTGAAACCTTTAAGGTAGTGATCGGAGAGAGGAAAACAGAATTTTTGTAAAATCTTACCTGTAAAATTCCTTTCTCCGAGTCCTCCGACAGTCGCCGCCATCTTCATATTCGTCACAATGGGGTATTAGACTTTGCTCCGTAGGAGTAGCTAGGCAACAGAATATGTCAATATTAAAGCTTTTAACATATCCCCACCCCAGGGGGTGGTCCCCTCAGTCTATACCCTCCTGCTTCAGTTTCAGTGGAATAGCAGTAGAGTACCTAAACCCCAAAAGAGGGGCGGGGGCGGCGACTGTCGGAGGACTCAGAGAAAGGAATTTTACAGGTAAGATTTTACAAAAATTCCGTTTTCTCTTACGTCCTCCGACAGTCGCCGCCATCTTCATATTCGTCACAATGGGGACGTCCCAAAGCAGTGCAAACATGAGGGGTGGGAAACACAGCCGCGCCTAAAGGCAACGCAGTCTCCACATCAAGAAAGTAACCTTACCAAAGGAAGGAAACCAGCTGGGCAACACGAGAAAAAATTTGCTCAACGGGAGCAATAACCCAGGAAAAAAACTAAATAACCCAGGGATACAAAGAAATCCCAAACAGCCCAAAGGACCAAAACCAGGGACCCTAAGTGACCGCCGCAGTAGGAACCTTGCGGCCAAAGGAAGCATCTGCCGATGCTTGAACATCCACTCTGTGGAACAGAGTGAAGGTGTGCACGGTCGACCAATTCGCCGCCCTACACACCTGGGCCACAGAAGCCCCATGACGACAGGCCCAAGACGTACTCAGAGATCTGGTAGAGTGCACCCTCACAAGCATAAGGGAAACATTTCCCCGCAAAGCATAGGCCTGTTCAAAGGCCTGTCTGAACCAATTGGCGACGGCAGAAGCCGATGCCGCCACGCCCTTCCGAGGACCCCCGGAAGGACAAACAAAGAATCCGACTTGTGAAAAGATTCAGACGATTTTAGGTAAACCCTAATCGCCATGAACAGCATCCAAGGAGTGCAACACCACCTCCTCCGAATGTTTAGACTTCGCGCAAGGCGAAGGCAAGACAATGTCCTCATTGAGGTGAAATTCCGAAACCCTCTTCGGAAAAAAAGAAGGGTTAGGTCGCAAGACCACCTTAACCAAGTGATTGACCAGATACGGACAATGGCAGGACAGGCTGCCAGCTCCGACACTCTGCGAGCCGAATTGATCGCCACCAAAAAAGGTGACCTTCTAGGACAACATAGACAACGAGATCTACCCGATCCGTTCAAAAAAGAACCATGTTGTAACACGGACAGAACAAGATTCCAGTCCCAAGGAGGCAGAGGCACCCTCCTAGGAGGGACCAGATGCCCCCGAACAAAAGTGCCAATCAAGGAGATAGATGCCATAGGACGTTGAAAAAAGAACGGCCGTCGCAGACACCTGACCCTTGATCATAGCCAGCGCCAAACGCTGTCAACACCCTTTCGAAGGAAGGACAACACCCCAGACACCGACCACGGGCGAGGTGAAGACCCCCTGAACTCACACCAGGCAAAATAGGCCTCCGAAATACGGCAAAAGACCTACCCCGAGGAAAAAATTCCTTGCGTCGATCAAAGTGTGAATGACCTCAGGGGAGAGACCCCTATCCCTCAGGGCCTCGGTATCAACAGCCAGGCCGGCAAAGCCAGCGACTGCAAGGCAGGACGAAATATCAGCCCTTGAGACCGGAGATCTTCCCGAAGAGGCAGACGCCACGGGGCGTCGACCGCCAAATGCACGAGGTCTGCGTACCAGGACCGGCGAGGCCAGTCCGGTGTCACAAGAATCACCGTGTTTTGGTTCCGAGACCAACCTGCGAAGGAACCTGGGCAGCAATTGAAACGGTGAAAACGCATACATCAGTCGGTACTGATGCCACGGAGCTACCAACGCAGCTGACGCGTCTGCACGAGGATCGCGTGGCCTTGCCACGAACCTGTACACCTTGCTGTACAGACGAGACGCAAACAGGTCCCCCTCCGGAAGACCCCACGTCGCGCACAACATCTGGAGAACACCCGGACAGAGGGGCCATTCCCCCTGGTCCAGGGACTGGCGGCATCAGATAATCCGCCCGCCAGTTCTCCAACCCCTGGAATGTGAACCGCCGATATCGCCGGGACATGCGTCTCGGCCCAAGACAGAATGTCGGCCACTTCCCGAGCCACCCGGGCCCTCTTGGTGTCCCCTTGGCGAATGACGTAAGCCACCGCCGTGGCAATGTCCGTCTGCACCCGAACCGGACAGCCCTGCAGCCTGTCCGGCCAACGTTGAAGGCAGAGAATCATCGCACGCAATTCCAGAATGCTGACCGGAAGGGAGGATTCCCCCTCCGACCAAGTTCCCTGGGCGGACAGAACGCCCAGAACACCACCCCAGCCCGACAGGCTGGCATCCGTGGTGACCACCGTCCATGAGAGAGGACGAAAAGACTTGCCCCCTGACACCGGCGGGGACAGGAGCCACCACAGAAGAACCCTTCTGGTGCGATGGCCCAACGAAATCCGGATCCAGAGATCGCGGTCGCCCGTCCCACCTGGACAGGATCTCCGCTTGTGAAACTGGGCGAAGGGAATCGCCTCGAAAGCCGAGAACATCAATCCCAGACATCTCATGCACGTCCGAGTGGACGAGGACGGAGCGTCCCTGAGGGACCCGACTTCCTTCCTGAAGAGTCCTGAGTTTGTCGTCCGGTAGGAAGACCTTCGCCTGGACAGGGTCCAGAACCATTCCCAGGTAAGGGAGACGAACCGATGGGCACAGTGCTGACTTTGGAAAAGTTATCGTCCAACCAAACTCCTGCAGAGACTGCATCGTAACGGACAGAGCCTTCTCCAGACCCTGGCTGGTCGCAGACCGAACCAGAATATCGCCCAGATACCCTAGGACAGAGACGCCCTGGGCTCTCAACAAAGCCAAAACCGGTGCCCGCACCTTGGTGAACACCCGTGGAGCCGAGGCGAGACCAAAGGGCAACGCCACAAATTGGTAGTGATCCTCCGCTATGGCGAATCGAAGGTACCTCTGGTGACCCTCGAAATTCGGGATGTGAAGATACGCATCCTTCAAGTCGATGGAAGCCATGAACTCCCCCTGGAACCAGGGCAGCCACCACCGACCGCAGAGATTCCATGCGGAACTTGCGCACCCGCACAAAGCGGTTCAGCGCCTTTAAGTCCAGAATCGGACGTACCTTGCCCTCCTTCCCGGGCACGGTGAACAGATTGGAATAGAACCCCCGAAACCGGTCCCGATGAGGCACCGGGACCACCACTCCCTGAGCCCTCAGGTCCTGCACCGCTAGATGCAGATCCCGCAAACGCTCCGGGGACAGAAGATTTGAGGGAAAAAAACCTGCGCTCCGGCCTATAGAGAAACTCGATCTCGTAGCCAGATCGAACGATTTCCTGAACCCACCTGTCCTGAACCCGGGACAGCCAAGGCTGAAGGAAACCGAGCAAGCGTCCCCCCACCCCAGAGTCGGGTGAGGGCGCCCCTTCAGGCCGCACTGTTGTGGGCCGCTGAACCGGACTGGCCGGACTTTTGCTTACCAGTCCACGGCTTCTTACCAGGAGCCGCCTTAGCCTAGTGGGATTAGGGTAAGAGCGTGCTCTTACCACCCGTGATCCCCCTAATTAACGTATCTAGGGACTCACCAAAAAAGGCGAGAACCATCATAGGGCAGATTAGCCAAGGTCTTACGCGAAGATTGGTCCACCGACCAACACTTCAACCAAACCAAAACGGCGAGACAATACCGCCACACCATGTACACGTGCAGCCAACGGAACCATATCCAGGTCCGCATCACACAAATACATGACACCCTGGTGGATTTGATCCACCATATCCAAAGTCGCCTGGAGGGCAGAATCAGCCACCAGGACGCAATTAAGCACCTGCGTCCAGCTCGCGACAGCCTGGGCCGCCATATAAAGCTTTCAGCATAGAACCCATAATAGAATAGGCATGACGGGCAAGGGACTCAGTCCGTTTGTCCGTGGCATCTCGGAACACCGGGATATCCTCAGCAGGAATCGCAGTGGGCTTATTCAGAAACGCTATCACGTGATCCACCGGAGGTGGGACACACCAACGCCCATCAGTAGCGGGCGTAAAAGGATAGCGCAGCTTAAACCTACTTGGTATAGCAAAAGGCTTGCGTATATTACGCCAATGTTCCTTTACAGCGCATTGAAAATCATCAGTGCAGGGAAATACCTGCGATGTTTTGCGTCTTTTCTGCGTCCCATAAGCCGCCAAGGCAGCAGGAGGACAAGGTTCATCCTGTAAACGCAGTGTTCGCTTGATAGAAGCAACCAATTCATCCATGAGTGCAAGCTCTTCAGACGAGCCAGGGGGAGAAATACCAACCCCCTCAACCTCAGCCTCCATTTCTGACCCTACAAGGTCCAGGGAGGAACGGGACCCCGACAAGGAGACCCCAGCAACAGCAGCCCCATCACCAACACCCTCTGAATCAGAGGAAATTGAAAACTCTGGGCCTTTTTGAGGATTGAGCAGCCATCAGCAATTGCACCTGAGTCGCAAGGCTAGCCACAATCGCAGCCAAATCCCCCCCCGAGGGGGAAAACCGCAGTCCCCTGGCTTCCCACCAATGTGACAGGAAATTTGCTTTCCTGAGAATCCATGCCCCAAAATGAGTAAAATAAAAATGGGTGACCGCCCCTTTAAATAAGGCGCTGCGAACGTAGCCCACCGCCACACAAGCACACCCACACCAGGGACCCCCACAGGGAGAAGTTATACTCAGGCAAGGATACAGAGAATAGAGGCAAAAAACCTGGAGAGACCGCTGCTGCTGCTGGCCAGATCGGTGCTCCTGTAGAAAAGGAATTGCTGATATTCAGGGCGCTCCATTAAAGCCTATGGGAGGCTACAAGAAAATGGCCGCCATGCATGTGTACCATGCGGCCGGAGCGAGTACAGCCAAAATGGCGCCGTTTGGCGCCGAAACCGCCGCTCCCCCACCTCATGAAGGTGGAATAAAAATACACTACATAGTTATAAAGAACATGGTGGACCGCCGCAGCGGCGCTGTAATGTGCCCCAAACATGATAGCATCAAGTTCCACAGCACACAGCCGTTCACACACTCAGACTGACACAGAAGTGCAGCACAGCCCCCCCTCCTTGCAGTCCACAGCATGCAGTGTGAGAGATAGGGAAACATCAATAGTGTGAACACAGGGCAAGGTAACACAGTCCCAGACTGACACCCCCCAGACAGACAGGTCCCCACATGAATACACTTACCTCTTACATGGCGTGGGGGACCCGCACAGGCGAACAAGCCGCTGTACATGAGACAGGGAGAGTCGCATCCAGGACGCAGCAGAAGGTGGGTTGAGAAACCGCACAGCGTCCAGTGAGGTAGCCACCTCACCCTAGCATCCCTGCACGAAACAGGGATGGGTCGTTCAGAAAACTCAGGAGCGGTACCTGACTGAACGCTCGATGGCGGGCTGAGAAGCCACTGACCCACAACCTGCGACCAGGGGAGTCAGCCCGAGACGCAGCCCGCATTATCCTCTTCATCCGAAGATCTAACTATTGCTGGTAAAAATAACAGCTAAATAAAGAAAGAGAGAAAAAAAACTCAAATAAAATCAAAAAAGAGAGAAGGCTGAGACAAAATGCCCCAGCATAGAGACATCCAGCTACTCCTGACAAGCTAGACATTGAAACTGAAGCAGGAGGGTATAGACTGAGGGGACCACCCCCTGGGGTGGGGATATGTTAAAAGCTTTAATATTGACATATTCTGTTGCCTAGCTACTCCTACGGAGCAAAGTCTAATACCCCATTGTGACGAATATGAAGATGGCGGCGACTGTCGGAGGACGTAAGAGAAAAGGGGTGTTCGAGAGGTTGAGGGGAGTGCAGAGGTGGGAGAAGGTCAAGAGCATTGCCATTTGGAGTGAGTGGTAGTTTGTGTCCATCGTTTTAGGTTGAAAGGAGGAGGTTAAATTGAGTAGTTGAGAAGTGGCTGAAATGTTAAAGTCACCGAGAATGATGGCAGGTAATTCTGACGAGAGGAAGTAGGGTAGCCATGTGGAGAAGTCATCGGGAAAAATGGGAAACTGTGCTGGTGGGGCAGGTAAATTACTGAAATCCTCAGACAAACTGGGGAAAAAAGGCAAATGCAGTGCACTTCAAAAGGAGCAGAGGGAAAGAGAGGAAGGTGTAGGAAGAACCTGGAATAAGCTTTGTGGGGAGAGAAGTCCAACTCCGCCTCCTTTTTGTCCGCTGGATCTAGGTGAGGGAGTCCAGAGGAGGCCACCATGACAGGGCAGCTGGAGAGGCAGTGTCGGATTCTGGGAGTCAGGTTCAGCGATAGCAAGTAGATAGAGAGATTTGGAGAGAAAAAGGGTAATTGACAGAGGCAAGTTTGTTAGAGACTGAGAAGGCATTCCATAGGGTACCCCAAAAAAGGGGAGGGGGGCTGTCTCTTGGAATCAAGGGAATCGAGATAAGAGAGCGGGAGTTACAGCTACTGTCAGATATGGTAGACTGCTAATTCTGGGGGTAAGAGTTGGCTGGGGGAGGGCCAGGGTATGGGGCAATATCCCCAGACGTTAGGAGTAGTAGGAGGGTGAGGGTGTTAAGGTGGAAGTGGGATTTTTTTTTTTTAGGGCAGATGCTGCAGTGAAGGGGGAAGAGGTGGCATTGTGTGGTCTCCGAATGAGCAGGTGGTGATAAGTGCAGTAGTTTTGAAAGTGAGGGGGATATGTACTGGTTGTGGGGTGGAGAGGGGGGGGTAAAGAGATGATAGTTTCAGGAGAGTGGATGTTCTTGCAAAGAAGAGTAGTATGAGCATGTTGGAGGGTGGAGAGAGGGGGGAAAGAAGGCAGAGGGAAAGAGAAAAGATGAAGGAAATTTTTAAGAGAACTTAGCGTTGATAACTAATGTTTGTTCTTGCCTTTACAGTAGTGCCTTATTTAAAGTGACGTATTGAAAGTGCCAGGCACTTAACGCCGCAGTGGCACTTTACCCAAGCAGTGGCCAACCTGTTTCTTGCAAGCCGTCCCGAGAGTGAAGCTCAATTTATCCTGGGATGGGCTATACAAAAAGTCAGGAAGAAGTGGATCCTTCATAAAATTCCAGGAAGAGATCATCACAGCCCTTCTGTATCTAGAAGGTGCTGTGGCCCAAATTCCCAATCCAGATGCAGCGAGCAGGCAGCATGAGAGGCAATTTACGCATGTCCTCCCTGGTACCCCTATCCAAAGAGCACTCCAAAGATGTGTCTGTAGAAAACGCGGATATGGGTGTGACACCCGCTTTATTTTTTTTTTATCCCGCCTGTCCTGGTCAACCTGGTCTTTGCATCGGGGACTGTTTCTGTCGCTACCACACACTAGTAGAGTATTAGCATAGGGTACAGCACAGCACAGTCTAGGACACACTTTCACACAGGCTCTCGAAAGATGTTAGATGGCTACCGCATTTTGAGAGACCATAGCCTGGAACGTTTAAAGTTTTTTTACAGTTACAAAAAAAAATTTTCTGTTCTTACTGTACTTTTTAATATACTGCTATAGTGTAATGTTTTATTGTTACGTTTTTTCATTGTTAAAATATAGTTTTCTTTGCAGATACCACCATTCTACTGTTTTACTGCACTGTATACTATTATATTGTAATGTTTTATTGATACAGTGTTTTATGGTTACTATTGTTTGCTTTGCAGGTACGCCCATCAGCTGCAGGACTGATTTGTTTATTCTGACAGCAACAGCATTAGCTCTCAGCATATATGTAAATCAATGATTGCAGAGCTGTAGGAGGTGATTTCACCATGGCAGTTAAATAAAAAAAAAAAAAAGCACATATATGGCGAAGCACAGGGGATGGGGGTGAACACAGAGGGCGGATCTCCCCTAGGTTCCACCATATACAGTATCTCACAAAAGTGAGTACATCCCTCACATCTTTTCATGTGACAACACTAAAGAAATGACTGCTACAATGTAAAGTATTGAGTGAATAGCTTGTATATCTCCTCTCTCCCCGTATCAATGGAGGCCCAGGGTGTAAGGGCTCTTTCACACGGGCGATCCGATCAGATCCACCTGTCAGTTTTTTTAGGCGGATCTGATCGGATCCTCCATGCAGCTCTATGGGGCAGCGGATGTCAGCGGAGACACCTCCGCTGACACCCGCTGCCATCTGCATCCGATCCTGTGCGTGAAATCTGGACGGATGGAAACCCTATTTTTCCATCCGTTCAGTAATCGGATCGGATCGGATCTGATGAGAGCGGACAGGCGGTCCGCTCTCATCCGATCCCCCATAGAGGGCAGCGGGGGCTGAGACACCTCCCTCTCCGCTCTGCAAGCGGAGACGGAGCTGTCATCCGCAGGCTCAGCGGGGATCGCGGATCGATCCCCGCTGAGCAACACGAATCCGCCTACGGAGGCGGACCGTGTGAAAGAGCCCTAAAAGAAAATGCTCCAGATAGTATAATATTGCTTAAACAGTTTAATTTTTATTAATCAATAGATGCATATACTCTTTGAAATTGAAAGATTGGCACTCTACTCAGTTCACAACTTTTTTATGTATATATAATTCTTATTGTTATTTTTTTGCACCAAGCACTTGTATTATTGATTGCAACAAGTCACACACAAACCAGTAGAATATAATCTTGAGTTGATAACATTTAGCAAGAGCTGTAGGTAGCACTAGTTAAGACTATTACTGACATCCAATCATCTTTAGGTCCTAAGATACCGGAAGCTGCGAGCATTTCATGACTTTGGTTTTGCCAGATATAAACAGTGCCATTGGGAAAGCATCTTATCACACCGATCTTTGTGTGGTCAGATGCTTTAAGGGCAAAGGAGAGATCTAGAGTCTAAATGGACCACATTTTTTTCCCCAAAAATAAAATGAAAAAAAAAAAAAAAAAAAAAAAAGAGAAGGTGTCAAAGAAAAATAAAGAATAAAAAAATTCAAGCACCCGTCCCCCAGCGCTTGCACGCAAAAGGAGCACGCAAGCATCGGTCTGGTGTCATATGAAACAGCAAATTGCACCAAGCTTGTGAGGTACTACCACAAACGTCAGATCGAGGGCAGTAATTCTTGCAGTAGACCTCCTCTGTAAATCTAAAGTGGTAACCTGTAAAGGCTTTTAAGAATGTACGTAGCTTGTCACTGCTGCACAGCAATTTTAAAGCATGTCATGTTTGACATCTATGTACTCGGCATAAGATCTTCTTTTATATTTTACCAAACAATGGGGCAATATATAGTGTATTTTTTTTTTTTTTTTATGCACAAAGTTATTTTTCCCCCCAAAAACTGAGTTTGGAAAAATCTCTGCGCAAAAACCTAGTGACAAAAAAATTGCAACACCCACCATTTTGTTCTGTAGAGCCTCGGCTTTAAAAAAAATGCATATAATGTTTGGGGGTTCAAAGTAATTTTCTAGTAAAATAAAAAAAAAAAAAAAAAAAAAGTGTCAGAAAAGCTTGGTGTTCAAGTGGTTATAAGAGTGGGTGATGTGCAGCATAAGCTAATATTGGGCATAAAATGGCAGTTCAAACACCTCCCAAAATGACCCCTTTTTGGAAAATAGACACCCCAAACTATTTGTTGAGAGGCATGTTGCATCCATGGAATGTTTTATATTATGACACAAGTTTCCATGGTATATCTTATATTATGACACAATTTTCGTAAAAATAAAGATTTTTTTTTTTTTTTTTTTTAAACACAAAGTTGTCACTAAATGATATATTGCTCACATGCAATTACATGCAACACATGGAATTACACCCCAAAATACATTCTGCTGCTTCTCCTGAGTACAGGGATTCCACATGTGTGAGACTTTGTGGGACCTTAGTTATGTTCGGGACCCTGAAAACCAATCACTGCCTTCAGGTTTTCTAAGGGCGTAAATTGCTCATTTTACTTCCTTACTACCTATCAAAAAAGCCCTATTTTGGAAAGTAGACACATGCCATTTGCTGAGAGGCATGTTGAGTTCATGGAATATTTTATATTTTGCCACGTTTCAGGCAGGGGAAAAAATAATCACAAAAATGTTTTTATTTCACTCCTCACTACCTATCACAGTTTCGGAGGCCATGAAATGCCAAGATAGCACGAAACCCCCCCAAGCGACCCCTTTTCAGAAAGTAGACACCCCAAGGTATTTGCTAAGAGGCATGGTGAGTATTTTGCAGCCCTCATTTGTTTTGGAAAATGAAGAAAGACAAATAGAGTTTTTGTAAAAACTTACCGTAAAACCCTTTTCTCTGAGTCCTCCGACAGTCGCAGCCCCTCATACAGCCTTCAAAGAGTGGGTAATGGCGCCCTCTGCAGGAGCAAGCTAGGCAGTTTTAAAATGTTGATTGAAAACTTTCTATACTTAGGCACACCTCCAGGGGGCCGTCCCTCAGCCATTATCCTGATCCAGTTACCACTGTCCTTCAGTTTGTAGCAAGCAGTACCGGAAGGCAATAACCCCAAGATCCAAGAAAAAACCAGAGGGGTGGGGACTGCGACTGTCGGAGGACTCTGAGAAAAGAGTTTTACGGCAAGTTCTTACAAAAACTCTATTTTCTCTTACATCCCGAGACAGTTGCAGCCCCTCATACAGCCTTCACGAGTGGGACGTCTCAAAGCAGTGCAGGTGTGAGGGGTGGGGAGACGCAACCTACCAAAAGGTAATGTATCAACCAGGCCCAAAAAAAAAAAAAAAAAACACAACAACTGAGCCAACAGGGCAAAAAATCTCAAACAGGAGCTAAACCAGAAAAAAAAAACACCCCAGGAAGAGACAAAGAAAAAAAAAAAAAAAAAACGGAATTTTTGTAAAATCTTACCTGTAAAATTCCTTTCTCGGAGTCCGCCGACAGTCGCCGCCTCTTCATATTCGTCACTAATGGGGTTATTGACCTTTGCTCCGTAGGAGTAACTAGGCAACAGAATATATTAATATCAAAGCTTTTAGCATATCCCACCCCCAGGGGGTGGTCCCCTCAGTCAATACCTCCCTGCTTCCTGCATTTCCAACTCAGTTTCAGTAGCATAGCAGTAGAGTACATAAACAAACCCCAAAAGAGGGGCGGGGGCGGCGACTGTCGGAGGACTCAGAGAAAGTAATTTTACAGGTAAGATTTTACAAAAATTCAGTTTTCTCTTACGTCCTCCGACAGTCGCCGCCTCTTCATATTCGTCACTAATGGGGACGTCCCATAGCAGTGTAGACATGAGGGGTGGGAAAAAGCAGCCGCGCCTAAAGCAACGCAGTACCCACATCAGATAAAGGAACCTTACCAAAGTAAGAGAACCAACTGGGCAACAGGAAAAAGTGCTCAACAGGAGCAACAACCCAGGAAAGAACAAGTAACCTAGGGGTAAAAAACACCCCAACAGCCAAGGGCCCAAACAAGGGACCCTAAGGCACTGCCGCACTAAGAACTTTACGGCCAAAAGAAGCATCTGCCGATGCCTGAACATCCACTTTGTAAAATTTTGAGAAGGTGTGAACGGATGACCAAGTCGCCGCCTTACACACCTGGGCCACAGAAGCCTGATGACGATAGGCCCAAGACATACTCAGAGACCTGGTAGAGTGCGCCTTCACAGGAAAAGGAGGAACCTTCCCCTTCAAAGCATAGGCTTGCACAATCGACTGTCTGATCCATTTGGCGATGGTCGCAGCCGACACCGCCATGCCCTTCCGAGGACCCTCAGGAAGAACAAAGAGAGAATCCGACTTGCGAAAAGGATTTAGTCGATGACAGGTAAACCCTGATCGCCTTAACAACATCCAAGGAATGCAAGGCCACCTCCTTCGGATGCTTAGGCTTCGCGCAAAGCGAAGGCAGAACAATATCCTCATTGAGGTGAAATTCCGAGATCCTCTTCGGAAGAAAAGACGGGTTAGGTCGCAAGACCACCTTATCCAAGTGAATCACCAAATACGGAGATTTGCAGGACAAGGCCGCCAGCTCCGACACTCTGCGAGCCAAAGTGATCGCCACCAAGAAGGCAACCTTCTTGGACAACAAAGACAACGAGATCTCCCTAATATTTTCAAAAGGAGCATGTTGCAACACGGACAGAACAAGGTTCAAATCCCATGGAGGCAAAGGCTCCCTCCTAGGAGGGACCAAATGGCGCACCCCTTGAACAAAGGTGCTAACCAAAGAGTTAGACGTCACAGGGCGTTGAAAGAGAACGGCCAGCGCAGAAATCTGACCCTTAATCGCGGCCAACGCCAAACGCTGGTCCACGCCCGTCTGAGGGAAAGCCAACACTCTCGACACTGAGTACGAGCGAGGGGAATACCCCCTGGACTCACACCAGGCAAAGTAAGCCTTCCAAGTACGGTAGTAAATCTTCCCCGAAGATGCCTTCCTAGCCTTGATCAAAGTGGGAATGACCTCAGGGGAAAGACCCCTATCCTTCAGGACCTGGCTTTCAACAGCCAGGCCGTTAAAGCCAGCGACTGTAAAGCAGGATGGAATATCGGTCCTTGAGACAGGAGATCTTCTCGAAGTGGCAGACGCCACGGAGCGTCGACCGCTAGATTCACGAGGTCTGCGTACCAAGACCGGCAAGGCCAGTCCAGTGCCACCAGAATCACCGTGCGCGGTTCAGAGGCCAACCTGCGAAGGAGCCTGGACAGCAGCTGAATCGGTGGAAAGGCATACATCAGGCGATACTGATGCCAGGGCGCCACTAACGCGTCTGAGGAGTCTGCCCGAGGATCGCGTGTCCTTGCCACGAACCTTTCCACCTTGTTGTTTAGACGAGACGCGAACAGGTCCACATCTGGGGACCCCCACTTCGCGCACATCTGGAAGACATCCGGGTGAAGGGACCATTCTCCCTGGTCCAGGGTCTGGCGGCTCAGATAATCCGCCTGCCAGTTCTCCACCCCCGGAATGTGAACTGCAGATATCGCCGGGACGTGCGTCTCGGCCCAAGACAGAATGTCGGCTACTTCCCAAGCCGCTCGGGCACTCCTGGTGCCCCCTTGGTGGTTGATGTAGGCCACCGCTGTGGCATTGTCTGTCTGTACCCGAACTGGACGGCCCTGAAGCCTGTCCGTCCAACGCAGTAGACAGAGATTTATCGCTCGCAATTCCAGAATGTTGATCGGAAGGGAGGATTCCTCCTTCGACCAAGTACCCTGGGCGGACAGAATGCCCAGAGCACCACCCCAGCCCGACAGGCTGGCATCCGTGGTGATCACCGTCCACGACAAAGGACTTGCCCCCCGACACCGCCGGGGCCTGGAGCCACCACAAAAGACCCCTGCGGGTGAGACGGCTCAACGACAGCCGCAGATCCAGAGATTGCGGACGCCCGTCCCACTTGGCCAGGACCTCCGCCTGAAGCTCCCGTGTGTGAAACTGGGCGAAGGGAATCGCCTCGAAGGCCGAAACCATCAATCCCAGACACCTCATACACGTCCAGGGGGAAGAGCACTGATTGTCCCTGAGGGACCTGACTTCGCACTGAAGTGTCCGAAGCTTGTCTTCCGGCAGGAAGATCTTCGCTTGAACAGAGTCCAGAATCATCCCCAGGTAGGGAAGACGAACCGACGGACACAACGTTGACTTCGGAAAATTTATCGTCCAACCGAAGTCCTGCAGAGTCTGCATTGTGATGGACAGGTCGTTCACCAGGCCCTGACTGGTCGCGGACTGAATCAGGATATCATCCAGATACCCCAGGACAGAAATGCCCTGGGCCCTCAATAAGACCAGAACCGGCGCAAGCACCTTGGTGAAAACCCGCGGAGCCGAAGCGAGACCAAAGGGCAACGCCACGAATTGATAATGATCCTCAGCAATGGCAAATCGAAGGTACCTCTGGTGACCCTCGAAAATGGGGATGTGAAGGTATGCATCCTTCAAGTCGATGGAGGCCACGAATTCCCCCGGAACCAGGGCAGCCACCACTGATCGCAGGGATTCCATGCGGAACTTGCGAACCCGCACAAAACGGTTCAGAGCTTTTAAGTCCAGAATCGGACGTACCTTGCCCTCCTTTCTGGGCACAGTGAACAGATTGGAGTAGAACCCCCGAAATCTGTCCCGATGAGGCACCGGAACCACCACTCCCTGGGCCCGCACCGCCAGGTGCAGATCCTGCAAGCGCCCTGGAGTCAGCTGAAGGTTTGAGGGGAAAAATCTGCCCGCCGGCCGAGAGAGAAACTCGATCTTGTATCCAGATCGAACGATTTCCTGAACCCATCTGTCCCGAATGCGGTACAGCCAGGGTTGAAGAAAACCGAGCAAACGTCCCCCCACCCCAGAACCGGGTGAGGGCGTCCCTTCAGGCCGCATTGTTATGGGTAGCGGACCCGGACTGGCCTGACTTCTGCTTACCCGTCCACGGCTTCTTCTGGGAGCCTTGGCCCTTGAAGGGCTTGCCCTTATAGTGCGACCGAAAGGCACGAAAGGACCCCTGAGAGGGCCTAAACAAGGTATTCTTCTTACCACGAACAAACTTAGTCTTGTGAGTTTGGGGCAAGAGAGTGCTCTTACCCCCAGAAATACCCTTTATCAGAGTATCCAAAGATTCGCCAAAAAGGCGAGATCCCGCGTAGGGCAAATTAGCCAAAGTCTTGCGGGAAGACTGGTCAACAGACCAACATTTCAGCCATATCAGGCGACGGTTCAAGACCGCCACACTAGAAAGACGCGCAGCCAAAGGAACCATATCCAAGTCCGCATCACACAAATACATGACACCCTGATGAATTTGATCCACCATAGCCAAAGTTGTCGGCGGGGCAGAGTCAGCCACCAGAGTGCGCCTGAGCACCTGCGTCCAATCCGCAATGGCTTGGGCTGCCATAACGGAAGCAAAAATAGGCTTCAGCATAGAACCAGCAACCGTATAAGAATGACGGGCCAGAGATTCCAATCGCCTGTCCATAGGGTCCCGGAACACCGGGGTATCCTCAGCAGGAATCGCAGTGGATTTATTTAAAATCGCCACCGCGTGATCTACTTGAGGCGGCACACACCAACGCTCATCCGTGGCGGGAGTAAATGGATAACGCAGCTTGAACCTACTCGGCACAGCAAAAGGTTTCTTTAAATTGCGCCATTGCTCATCAACAGCGCGCTGAAATTCCGTAGAGCAAGGAAAAACCTGCGATGTTTTGCGCTTTCTTTGCGTCCCATAAGAGGACATCAAAACTGGAGGACATGGTTCATCCTGTAAATGCAGCGTTTGCTTGATAGAAGCAACCAACTCATCCATGAGTGCAAGCTCTTCAGACGAGCCAGGGGGAGAATTATCAACCCCTTCCACCTCAGCCTCCCCTTCAGACCCCACAAGGTCTAGAGATGAGTGAGACCCTGAGAAGGGCACTCCAGCCATAGCAGCCCCATCGCCCTCTGAATCAGAGGAAATAGACACTCTGGGCCGTTTTGTGGCCAGATCAGCCCCCTCTGGGGAAGCAGCAGCCCCTTGGCCCCCCACCAAGGTGGGAGGAAACTTGCATTCCTGAGAATCCATGCCCCAGCAATATTAGGAAAAAAAGGAGTACTGCCCCTTTAAGATCGCGGCGAGCGTAGCCCACCGCACCCACTGAATACACCGACCCCTACAGGGACAAGAAACTGGGCAAGGAATACAGGAAAAAAGGGAAGATAAAAACCTGGAGAGATCACACAGGCTGCTGCCACCGATCGCTGTCCCAGAGCAAAAGGAAGTGATGCAAGACTGACCGCCCCTATGAAGCTCATGCAAGGCTACACAAACATGGCCGTTCGGCTGAGGATTCTATGGGCAAATAGAAAATGGTGCCGACATGTGGCCTGATCGATCGCCGCCAAAATGGCGGCGTTTGGCGCCAAAACGCCGTGCATCACCACACAGGCCCGGCCACCATGATTTTGCCGCAAACAAATGGCGGGTCGCCGCAGCGATCGCCGCACAGCATGCCCAAAATCTGACTGCCTCCTGCTGACACCCAGCAGAGCGGGAGAGCCCCCCCCTTCACAGCCCACACACAGGCAGCAGGTCCACACAGGAACTGACAGGGAGCACAGCAGCCACACAGACATGCAGGGTCACACAGTCCCAGACTGACACCCAAATAGACAGGTCCCCACATAGAGTTACACTTACCAGTCCGGATGGCGTGGGGAGCCTGCTCCAGCGACCAAACCGCTGCACTGAGGACAGGGAGTGTCGCAAGCATGACGCAGTGGAACTGCGGTGCGAAACCGCAATGGCGTCCAGTGAGGTAGCCACCTCACCGATAGCATCCCTGCAGCGAACAGGGATGGGTCGTTCAATGTGCCAGGGTAAAACCTAAGCTGAACGCTCGATGGCAGGCTGGGAAGCCCCTGGCCCTGAGCCCTGGGAACCAGGGTGGCCAGACTGAGACCCAGCTCTGCACGATCATCTTCATCAGAAGAAACTAACTAAACGCTGAAATAAACAGCTAAGTAAAAGAAAGAGAAAAAAAAACTCCCAAATAAAATCAAAAAGAGAAAAGAAGCTGAGACTAAGAGCCCCAGCACAGGAACAGCCAGCCTACTCCTGAGCTAGGCATTAGAAACTGAGTTGGAAATGCAGGAAGCAGGGAGGTATTGACTGAGGGGACCACCCCCTGGGGGTGGGATATGCTAAAAGCTTTGATATTAATATATTCTGTTGCCTAGCTACTCCTACGGAGCAAAGGTCAATAACCCCATTAGTGACGAATATGAAGAGGCGGCGACTGTCGGAGGACGTAAGAGAAAAAAACCACGTCTCTTCAAACAACCGCCGCACTCAAAACCTTGCGGCCAAAGGAAGCATCCGAGGATACCATCACATCAATTTTGTAGAATTTTGTGAAAGTGTGCACAGACCAGGTCGCCGCTTTGCACACCTGAGCCACAGAAGCCTGATTGCGAAAAGCCCAAGAGACATTGACAGCTCTAGTAGAATGTGCCTTGACAGGGAAAAGAGGAACCTGACCCTTGATAGAATAGGCCTGAGCAATCGTCTGTCTGATCCATTTAGAAATGGTTTCCGCGGATGCAGCCGAACCCTTGCGAAGTCCCTCAGGAAGGACAAACAGGGAATCAGACCTCCTAAAAGACTCCGTGGCAGACAGGTAAACCCTGACAGTCCGGACAACATCCATCCTGAATCCAATCGAGAATCTGTGGAAAGAACTGAAAACTGCTGTTCACAAACGCTCTTCATCCAACCTCACTGAGCTCGAGCTGTTTTGCAAGGAGGAATGGGCAAAAATTTCAGTCTGTCGATGTGCAAAACTGATAGAGACATACCCCAAGCGACTTACAGCTGTAATCGCAGCAAGAGGTGGCGCTAAGTATTAACTTAAGGGGGCTGAATAATTTTGCACGCCCAATTTTTCAGTTTTTTATTTGTTATAAAAAAAGTTTGAAATATCCAATAAATTTCGTTCCACTTCATGGATTGTGTCCCACTTGTTGTTGATTCTTCACAAAAAAATTACAGTTTTATATCTTTATGTTTGAAGCCTGAAATGTGGCAAAAGGTCGCAAAGTTCAAGGGGGCCGAATACTTTCGCAAGGCAATGTATATCCAAAAGGTGTCACCTTCACTCTTGCGACCCCCTTTAAGGTGGGTTCTCACCTTAAGGAGTGTCACCTCGCAATTAAGCTTGATCAAATAGCGTATTAACCGATCCCTGCAGATGAAAAGTGGATGGTCTCCTCCAGTGTTCTGGCTCTCAGCCTAATTAGATGGACTCAATATTTCACATGCATGGGAGAAAAATATAAAGATCCATAGTGCAAATACCATTTTGGCATAAAAACAAATGTTTATTAAAATATAAATATATCACTCACATTTGTGAGGTGCATAAAGCGCACCAGACTGATCAAGCGAGATGAATAAGATCAACACAGTGACACAGAAGCCCGGTAAACCTGCTCACTGTGTTGATCTTATTCATCTCGCTTGTTCAGTCTGGTGCGCTTTATGCACCTCACAAATGTGAGTGAAATATTTTTTTATTTTAATAAACATTTTTTTTTTACGCTAAAATGGTATTTGCACAATGGATCTATATATTTTTCTCCCAGCAAGAAGCATTGCATGTATTGGAACGCTCACGAATAATAAAAAAATTGCAACGGCTGAAATCTGGCCCTTGATGGTATCCAGAGCCAAACGCTTATCTACACCCCCCTGTAGAAATTACAACAGAAGAAATATACGCCTTCCAAACCCAATGACAAATCTTCCGGGAAGTACATTTTCTAGCTCTTAACAGAGTGGGAATCACCGAATCAGACAATCCTCTGTCCTTCAGTACCTGGCTTTAAATAGCCAGGCCGTTAAAGCCAGCGACTAAAGCAGGATGGAAATCAATCCTTGGAACAATAGATCTTCTCTGAGAGGGAGCCACCAGGGAGCATCCACGACCAACCTCACTAACCCCGCATACAAAAGACCGACAAGGCCAGTCTGGAGCCACCAGGATCACTGGGATTCCTTCTGCCTCGATTCTGCGCAGGAGTCTTGGCAGGAGCTGTAATGGAGGGAAGGCATAAATATTAGATGATACCGACCCCAGGGGCTACCAGAGCATCTGCAATGTCTGCCAAGGGGTCTCGAGATCTTGCTACAAACCTCTGAACCTTACTGTTGAGGTGAAATGCAAGTAGGTCCACATCTGGTGTCCCCCACCAGAGGCACAATTGTTGAAACACCCTCGGATAGAGGGACCATTCGCCCAGACTCAGGACTGTCGGCTGAGGTAATTCACCTGCCGATTTTTCACCCCTGGAATGTGCACAGCAAAGCGGGCTGGAACATGTCGTTTTGCCCATCTTAGAATGACAGACACTTCTTTGGCCACACAGGCACTCTTCGTGCCCCCTTGATGATTGACATATGCCACAGCCATGGTGTTGTCCGACTGAATCCTTACCGGAAACTCTTGTAGACGATCAGTTTGATCAAAGTCTGATCGCCTGGATTTCCAGGATGTTGAGTCCAAACCCCCTGGGCCGATACCGTGCCCAAGGTACCCCCCCACCCGGACAGGCTGGCGTCCGTAAAGATTACCGTCCAGTATAGGGGGGGAAGGAAGGATTTCCCCTGATGAATTGCCGAGGAGCGGAGCCACCACAGTAAGGCGCCACTCGTACCCTGGGTCAATCTGATCAGATTGTCCAGGGACCCAGGATTCTTGTCCCATTTGGCCAGAATATCCCTTTGCAGAGGTCTGGTGTGAAACTGAGCAAAATGGAACCGCCTCGAAAGTGGAAACCATCGACCCCAGCACTTGCATGCAAGTCCTGACAGATGACCAGCGGTTGGACAATAGAAGCTGAATTGCATGCTCCAACTTTTGCAGTTTCTCCTCTGGGAGAAACACTCGAGCCGAGACAGAATCCAGAGTCAGCCCCAGATAATCCAACCTGTTGGAGTCAGAGCAGATTTCTGAAAATTCAGCGTCCAGCCGAACTCTTGAGAGGTTCGCACAGTGATGTCCAAATCAAATTGTAAGACGGAACGCGACTCTGCTCACAGGAGATCGTCCAGGTACCCCAGTACCGCAACAACTCTGTCTGAGCAAGGCGAGCGCTAGGGCCAACACCTGAGCAGCTGATGCGAGACCAAAGGGTAACGCCACAAATTGATAACGTTCCTCTCCCACGGCAAAGCAAAAGGAAATTCTGATGCCCACCATATATTGGGATATGGAGATAGGCGTCCTTGATGTCAATGGAGGCCAAAAAGTCCCCTTGATGAAGGGAAGCCACTACTGTGTGAATTGACTCCATCTTGAATTTCTGAACCCTTACAAAGCGGTTCAAGGCCTTGAGGTCTAAAATTGGACAAACCTTGCCTTCTTTCCTTGGTATAGTGAAAAGGTTTGAATAAAATCATTGAAAGCGTTCCAACTCTGGAACTGGTACAATGACCCCCCTGCGAGAGCTAATCTTGCACTGCCCCAATGAGGCCCTGCAACCGATCTGGGGACAGGTGAAGGTTGGAAGGAAAGAACATTGCCAGGGGCAAGGAACGAAACTCAATCTTGTAACCGAACCGGACCAATTTGTGAACCCATTTGTCCTGAATGAAGGGAGGTCCAAGGATCCAGAAAGAAGCAAACATGCCCCCTCACCCATTGACCAGGTGAGGGCATCCCTTCAGGCAGAGGGGGACTTGTCTGCGGGACCAAAGGGACCCGCTTTTGACTTACCAACCCATGGTCTCTTGGATCCCGCCCCCCCTCGAGAATGCTCGGGAGGATTTTTAACCTTCGTCCTGCGCAGGACGAAAGGGCCGTTTGTGGGCTGAGAACAGCGGACCACGTTTGGGGCGCGGCTCTCTGCCCTTTGTGATCTGCGCAAGCAGTGTGCTCTTAACACCAGTGAGACCTTTAATGATCTCTTCCATGGAAGCTTCGAACAGAGGATCCCCCACAAAGAGAAAATCAGTTAGTACCTTTTTGGAAGCTTGGTCCGCCAACCAACATTTCAGTCAAATCATGCGGCGGAGGGTCATTGCAGTCACAGATGCCCTGCAGGCCAATGGAACCGCATCCAGGGAAGCATCACAGATATAGTACACTGCAACCCCTGTATCAGCTGGCCAGCCAATTCCACCAGCTCAGAAGGATGTTGACCCCCTTCCAAATCCTGGCACAGGATTCTAGCCCATTCCGTTAATGTCTGAGAGACTAGGGTAATGGCAAACACCAATCTCAAAATTGAACTTGTCACAGTGAAAAGATGGCGGACCAGGGCCTCAGCCTTCCTGTCTGCAGGGTCTTGAAAGGACGGAGCGTCCTCCACCAGTAGCAAAGTGGCCTTATTCAGCCTGGAAACCTGCGAATCCACCACCAGCAGAATCGTCAGCTTCTTTAGGAGGGACTCCTCAAAAGGATACCCCCTAGCGAAACGCTTAGTTATCCCAACCATGCATTTCGGGGAACCCCACTGACTAGTGACAATCTCGTCAAAATAGGCGGGAAAAGGTAACACCTTAATCGTCTTGGACGGTCTGTGGGTACCGAACTGCACCGACGCAGCCAACGATGCACCAGTTGTATCCTCCATTTTTAGAGTTTCCCACAGTGATACAATCAGTGCCTCCACAAGTGCCTTTTCTTGCGTGGAAGACATGGAAGAGGACTCATCCTCACTATCAGAACACTAATTGCATGGACGCAGAACCCGCAGGATTGCTGGCATCCACGGCGGCCATTTCAGAATCTGAGGACACAGAGGGGGCAGGTGAGGGCGGTTCTTTCCCTGTCTTTACTGCAGGGCCAAATCCACTTTTGACACCAGCGACTGCAGGAACGCAGTCATGGCCGCCAGAGCAGATGTAAATTCAGAGGGTTACACAGCCTCAGAGTGGGTCCGGTGGTGACACTCGCTCTGAGTGTTCCATGGAGCAACCTGGGGCCACTCGATTTTTCAAAAAAAATTGTGTACAAAATGGCTGTAATTTGCAACACCACTTAAAATGTGGCACTACAAGTCTCAGCACACCGCTACAGCAGGAGGAGGGAATCGCATACACCCCCAGAGACTCACCACACCGCACATAGGGCGAATCAGAAGTGCCAGGCAGCCTGCTCCACATCGTGCAGAAAGGAAGTAGAACGGCCGTGTCACTGCTAGAGGCCCCCCGCCACACACCACTCCTGTGCCTATGAGAAAATGGTAGCACCAGCTGCGGGAGTGTGGCACACTGGACCCCAGGGCCTATCGCAAGTATGCCAGACAGCAAGGGGGGCTTAACTAGGGACCAATCAACATTGGGGGGGGTTGCACGGAGGCCCTTTTATAGAAATGGGGTACCAGAGGAGTTGGGAGGACACGGGAGGGACCGACCACCTCAGAATGGGCCGTTTCTACCCAAAATTTCCTAGAAGAGAAAAAGGGTGAAGACTACTCACCAAAACGTCGGAAACTGTGCAGGCACCACTCCAGGCAGAACACCTCCCCATCTTGGAATGGGGGGGAGCTGCGGGCTAGGGGTACGCTGCGACCCGGTCGTGTGCGTTCTCGCGAGGGGTTCCACTCTCCGCCCAGCCCCCGTCCTGTGGGGCTATGTCGCGGCCGACTGAGCGCGGAGCTATAGTCTGCACATGCTCGCTGGCCAGACTGGGGGGGACTGTAAGGATCTAGGATATCCAGTGCCTCACCCAGTCCGGTGGTTGATTGTAGTTCTCACAGGAACAACTTGATTGTACAAGGGAAAAAAAGTTTTTTTTTTTTTTTTTTTTTTTTTTTTAAACTGAAAAGATAAAAAAAAGCTAGGACCAAAGATCCAAGCAAGGAGCTAGGTCCTTACTCCCGACTAGGCAGAAAAAAAAACAGATCCTAGAGCAGGAAGTGGGAGTATACCCCCTGGGATGGCCCATGGGCGTAGTCAAACTTGTTAACCCTTTTTCCGCTTAGTGTCCTACTCCTAGCAAGAGCAGCATAACCCAGCTGTCAAGGAAAATATGAAGCTGTATCCGTCAATGAACGAAAGATAAGAATACTTTTTTTTTTTAAACTACTGACACTGTCAACTGCACTCACAAAATGTTTGTAAAACTGATACTACCCAGCACCATATACTCCACACTCTTCTCCTGCACATACTACCCACTGCCATATACTTGCACTCCTCTCCCTTAGCGGATCATTATACTAGTGTCATGAATAGAACCATCTCTGGGTGCAGCCCTGAACGCTGCACTCTGTAGTACACAGTGCACCTCTGCGCTTCTTTGGTAAGAATAGAATATGCATTGAAAAGTGTTTTTCTTTATCTTATCAACATTTGGTAGTCCTATTCCAAAAAAAATTCTAAGAAGTATCTTCTATTTATCTCATGGACAAAATGTGAGAAATAATGTATATCTCAATCATACAATCATTTCATAAACACAAACACCGCATATATAATTTTTTAGAAATTATGCTTATAAAATAGTTTACCATTTGCCATAAAAAAAAAAGTTCCCAGATGTCATTTTAAAAATCTGGTCACTTTAATTTAGGGCATATTTCAGGTGTTAGCACTGGTAATAACATACTGCAGGTGTGGGAATGCAGATTCCATTACATGGTAATTGGAGTTCACGTCTTACCTTCACAGTCGTGGTTCTCCTCAGAGTGTGTATTCTGCTCTGGAGAGTTGTTGATGGGAAAATCAGTGCTTTCTTCAGTAGAAGGTGAACTGCTCTGTGAGTTAGTGCATTCCTCATTGTGATCCTGATCGCAAATAGACGGGCCCTTTATGATCTGAAGGATATGGTCTTCTGTCTCTTTAACACTCCAAAGGGAGCAGTACACAAGCCTTAAAAAAATTAAATACATAAATGAAGGCTGAAAGAACTGAAATATTAAGTCCCCAGGTTCTTTTATTGTGACTGATCTGAAAGAATTTGTAAGAAATAAATACAAAATGTGCAATTATGAATACACTGCAATATGGATATCAAAACCCATAACTTAAAAAAGGGTAACTTCACTTTAATAGAGGAAAAAAATAAATAAATTAAATAAAAAAAAAAAAAAGCAAATTAATAAGTAGACAATTGCAACACAAGTCATATTGTAATTGATTATACAATTAATCTTTTTCAAATCTGCAGAACTGTGATTTTCTGTAAAATGCAATATGGCTATCTGGAGGTGTTCTTTACACAGAACGGCCCCCAGAATTGGCTCATTGGTTTTCCCAGAAGTTTGCACTATACAGATTTAAATCTGTACAAGACACAATACAGATTTTGAGCATCCCATGAAACAAAATGTGATTTTTTTTTGTCAAATACTTCCAATAGGAAATCACATCTAAAGGGATGCAAACCCTGCCAATTTCCTCATTTTCCTCTTTTTACTCTCAACTAAGAACAAATATGCACATAGAAACTTCTAACCTTTTCCTTTTCTGACTTTCCTGGTCAATTAACTTGCACTGGGTCAGTAACCAGAAGAATCAACATCAGAGAGTCAGCATAAAAAGGCAAGCCAAGTTTAATTTATGAAGATACAGCTGCAAGAAAAAGTATGTGAACCCTTTGGAATGATATGGATTTCTGCACAAATTGGTCATAAAATGTGATCTGATCATCATCTAAGTCACAACAATAGACAATCACAGTCTGCTTAAACTAATAACACAAAGAATGAAATGTTGCCATGTTTTTATTGAACACACCATGTAAACATTCACAGTGCAGGTGGAAAAAGTATGTGAACCCCTAGACTAATGACATCTCCAAGAGCTAATTGGAGTGAGATGTCAGCCAACTGGAGTCAAATCAAGGAGCTCAGAAGACCTACGATTAAGAATTGTTGACTTGCATAAAGCTGGAAAGGGTTAAAAAGGAACTCCAAAAGCCTTGCTGTTCATCAGTCCACGGTAAGACAAAATTGTCTATTAATAGAGAAAGTTCAGCACTGCTGCTACTCTCCCTAGGAGTGGCCGTCCTGTAAAGATGACTACAAGAGCACAGCGCAGACTGCTCAATGAGGTGAAGAAGAACCCTAGAGTGTCAGCTAAAGACTTACAAAAGTCGCTGGCAAATGCTAACATCCCTGTTAGCGAATCTACAATACGTAAAACACTAAACAAGAATGGATTTCATGGGAGGATACCACAGAGGAAGCCACTGCTGTCCAAACAAAACATTGCTGCACGTTTACAGTTTGCACAAGAGCACCTGGATGTTCCACAGCAGTACTGGCAAAATATTTTTTGGACAGATGAAACCAAAGTTGAGTTGTTTGGAAGAAACACACAACCCTATGTGTGGCGAAAAAAATGGATTTTTGTAAGATCTTACCGTAAAATCCTTTTCTCTTAAGCTCATTGACAGACGTAGTCCTCGCTGATTCAACACACTCGGGTTATGCTGCCCTCTACAGGAGTAGGACTAGACAGGAAAGAAAACGTTCTGGCCACACCCTAGGAGCAGTCCCAGAGGGTATATCCTCTCACTTCCTGCTCTAGCAAATCAGTTATGTCACAAAGCAGTGTTTAGAGAATTTAACCCAACCCAACTCAAAAACAGAGGGGCGGGTACTACGTCTGTCAATGCGCTTAAGAGAAAAGGATTTTACGGTAAGATCTTACAAAAATCCATTTTTCTCTGTCTCTCATTGACAGACGTAGTCCTCGTTGATTCAACACACTGGGGACGTCCCAAAGCAGTACCACAAATGAGGGGTGGGAAAATGGAAAACAAATCCAATCTAGAAGGCCCAACCGGTGCCAACTAGAAGTTTCCAATGCTCATCAATTAAAGATGAGATTCAACAGGAAATTCCAACAGAAAACAACCCTCGAGGTAGACCACCGGTCTCCTCAATTTGCGGCCTGCAAACCTTGCGGCCAAATGAGGCATCCACCGATGCCATCACATAAATCTTATAAAATTTTGTAAAGGTATGTACCGACGACCAGGTGGCCGCCTTACATACCTGGACCACTGATGCCTGATGGCGGAAAGCCCAGGAGTACTGAGCGCTCGAGTGAAGTGCGCCCTAACAGGGAACGGAGGATTCCGACCCTTACTAGAATAAGCCTGTACCACCATCTGTCTAATCCATTTGGAGATAGTCGCGGCAGATGCAGGCAACCCCTTTCTGGGGCCATCCGTGATCACAAAAAGTGAATCCGTCTTACGGAATGATTCCGTAGCCTTCAGGTATACCCTGATTGCCCGAACCACATCCAAGGAATGCAACGCATGTTCCTGATGATGATGATTGGGCTGAGGACACAAGGAAGGTAGTACAATATCTTCATTCAGATGAAGCCTGAAACCACCTTTGGAAGAAAGAATGGCTTAGGATGAAGAACTACCTTATCCCTCTGAATCACTAAATATGGGGACTGGTCTGACAATGCAGCCAGTTCTGACACCCTGCGTGCAGAAGTAATAGCCACCAAGAAGGCCACCTTCTGGAATAAAGTAAACAAGGGAATCTCCCTGATGCTTTCAAAAAGGAGGTTTCTTCAGAACCGACAACCAAATTAAAATCCCAGGGCGATAAGGGCGCGCGGACTGGTGGAGCCAGGTGCCGCATCCCCTGGATGAAATTCCGCACCAAGGACTTAATAGCCAAAGGCTTCTGAAAGAAGATTGCTAATGCTGAAACCTGACCCTTGATGGTGCTCAAGGCTAGTTTCTGCTCAACCCCCTTTCGCAGAAAGGCCAATATTCGGGTCACCGAATAGGTACGTGGAGGAATTTCTAAAGATTCGCACCACGCGATATACGTCTTCCATGTGCGATAATAGACCTTGCTGGAAGTCGCTTTCCCTGCTTTAATTAGCGTAGGAATAACTGAAGCTGACAACCCTCTGTCCTTCAGTACCTGGGTCTCAATGGCCAGGCCATTAAACCCAGCGATTGTAAAGCACAATGGAAGATCGGTCCTTGAGACCGCAGACACTCCCTGAGAAGAAGTTCCCAAGGAACGTTCGCGACTAGCATGTCCAAGTCGGCCGGACCGGCTTGACGAGGCTAGCCTAGAATTTCCAGGACAACTGGAGTTCCCTCCATCTCCATCCTGCGGAGAAATCTCAGCAGCAATCTGAGATGAGGGAATCCCTTTAATAGCTGAAACTGCCTTTACAGGCCGTTCAGCGCGTCTGCTGCGTCCACTGGAGCATCGTGGGCGCGCGTTACCAATCTCCGCGCCTTCGGGATGCTGTGAAGAAGGCACAGATGGTGAAATCCTTGGCGAATGACTTACGTCATCACCCTGATATTGCCTGACTGGATCCGAACCAGGCTGCCCTAGAGCTATCTGGCCCTGGCAATCCGACAAAGTCTGATTGTTCTCTGTTTCCACACATTATTTAGACACCCGATTCCTATCACGAGTGGTGATTTCTCCTGGTTAAACATTAGAGACCGAAGTCACCCGGCTAGAGGCTCCTTGGTCTGTCCGATCAACCGGATCCGATTCTTGTGGGGAACGGATGCTAACCTTTGGAAAAGGTAAAGAAAATGATCTGTTCAGGGAACGGTAACTACCGCTCCCTGTAGTACTTACGCTGACCCAGCATTTTAACCACAGCACACGTCTGAGAGAGAGAGAGCCCAAAGCTCACCACTTACTGCTCAGAGTTTCAAAAAGCAACTTGTTTCAGCATTGTCTAGAACAGACAGGAAGTCTTTTGGCTGGCTTCCCGGGAAGAAAAGAGGGGGCTCCGCCCCTCTGCACGCCTTCCGGCGCCTCCCCTATCTCCAGGAGGTGTTTGAGTCACCTCAAACATGGCCGCCCCCATGCTGGAGACACGAGGCTACGCCAAAATGGCGGCCTCGTGCGAACTACCAGACAATGGCGGCGGCCTGCACAGAATAGCGGCATGTCCGCAGAAGGATCTCGGCCTCACAACCCTTCACCCTCATGGTGGTCAGCATGGTCGGCGGTACCGGACCCTGGCGGAATGTATGCGGTCCGTGGCCGTCGGGAGGCATCTGCTAGCTGGAGGAATGATCTGGAATGCAGTATACATGTATAGACATCGCCCTGTGGCTTCTGACAGGTAGGATACCTTACACTATCACAGTAAAGTTCTAGTACTGCCCCTGACTTCAATCATTTTAACATCTTTGCAGTTAGATTGTCAGCTCCCAAACCAAGCCTCCTGGCTTCTTGTTCACAAAAATCACACTCAAACAGGGGGATCTGTGACATGTTACAGGATAGAGGGAAGACCCATCCTTACCATTACAGAGAGGGGCCCGCGTTCACCACAAGACCCGTCAGGGGGAAAGGGGGAACATACTACTCACCATACCGGAACCAGGCAGGCGCCAACTCCTGACAGTACCCCTCTCCACCGAGGTGGGAGGGCTGTTGACCAATCCGGACGCCGTGACTCATGGTCTTTGGCGTTTCAGCGAGACGTTTAACTCGCAGGGTCAGTCCCCGTCCAGTGGGACTATGTCGCGGCCGACCCAGCGCGGAGCTATGGCCTGCACGCGCTCGTAGGCTGAACTGGGGTGACCACTGGATCTCAACATCCAGCCCGTCGCCCAGTTCAGCTTTCTTGCTTGAAGATCTCACAGGAACACTGGAGAAAAAAGCGGTCTAAAAATTTTTTCTAAGAAAAAAAAAATCCTGCCAGGACCGAAGATCCCAGCAAGGTATCTAGGTCCTTACTCCTAACTAGACAGAAAAAAACTGATTTGCTAGAGCAGGAAGTGAGAGGATATACCCTCTGGGACTGCCCCTAGGGTGTGGCCAGAACGTTTTTTTTCCTGTCTAGTCCTACTCCTGTAGAGGGCAGCATAACCCGAGTGTGTTGAATCAACGAGGACTACGTCTGTCAATGAGCGACAGAGAAAGAGGCACAGCACACCAACATCAAAACCTCATCCCAACTGTGAAGTATGGTGGTGGGAGCATCATGGTTTGGGGCTGCTTTGCTGCGTCAGGGCCTGGACGGATTGCTTTTATCGAAGGAAAAATGAATTAACAAGTTTATCAATTCATTTTGCAGGAGAACTTAAGGCCATCTGTCTACCAGCTGGAGCTCAACACAAGATGGGTATTGCAACAGGACAATGACCCAAAGCATAGAAGTAAATCAACAACAGAATGGCTTAAACAGACAGAAAATACGTCTTCTGAAGTGGCCCAGTCAAAGTCCTGACCTCAACTCGATTGAGATGCTGTGGCATGACCTCAAGAAAGCGATTCACACCAGACAACCCAAGAATATTGCTGAACTGAAACAGTTCTGTAAAGAGAAAGGGTCAAGAATTACAGGAAGAAACTACAGGAAACGTTTGGTTGAAGTTATTGCTGCCAAAAGGAGGTTCAACCAGTTATTAAATCCAAGGGTTCACATACTTTTTCCACCTGCACTGTGAATGTTTACATGGTGTGTTCAATAAAAACATGGCAACATTTCATTCTTTGTGTGTTATTAGTTTAAGCAGACTGCGATTGTCTATTGCTGTGACTTAGATGATGATCAGATCACATTTTAGGACCAAATTGTGCAGAAATTTTATGACCAATTAGTGCGCACAAGCGAAGGCATATGCAAGTCACGCACATATGTAAACAGTGTTCGCACTACACATGTGAGGTATCGCTGCGAACGTTGGAGTGAGAGTACTAGACCTCCTCTACATCTAAACTAATAACCTGTAAAAGGCGTCATTTAAAGCGTCACCTACAGTGATTCTTTAAGTACCGTAGTTTGTCAGCATTTCAAGAGCTTGCGCAATTTTAAAGCATGAAATGTTGTTAGGTACAGGCGGTCCCCGAGTTACAAACAAGATAGGGACTGTAGGTTTGTTCTTAAGTCAAATTTGTTTGTAAGTCGGGAACAGGTATATTTTTTAGGTTTAGCGCCAGCCAAAAGAATATTTTTTACGTTTTTTGGATAGCATAAGCAAGGATTAACACCCCTGTTCCACTTGTTTTGCTGTCTGTACCCCCGTTCAGAAGATTTCACCTCACTTTCTGTCCCTATGACAGCTGTATTTTGAAAACGTTGGGTTGTTGTGGAGAGAAGGATTGGTGATAAAGCTTCAGTGGAGACACCTTTTTCCCATGAGAACTCTTACAGGAGTTAATTTTTCTTCCTAGGGCTATATTTCTCCTCACTTCCTGTTGTCTCTCTCCGTTTGGAAGTAGGAGTTGGTTGTAAGTCAGATGTTTGTAACCCGGGTACCGCCTGTATCCATTTACTCGGGGTTAACATCTTTCATACTATACAAAAAAAAAAAAAAACTGGGGTAAACATTAAAGTTTTATTTTTGTCATTAAAATTTATTATTTTTTTCCCCAAAAAAAAAAAAGTGTCATTGAAAAACTTCTGCGCAAATAACGTGACATATACACACACACACACACACACAATATATATATATTATATATATATATATATATATATATATATATATACATACATACATACATACATACACACACATACACACACATACACACACTTCATTAAAGTTAATTTTAATTTTAAATTCAAAAAGTTATGAAACTCATATTTTATATTGATGCATTACACACGGAGTGATCTATTTCAAGCATTGCTTTCAATTTTCATGATTGTGGCTTACAGTAATGAAAACTCAAAAACAAAGCGGAGTTCCGGCCTCGGGGGTGAATTTTAGATAAAAATACCCCCGGGACAGTCAGGGCTAGTGCATTCCACAATGGATAGCCTCTGAACTGTCCCAGGTCGCACTTACCTTTTAGAAGAAATACTTACCTTGAAAATTTCTTCTCCAGTGCTGCCATCTCAGGTGTGGGCACCTGAAGCCAGCGTGTCCTCTTCAGTGTCCTCTTTGGTTCCACAATGCCCTGCACCAGCCCCGCTCGTCACTTCTGGGGCAGTCACATCATCTCTGCACAGCTTCTGGGCATGCCCAGAAGCTGTTTAGCAGGGAATGACGCGCCTGCACCGGAATTGACGAGCGGGGCCGATGCAGGCGCATTGATTCCTGGGAGTGATGACGATGCAAGCAGGAAGTGACGGCGCGGGCCGCGGCCGCAGAGGGAGGAAGTGGAAGAAAGGTAAGTATATTTTCTTCAATATCAAGGTAAGTAATTAAAGCAAAAAAAAAAATTAATCGGGACTATCCATTTGTTTTTTAGGTGACACCGAGCAAGCGGATGGCCCAAAGTGGATTTTGAGGCCAGAACTCCGCTTTATGTATGTCAGAAAATCAGAATATTACATAAGACCAATAAAAAAAAAAAAAAAAAAAAAAGGATTTTTTAATTCAGAAATGTTGGCTTACTAAAAAGTATGTCCATGTACAGTATAATATGCACTCGAAACTTGGTTGGGGCTCCGTTTGATGAACTACTGCATCGATGCAACATGGTACTGCTGAGGCGTTCTGGAAGCCCAGGTTTCTTTGATAGCGGCTTTCAGCTCATCTGCATTGTTGGGTCTGGTGTCTCATCTTCCTCTTGACAATACCCCACAGATTCTCTATGGGGTTTAGGTCAGGTGAGTTTGCTGGCCAATCAAGCACAGTTATACTATGATCCTTAAAACCAGCTGTTGGTACTTTAGGTAGTGTGAGCAGGCTCCAAATCCTGCCGGAAAATGAAGCCAGCATCTTCATAAAGCTGGTCAGCAGAGAGAAGCATGAAGTGCTCTAGAATTTCCTGCTATAGGGTATCTTTAAGGAGATGCGGGTTTCATTTTCCAGCAGGACTTGGCACCTGTCCACACTGCCAAAAGTACCAATACCTGGTTTAATGATCATGGTATCACTGTGCTTGATTGGCCAGCAAACTAACCTGTCCTAAACCCAATAGAGAATCGGTGGGTTATTGTCTAGACTAGAAGAAGGGAGACACCAGACAAAACAATACAGATGAGCTGAAAGCTGTATTATAGCAACCTGGGCTTCAATAACACCTCAACAGTGCCACAGGCTGATCGCCTCCATGCCATACTGCATTGCTGCAGTAATTCAAGTAAAAAGTATTGAGTGCATACTAAATTGTACAGGCATACCCCATTTTAAGTACACTCACTTTACGTACACTCGCGAGTACGGACACAGCCTGGTCAGCTTGGCATGGCATTACTCCCAGTTTTTAACATTGGCATCTATGGGAAATCGTGGTCAGCTTGACATGGCACTACTCCCAAACCATGAGTGACAGGGATACCAAACTTAGGGAGCGATGTGAGGGGACTCAGGACTACAACATATCCTATTTGTGGCCAGCCAGCTTGCCTAGAAAATGAAAAAAGGTATTGCTTCACTTTAAGTACATTTTCGTTTTACATACATGCTCTGGTCCCATTGTGTACTTAAAAGCGGGGTATGCCTGTACATGGACATACAGTACTTTTCAGTAAACCAACATTCTGTATTAAAGCCAATTCATTTTTTTTTTTTTTTTTTTTATGTAATATCCTAACTTTCCGAGATAATGAAATTTGGGTTTACACTAGTATTTCACTCTATGTGTAATGCATCTATATAAAATATAAGTTTCACTTTTTGAATTGAATTACTGAAATAAATTAACTTTTTGAAGATATTCTAATTGTATGACATGCACCTTTATATTATATAAAATATTTAGGGGGTATAAGTAGTTTCCTAGCAAAAAAATACGGATTTAAACTTGTAAACAAAAAGTGCCAGAAAAGGCTTGATCATCAAGTGGTTTAAAATAAAAATTTGCAGGACACATCCTTAATTCCAGGAGTCTTTAATACAGTCATGTGACAAACCCTCTATAATAAAGTACCTCAGCGTGGGGGGGTCAGTCTTGTTTAATAAACCCACACGAACGGTATGAAGTTTAAGAGTTTGTCCAGGTAATATTACATTGTGAGCTCAGGCTGCCATTGAAGCACCATTGGATCACAGACTGACAATGGCAGAACTGTGGAATCAAAGGCCACCATTATTCAATCTGGAAGAAGACCAGCACTGGATGATGACTCAGGTACTTTGTATGTACAGGTGGTGACAAGGAGTAAAATGGCAGGAGCCCCAGCTCAGGCTGGAGTGCAGAAACTGCAGATGAGAAAAGTCACGCCATCAACTTCGCTTTGTTGTCTGGCAAGGCTGTGTATATCCCAAAACTGGATGGACAAATGCATTTCCTTTAGTTAGTGGTACAGCTTGTGTCAACTGTTTCCCTGAAGTTTTTACTATATCTTGCATAAACAATATGCATCAACTATACTGTATAGGGCTGCACGATATTGGGAAAAAAAAGTACATTGCGATATTTGGTTTTCAACTATATATATCGCGTTATTTCTCTGGGTGGAATGCAGAAGACACTGACAGTGTGGATTAGGCAGAGTCGGGACTCACAGTGGTGGTAGGAGGTAGAAGAACACAGCCCGACATGACATCTGTTGTGTTGATATCGGTTTCCCCAAAGAAACAAATTTTCCCTTGCTTTCGGCTGTGATCGGAACTCCGCCCCTCCAGCCCGATGCAATCCAGCCCTCCCAGCTCTGCCTCTAGTCTCCAGCCGACCATTACTCCGCCCTGCTCTGCCCATTGTCTCTCCATTGAATCCATTTACAAAACATTACAGCCTGATCCCGCCCCCGTGCACGCTCCCGATGCAGCCAGGAGAGACAATGGGCAGAGCAGGGCGGAGTAATGGTCGGCTGGAGACTAGAGGCAGAGCTGGGAGGGCTGGATTGCATCGGGCTGGAGGGGCGGAGTTCCGATCACAGTCCAAAGCAAAATGGCTGCCAGCACTGTGAGCCCTACCCCCCCCCCCCCCCGAGTCCCGACTTCTCCCTGCCTAATGCTAAATATCGTGTCTTCGGCGATATTAATATCGCCCAAGCCAACAGAACGATAGTTGGATATCACATCGACTATCGTTCAGCCCTAATACTGTATATACTTTTTACAGAGTAATTCAACAATCTCACACCATGCTACTTACTTTAAAAAGCCCTTTATTTCAGTTGGTTCCACATGCTGAACAGCAACAGTGTCTTCTGTGGCCTTTTGTATAATGAACCTATAGAATCTTGGAGTTCTTGCCCAGAGAACAGCCTTGTGTACTTTAAATGTTGTTTGTCCAACATACAGAGTGAGATCTGGGTGGATTTCTTCATTTAGAAGTCTGCAGAAATAAAGTTAAAGTGTACATAAACATTAAAATAATAACGTTTTCTTAGGGTCTCCTACTATTGAAAGCATTTTGATTTAGCGGTTCAATAAAATGCAAAAAAAAAAAAAAGTTAATTCTGAAGTTTGTAACTCCCCATGTTCTACTGAATTCTAAAGCATTGTTTTTATCGGCCCCACACAGTTTACCACTAACTACAAAACATCTCCCATGTTACCAAAATGAGGAGAGGGAGGTGTTTGCCAAATCCAAAAAGACTGTCACACAGATTAACACAATGTAACAAATGACACTGACCCCATCTAAAAATTTTAGAGACAGAAAGAGATGAGGTACTCGTGGACATCCCTGGATAGAAGGGGGCTGAGGGAAGTATTAGAGAGGCTGCTGCACACAGAAGGCTTTTTATCTTAATGCATAGACTGCATTAAGATGAAAAAAGGCCTTCCTATTTACAACCTCTTTAAGTCTGTGTAAAAATTATAGAATATACAAACTATGGTATATACAACGGGTAAAAGAAGTATTGAACACGTCACCATTTTTCTAGGTAAATCTAGATTTCTAAAAAGTGCCATTGACATGAACCCATGAATTTTTAACCACATATCAGTAACAATCCATACATACAATAAAAAAACAAAACATAGAAGTTCAGAAATTTACATAAAAAAGTTATGTGTAAGAAAATGGAATGATACAGGAAAAAAAAAAAAAAAAAAAAGTATGAAACACATGAAGAAAGGGAGGTGCAAAACTCCATGGAAAGCCAAGACACCAGCTGAAGTTATCGGCAATTAGAAAGCAATCCTGCCCCTTGTCAGTGCAAATTAAAATCAACTGTTCAGTCTCAACTGATAGCCTATAAAAAAAAGGATCTCATTAGCAAGGTGTCACACAAGATACATCTCATGATGGGTTAAAGCGAAGAGCACTCAAGACCTTCGCAACCTTATTGTTGCAAAATATACTGATGGCATTGGTTACAGAAGAATTTCTAAACTTCTGAATGTTCAAGCACTGTTGGGGCTATAATCCAGAAGCGTAAAAAAACATAATTTTACCATAAACTGGCCATGACCAGACGCCCCTCGTAGGATTTCTGACAGAGGAGTGAAATAATTATCAGAAGAGTGGTCCAGGAGCCAGGGACAACTTGTGGAGAGCTTCAGAAATACCTGGACTTAGCGGGTACAGTAAGTAATGCACTCAAGCGTCATGGCCTGTAAGCACGCTCACCAAGCACGACTCCATTGATGAAGAAAGAGCATTTTGAAGCTTGTAACATTTGCTGCACAACATTTAGACAAGCCTGTGAAATACTGGGAGAATATAGTCTGGTCAGATGAGACCAAAATTGAAAACTTTGGATGCCATAATGCACACACCATGTTTGGAGGTCAAATGGTCCTGCACATCACCCCAAAAACACCATACCAACAGTGAAGTTTGGAGGTGGAACCATCATGGTGTGGGGCAGTTTTTCAGCATACAGTACTGGCAAATTTCATGTCAGGATGAAAGGAAAAATGTACCAAGATATTCTTCATAAAAATCTGCTGCCATCTACCAGGATAATGAAGATGAAACAAGGGTGGACATTTCAGAAAGACAATGATCCCAAAACACAAAGCCAAGGAAACTCTCAAATGGTTTCAACGAAAGAAAATAAAGCTGCTAGAACAGTCTAGCCAATCACCTGACTTGAATTCAATAGAAAAATGGAAAGAACTAAAGATCAGAGTTTCTAGAAGAAGCCCACTGAATCCTCAAGATTTGAAGACCGTTTGTGTGGAAGAAATCACACCTGCGTCTAGTTTCTCCATAGAGGAGGTGTCTTAAAGCTGTCATTTCCAACACAGGATTTTATACGAAGTATTAAAATTTCAGTTAGGGCTCTTTCACACGGCCGATCCGTGTGTCCACAAATCATCCTAATTTTTTTGCGGATGATTTGCGGACCTAATGTAAGTTTACGGCATTGCGGATGTCAGCGGAATACCATCCTCTGACATCCGATTTTCTTCCTTTCAGTTCTGTTCCGTTTTTTGGAACGGAACAGAACCCTATTGGAAGGAAAATCGGATGTCAGCGGTGTCATCCGCTGACATCCGCAATCCCCATAGACTTACATTATGTTTGCATATCATCCGCAAACGGATGGGATGATATGCGGACACACGGAGCGGATGACACAAATGTCATCCGCTCTGTGAAAAAAAAAAAAAAAAGTCCCGCAGCGGAGCTTTCACACGGAGCGGCCGTGTGAAAGAGCCCTTAGTGTGTTCAATAATTTTTCCCTGTGTCATTAATTTTATTACACATAACCTAATTTTTGAACTCCCTTGTTTTGGTTTCTTTGTATGTGTGGATTGCATGGGTTATTCCCGACATGTGGTGAAAATGTCATGTCAATAGCACCTTTAGAAATATATTTACCTAGAAAAATGGCGATGTGTTCAATACTTATTTTACCCGCTGTATATATTTGAAAACTGTCAATCCTAATGTGCTGGCTGCCTATCATTTCTTAAGACTCCAAAATGCCAGAACAGCACAAATACCCCCCACCCACAAATGACCACTTTTTGAAAAGTAGACAGCCTTAACCACTTAAGCCCCGGAAGATTTTACCCCCTTCCTGACCAGGGGGTTTTTTGCGATTTTTTACTGCGTGACTTTAACGGACAATTGCGCGGTCGTGGGCCGCTGTACCTAAACGAATTTCAGGTCCTTTTTTTCCCCACAAACAGAGCTTTCTTTTGGTGGTGTTTGATCACCTGTGCGATTTTTTGATCATGCGCTATAAACAAAAAATAGCGTAAATTTAGCAAAAATAATATTTTTCACTTTTTTTTATATGAAATTCCCCCCCCCAAAAAAAAAATTTAAAAATCAAAATTTTTTAACATTTTCGGCCAATTTGTTTTATGCTACATATGTTTGGTAGAAAAAAAAAAGCGTATTTTGATTGGTTTGTGCAAAAGTTATCGCGTTTACTAACAAAGGGAAAGATTTGTCATTTTTTTTTTAACGAGTAATGGCGGCAATCTGCGATTTATTTTGCGGTACTGCGTCATTGCGGCGGACAGATCGGACCCTTGACTGACATTTTGACACTTTTGGGGGTACCAGTGACATTACTGCAGTAATCAGTGCTATACATATGCACTGTTACTGTAAAAATGACACTGGCAGGGAAGGGGTTAACTGTATTGGAGAGGGAGGGGTTAAGTGTGTCCTAGGGGCGTGTTTCTAACTGTGATGGGACATGTCTCCTATTGTAAAAACAGAGATCAACGGTTCTACATAGTAGAACCGTCTGATCTCCATTTTTACACAGGGGAGAATGACAGGCGGCTTGTTTACATAAGCTGCCCGCCTTTCTCCCGCTCTACCGACGATCGTAGTGTGACCGGCGGACATCGGGTCCGCCGGTCACACGCCCGGACTCCTCTGTGAACGAGGCGGGCGCGCGCTCGCCCGCTATTGGCTCAAAACCCGGTGACAGGCTAGCGACGTAGATCTACGTCACTCTGCCTGGCCGGGGCTGACTGCCGCAGTAAATATACTGTGCGCAGTCGGCAAGCAGTTAAGCTGGATACACACTATCCAACTTTTGTGGTTAGATTTCCTTCAGATTTACCTTTTCTATGTAGTTCAAGGGCCTGCCAGATTGCATACAAATTGAAAGTGTTTAGGTTTGACCTGATATTATATGGTTTTGGTAAATCTAAAGGAAAAAGTCTTCAGAAAATCTTATAGTGTGTGTATGGCCCATTAGACATGGCAAGGTTTTTGTGAAGTTGTCTGTCACAATTTTTCGGATATTTTTTTTTTCTTTTCTTATAGCTGTGGCCATAAGTTTGGAGAATGACACAAACAATTTTTTACCAAGTCTGCTGCTTCAGGCGTTTTTAGATCTTTATTTCAGATGTTACTATGGTATACTGAAGTATAATCACAAGCATTTCATACGTGTCAAATGCTTTTATTGACAATCACATCAGGTTTATGCAGAGTCAATATTTGTAGCGTTGACCTTTTTTTGAGACCTCTGCCAGGACTACCAGGACTGTTGGTAGCATTCACCTGTTCTCCGGACAAGATTTTTCCGGGTGCCCCAAACAATCAGAAAGGGGATTCATCAGAGAAAATTACTTTACCCAGTCCTCAGCAGTCCAATCACTGTACCTTTTGCAGAATATCAGTCTGTCCCTGTTGTTTTTCCTAGAGTGAAGCGGCCTCTTTGCTGCCCTTCTTGACACCAGGCCATCCTCCAAAAGTCTTTGCCTCACTGTACATGCAGATGCACTCACACCTGCCTGCTGCCATTCTTGAGCAAGCTCTGCACTGGTGGTGCCCCGATCCTGGAGCTGTATCAACTGTAGAAGACTGTCCTGGCGCTTGCTGGACTTTCTTGGGTGCCCTGAAGCCTTCTTCACAAATACTGTGAAAGTGTTTTTTTTTTTATGGGGTGAAGTTCATTTTTAATGGCAAAGATGGACTTCTGATCACTCTTCATAACATTCTGGAGTATATGCAACTTGCCATCATAAAAACTGAGGCAGCAGATTTTGTGAAATTCTCAAAACTTTTGGCCACGGCTGTACACTGTTATAAGCAATAGTTTTAGCTGTCATGAATGGCTTTCATTCACAATGGCTTGCTTATGATTGTGATAGCTGTGAGCCAATCGCAGCATCACAATAGTAAGCAAACAGTCATGAATGGAGGCCGTTCATGACTGTTTTATTTACACGTAATCACTGTAAATGGTCTTAGCAATCACATAATATCCTGGTTGTTAACGACCGGGTGCTGAGCGCCTTGATCTACTGTATCAACCAAACACAGCAGTCACTGGATAGTGCCAATGCATACCCCAGGGGGCACCCCAGTATGTCACAGTGCCTGCAGTTGCTGCCCTCTTGCAGTAAATGTTCTGTAAGTAGGCGGCAAGTGGTTAAATGGAACAATAAACAACTGGGTTTGAGCAATGAATCAAATTATTCACTGCTGAAGCTTACATATGAAAAATGTTAAGGTTCCCCTTTTTTAGTTTTAGGCCCCTTTCCCACTTGCACGACTTGTCCTGTGATTTGGGACTGCAAAGTCGCATGACAAGTCATACCCCATAATTTCCAATGAGTACCTTTCATATCTGTGTGACTTCAAAAGTAGTCACTGCACTAGGTTGATGCGACTTTAGGTCCATAGACCTCAAGATTACACAGGCATTGCTACAAGCCGTGCGACTTTCAGGGTATACAAGTGTGAAAGGGGCCTAACTTAACCTCCTTGGCGGTATGCCCGAGTGTGGCTCGGGGTGGAATTTCAGTGCCATTAGCTGTAACTCCGAGCCACACTCGGAGTACCGCCAGGGAGCATCGCTGGATCCTGGAAGAGGTTACTTACCTTGTCCCCAGGATCCCGCGATGTGTTCCTGCAGCATACGGCGGCCGGATCTTCAGTCTGATGCTCTGTTCCCCGGCTTCAGTCTCCTGCGAGCGTCACGCCGCAGGGGGGTGGAACCGGCGGCAAATTTGAAAAGTAAAACACACTGATATATTGTAATCGGATTCGATTACATTACTAAATAAAATACATTAACATTAGTTTGCCCCCCAGTGCCCTTGCCTGCAGTTTTACTGTTTATAATATATATATATATATACACACACACACACACACACATACATACACACACTAGGGCTGGGCGATAAAACGATACTGATATGTATCGCGATAGTCCCGTGATCGATAGCAATAAAAGACTTTGTACGATAAAACGAAAAGTCCGCTCCGACGGGTTTAAGCTTTAAAAATGGCGCCGCCACGTCACCGCGCACGCGCCGCCGCTCGGGAAAGGCCAGGAATAGCCGAAATTACACGAGCGGTGGCGGCGCGTGCGCAATGACGTGGCGGCGCCATTTTTAAAATGAAGGCGCCTTTGGAACAGGTAAGTGAAACTTACTGCGGGCTGCGGGCACACTACAAGGGATGCAGTGCTGCGGGCATGGTCTACCTGTACCATGCCCACAGCACTGCATCTCCTGTAGTATGCCCACAACCCCGGATCCTCCTGCACCATGCCAGTACCCTGCATTCTCCTGCACCATGCCAGTACCCTGCATTCTCCTGCACCATGCTAGTGCCCTGCATTCTCCTGCACCATGCCAGTACCCTGCATTCTCCTGCACCATGCCAGTCACCCTGCATTCTCCTGCACCATGCCAGTACCCTGCATTCTCCTGCACCATGCCAGTCACCCTGCATTCTCCTGCACCATGCCCGCCGCCCTGCATTCTCATCCTAGGGTCCTTATTTTAAATGGTTAATAAAAAATATCAATAATTATCGATATCGACCGATAGGAAACACTGATATCGTGATACAGTTTTCAGCCATATCGCCCAGCCCTAATACACACACACATATATATATACATACACATACACACACACACACTTTAACTTTTTTATAGTCATTTATTATAATTTATGATTTTGTGTTTCAAACTTTATCATACCCGAGATGTTATAAAGAAGACTACACAGTGAAAAAATATCATATGTAAATAGTTGGTTGGAGCTGCTTGTCTTTAAGGATTACATGCAAAATAATTGTACCGCTTTCAGCACCCAAAATCGAAAACAATCCTACCGCCAGGTAGGTTAATAAAGTCAAATAAGAGAAACCTGTAAGGGTTTACATTCATCTGTTATTTGATGGGAGAGCCTCTTGCCTGATAAACAGGCTGTGTGCACTGGCTGCTCCACAATGCATCTGAATCCTGCCTTTTAAAATGTGCGGGGATGAGGGACCAGAATTTGTTTTGTTTACAGGACAGCCCCACTTTAGTCCCGGTTCACACTGATGTGGTGCGAATTGGGTGCGGTACACAATGCGAATTTGCATAGCGATTTTTGGGAGGGGAGTAGTCACATCTGCAATTTTATTTTCTATAAAATCTAGGCAAAAAAAGTATTTGCAGTGAGGTGAACACTGGACTGCGAATTCAATCTGGTCCCATATAAGTCTATGAAGCCGAAATTTGCACCGTACTGCACAAAACTCGCACAGGACCCTTTTTTTAACCAGATCAAATTCGCACCGCATATATGTGAACAGCCTTCATTGGAAATAATGCTTTTTTATATGACATGTGAATCAATGCTCCTTGTCACTTCTGGGTCAGTCTCTCAGTGTCCCTGGCCAGCATAACCGGGAAAGAATGTAATGCAATGCGATCTGCATTACATTCAGTGAAGCTCAGGGGAGACATCTAGGGTGTTTTTTACCCTGGAAGTCTCCTTAAAAGCAAACAGGTCACGAAATGTTTTTTTTTTTTTTTAAATCACAAAGGAAACAAAAAGTCCCCTATGTGATTTAAAATAAATAATTGTAAAAAAAGGGAGAAGGACAAATTACACCCAAGCACATAAAATTTCCTCTACGCATGAAAATGCAGATTGCGATACATATGTTACATATCGCTGTGCATGCCAAAATGGGAGCAATATTTCTAGCACTCTGTAAAGCCAAACTGATGACCTATTAGAGGGCTTTTAAAAAGTGAAGCCTAAAGAAAAAAAAGGTACTGAAGCCTGCCGCCATTTCACAAGTGCACACAAATTTAAGGTTTGACATGTTGGGTATCTATTTACTTGGCGCAACCTCATCTTTTATATTTTACCAAAAATTGGGGATGGTTGGGTGCATTTGTTTACTGAAATTTTGCATCTCCTAGACCTTACAGTGAAAAATAAATTAGAACTACCACAATTTTATTCTCTGGGGTCAGCCTTTCTACTGCCCAAATTGTGCAAAAAAGAAAAAAAAAAAAAAAAAAAAAAAAAACACAACACACCACCTTGGTGCCAGCTTTCAGAGAT
>NC_138775.1:195555965-195785965 GCF_965119305.1 Pelophylax lessonae
CAATGCCACCTATATACACACACACTACAGACAATGCCACCTATATACACACAATACAGACAATGCCACCTATATACACACACACACTACAGACAATGCCACCTATATACACACACAATACAATGTCACTTACACACACAGTCTACAGTTCCATGGCAGCAACAGGCTGCTGCTCCTCCCCCTCCTCCTAGTGACAGCTCCAGCCAGCTATGGAGGAGAGCCGTACATTACAGGTACAGGGCGCAGCCTGACCCGGACACACGGGACTGCGCCGGACCGGACAAATGACGAAGCACACCGGCTTCACGTTCAAGTTTCTTTTCGAACACAAACTACAACCCGGCTGGATGAAGTCATGGCCGGAAGTAACGCCCCTAAACATCGTGGCTGACCAATAGAAAGCACCGGGTTGGCCGGTCCTGTCATCTAATTGGTTACATGAGAGCAGGTGGCTGCGGGGCACGAAGGAATCATTTGTTAACTCTCCAACGACCAGACCCCTGCCGCTGTAACGTTACACGGAACACCGCCACCAACTCACATGTTCCCGTTTCCAGTCACTTACAGTTAACTACCTACATTCCGGACCAGTTCTGACATTTCTCACATACATGTAATAAAGCTGCATTTTTTTTTTTTTTGCTGGAAAAAACCTTTGAACCCCCAAACATTATATATATATATATATATATATATATTTTATGTAGAGGCCCTGAAGTATATAATGGTGGTTGTTGCAATTGTTTATGTTGCACAATATTTGTGCAGTGGTTTATCAAATGCAAATGTTTGGTAAAAAATACACTTTAATGAAAAGTACAGATATAGACTCAATGAGGGAGATTTATTAAAAAAAATGGAGGAGTCATATTCTGGTAGAGCTGTGCATTGTAGCCAATCAGCTTCTAACCCATTTTGTTCACAAGGCCGGCCTTAGGTGTTCAGGCGCCCTATGCGAGCTAATCTTGTGCCCCCCCCTATCCTCACCCCTCCCTGGACCTTCCCTGGTCACCTAAACATACACAAAGAGGAAAACATTATTTGTAACAAATAAGAGAAAGATGCAGGGGCTGCGGGCATGGTACAGGAGATACAGGGGCTGCGGGCATGGTACAAGAGATACAGGGGCTGCGGACATGGCGCAGGAGATACAGGGGCTGCGGGCATGGTACAGGAGATTCAGGGGCTGCGGACATGGCGCAGGAGATACAGGGGCTGCGGGCATGGTACAGGAGATACAGGGGCTGCGGACATGGCGCAGGAGATGCAGAGGCTGCGGACATGGTGCAGGTGATGCAGGGGCTGCGGACATGGCGCAGGAGATGCAGGGGCTGCAGACATGGTAAAGGAGTTGCAGGGGCTGCGGGCATGGTGCAGGTGATGCAGGGGCTGCGGGCATGGTACAGGAGATGCAGGGGCTGCGGGCATGGTGCAGGTGATGCAGGGGCTGCGGGCATGGTGCAGGAGATGCAGAGGCTGCAGACATGGTACAGGAGATGCAGGGGCTGTGGACATGGTACAACAGATGCAGGGGCTGCAGACATGGTAAAGGAGTTGCAGGGGCTGCGGGCATGGTGCAGGTGATGCAGGGGCTGCGGACATGGTACAGGAGATGCAGGGGCTGCGGACATGGTGCAGGTGATGCAGGGGCTGCGGACATGGTACAGGAGATGCAGGGGCTGCAGGCATGGTGCAGGAGATGCAGAGGCTGCGAGCATGGTGCAGGTGATGCAGGGGCTGTGGGCATGGTGCAGGAAATGCAGGGGCTGCGGACATGGTGCAGGAGATACAGGGGCTGTGGACATGGTACAGGAGATGCAGCGGCTGCAGACACGGTGCAGGAGATACAGGGGCTGTGGACATGGTACAGGAGATGCAGGGGCTGCAGACATGGTACAGGAGATGCAGGGGCTGCAGACATGGTACAGGAGATGCAGGGGCTGCAGGCATGGTGCAGGAGATGCAGGGGTTGCGGGCATGGTACAGGAGATGCAGGGGCTGCGGACATGGTGCAGGTGATGCAGGGGCTGCGGACATGGTACAGGAGATGCAGGGGCTGCAGGCATGGTGCAGGAGATGCAGAGGCTGCGAGCATGGTGCAGGTGATGCAGGGGCTGTGGGCATGGTGCAGGAAATGCAGGGGCTGTGGGCATGGTACAACAGATGCAGGGGCTGCAGGCATGGTACAGGAGATGCAGGGGCTGAGGGCATGGTGCAGGAGATACAGGGGCTGTGGACATGGTACAGGAGATGCAGCGGCTGCAGACACGGTGCAGGAGATACAGGGGCTGTGAACATGGTACAGGAGATGCAGGGGCTGCAGACATGGTACAGGAGATGCAGGGGCTGCAGACATGGTACAGGAGATGCAGGGGCTGCAGGCATGGTGCAGGAGATGCAGGGGTTGCGGGCATGGTACAGGAGATGCAGGGGCTGCGGGCATGGTGCAGGAGATGCAGGGGCTGCAGGCATGGTGTAGGAGATGCAGGGCTGTGGGCATGATGCAGGGCATTGGGCATGGTATATGCAGGGCTGTGGGCATGGTACAGGAGAGGCAGTGCTGCAGGCATAGCACAGAAGATGCAGTGCTGCAGGCATGGTACAGGAGATTCTCCTGGAGATGCAGGGGCTGCGGAGGGGTCTCACTTACCGTTTGGTGAGGTGCCTTGCATTTAAAAATAGCATCACCCGGCACCAACACGTCACCGCGCATGCGCCGTCTGCCTGAGAATAGCCGAGCGGCAGCATGTACCTGTCAGGCTGGCCGCGGACATTTTTTTTTTTCAGGTGCGTTGATCTTCAGCCAGCTCCATCTTCAGACAGTCCTGCTGTGACTCGTCCTGGCTTTGAGTAACTGATTTCTGCGAGCTGTGATGGCCACACGGCGCCCCTGTTGCCCATGGTGCCCTATGCGGCTGCACACCCCAAAGGCCCTGCTTGTTCAATTAAGGTCTGTTAAAACTTGGAAGCTGATTGGTTCCTTTGCAGAGCTGCACCAGATCTGGCACTCTAAATTTTTGGTAAATAACACCCCCCCCCCCCCCCCTCATATACATAGCTCCCATCTGTCCCTGATTTTGAGGGACTGTCCCTGATTTAGAACAAAGTCCTTCTGTCCCTCTTTCCTCATCATTTGTTCCTCATTTTGGTATGATCTGTATAATTGTATATAAAATACACTATTTATCTTTCAAAAAGTGTTTCCCAGTGCTAAACCTTTTATCCAACTTCTAAATTGCTGCATTTGTATATTTCAAAATCCAGTGAAGGAATGGTAGTGATAAAATAGGCACTTGTGGGTTTACCTAATAATTTTTTCATATAATTCTTCTTTAAGGGGGCGTGGCAGGGGGTGTGTCCTGCGCCTACATACTTTTGCTAATAGGTGTCCCTCATCCCCATCTCAGAAAGTTGGGAGGTATGCTTATAACACCCATTTTTTTGTAAGATATAAAAGATAATTTTACGCGTAAATAGATACCCAACCGTCAGTAAATTTACTGAAAATTTGTAAAAATCTGTGACATTTACAACTGTCCGTAAATATCATGGGCTGATCATTTGTCATGCTGTGTTGAGTTTTGTAAGTGTAAAGCAAGCAAATTACTTATGTGTATTGTCAGCGTTTCCAAATTGATTTTATACTGATTAAATATCGATTGTCTTCGTTTTTAATAATGTGCTCCGTCAGGAAATTTTCCATGCTTTGTCAGTAAAAAAACGCCGCAGGAGGTTGGCAACCCTGTGCCCAACGTGCCATGCTTTGAAATTGCGCACGCCCGTGGCATGATGACAAACTATAGTACATTTGTAGCGGACTGCCATTATCTGATAAGGTGGACTTACTTTCTGCTCCTTTAGACTGTCTCTTCCAGTGTTGGGCTCAGGTTTCATGCATCATACTCCTGAGGCTGGAAGAAAGTCATTGTGAGAACTGTAGTCTCCTACATGGATATTACTGCACTGTTGAACTGTTTAGGAACTATCTTTCCCAGCAAGCTTTGGAACAGCGAACCATTTTGGGAGAGGCTATAAAGGGATCAGTTAAACAGACTTGGGGCCTCTTGCCTCCTGGGATCCATTGTGTGCACATCTCTCTGCTGAACAGAGAGAGATAGAAGACTGCGGACTACTGCATGTAACGGATCACCTGGCACCCTGACTGGGTACCTCCATTGATGGATGCTCCTAGTGCTTCCCAAGGGCTCCAAGCACTCCACCAGACACCATAACCACCGCAGACCCTACGACCTGCCACAGCTTGGTTGGGGTCTCGCCGTCTCCTACCCACCCTGGACCTTCGACAAAGCTCCAGGTTCCAGTGGGCGAACCTCTTTTTCCCCAGAGAGTGGAACAGGAACAAGCTCTTACAAGAGCTTAGTGATTATTCAAGGGAGTATGAAGAGCATAGCAATCCCTTGTAGCAGATTCCCCCAATTGACCCTCAAGATTGAGGGTGAAGTAGAACTCTAGGTTTAATGGTACAGCTGCTCTTTTATACAGTTTTTCCCCACAAGGTTACCGCCCAGATGGACCTTGTGGGGAACAGGACATGAAATTCACAATCCAATAAAAACAGAGTTTTACACTCAGTCACTCCCATACAGTGTATACAATCCCTCCCCTCTGCCTGATTACATTTTCATTTGCAGATGATAGTGTATACAGAAACAGAATTTACCTGAACTAATTATCTAGCCATCTAGACAGAACAATGTGAGGTCATTAACATTTAACAATGGGACAGGCAGACTTAACACAATCCACATCCCACCTCAAAACAGACAGTAGGACAAGACTGCCAATGACAGGCTGTCCGTCTCCTACATTGAAGTACATGGAATACACATCTACGTATTGCTATGATTTTTTAGGAGTAAGACTTCATGGCAACAGGCTATAGTTCTCACAGTGGGATTAAATCTTCATATTTCTTGAGAGATGTTGTTGATAAATATTACTCTCCCATTTGAAGTTATCCAACCATTTTCTCAGTGTCCCTTAAGTATCTGTCTTGTGCTCCCAGTGATGGCGAGTACCGTCACAATGCACACCTCCTATCTGCCTGCAGACTCAGTCCTGGCGGGACGGATGTTCATCACAGCATTGCAGACATCCTTACAGCATCACTGATCATGTGAGTTCGGTGGGACACACTGAGACAGCAGAGCGCAGCCATCCTGAGGCCACAGAGCATGGAGGATTGCCTTTCGCCTGTCCTTCCAGGGCCCTCATTGACGGACATCAGGATTTGGTGAGAGAACACCTGTCCAGAGTTCAGACCACATTTATCACAGTTCTTATTACACTGAACACAGATACTTTGCAAATGAATCAGTCACCAGATCTTTCAGGGTTATAATCAACTATTCTGCATTGCTTGCTATACACTGAGTTATATGGGAAAATGTTCATTTCATGAGCTCCAACTGCCGGTGAAGACTTTAGCAATTGCAAGTAGGACACCATCATATTATTGCTTATTAAAGGGGGCACATTACTGGTATATAAATTACCTTATCTCTCATCAGGATAGAGGTGGTATAGGCCGGCCCGGGGTTCCCGTTTGAGTACTTCACAGTAATAATATATATCGTTTTCTGAGAGAATCACATGCCTATTTCAAGAGATGTGTTTATTAGTATCATTTGGTGTTATTAAAACCTCTCTTCTCACTGTCTTTTTGATATCAGTTCAACTGAACCATGGCGGTTTATCCAGGATCTAGTTGACTAATATAATTATGCAAGTTCTTCTTCGGAGTAAAGTTAAAACTCATTCATATTGTGTCAGTGTGTCATTTAAAGGTGTACAAGCCCAACATACCAGGTGTGCCAGTGGGGCGGAACTTGTTCTTGGGGTTGAAAGGCAGAGTGCGGGACCCGTTTTACTTTAAGCGGCTCCTGCGGGGGTAGCGCTACACATTATATTATCCATTGGCGATGCTTTGAAAGCATTTACAGGTTACCTGTTTAGAGGTAATCAGGAGGTCTGATGCTGGAATTATTGCTCTCACACTGACGTTAGCAGCGATACCTCACATGTGTGAGAACTGTTTACATATTATTTATTTAGGATGTGGCTGACCCAGGCAGGGAAGGGGTTAATACTGTGCCTTGCTGTTCCCAGGCTTTTTGGACCCAGCCTATTCGCCCGGTATTATAAAAAGGCGAAGGCTGGGGTCCAGGGTCTTTTTGATGATTCCCGCTCAACAGAAGATGTGATTGCTGCGGAGGAGGACTGTTGCACCTTGCAGTCCATCAGAGGCACAAGGAGATTTTCCAATCTTGGAGAGGACCAAACATGGACTTGAGTTCAGTAAATGTTATACAATCATAAGTTATAAGAAAGGTACTGTTACACACTGTAGAGTAGGAATGTATGTCAATATTCCTCACCTCAAAAAAATATTTAAAAAATATAAAAAAAATTGAATATGTTACAAATTGAATAAAAATAAAAATGCAAATGTAAATTTGCTCAGATCACTTTTTCTTTATATATATATAGAATAACTGGCTGAAGAAAATTATATCAGTACGGTCCTGATATCAATACTCCCATCTGTGGCAGGAAGCGATTAAAGTGCTCTGAATATATTAATAGTATTAATTAATATCAATATATAAAAGTAATAAAGTTTTGAAAGAACAGATAGGAGGCTGGTCACAAATGACGAAGAGAGGTATTTTTTTATCTTCAGTTTTTGCAGATCAAAATATGGGTTTGATAGTCCTAATAGTAATTCTAATGACGTTTCACCCAAGGTGCCAAAATTTTGCCAGACCTAGCCTTGCTATTCCAGTTTTCTCATCTAGGCAAGAAGCACCCATGGGGTGTGATAGATCTCAAGAGGCTTAAGGGCCAGTTTCCACCACACCGCACCTTGCAAGTCTTCAGGAGGTTGGTTGTCTCCTCTGGGATACTCCTGACTTCTTAGATACTCATGTCACACATCCCAGGAGGCTTGGAGCCAATCTTCACCACACCCTGCATGTCATCAGTAAGCCAAATCTAAGAACCTGTAAGAGACAGCAACAAACAGAAATAAACGCATCAATTTTATCTGTTTTTCAAAAACAATTATATTCAAGGTATGCCATGATTGATAATTGTGACATTTGCTTGTGTGCTTCTGCAAAATGTTTGGCCTAACAAGGGTTAAATATTTACCAGCTTGGCTTCTTCATTGTATGTTAATGTGAAGGAGCTCACCTTCTTCTCAGACTTTCTATTGGGACAGATCACGCTGATTTTTTTTAGAAATGCATGCAGTTAACCATGGGCTTGGTGTCTCCTAAGAAACATCTAAAAGGTATGTACTGTAGCAAGCGTAGGCAGGTTTAGTATACTTTCTCCATTGCAGGTGGTGCTCAACCGCAGCAACAAGAGAGGAAGTCGAAAGGAACATTGAATCCTCTATGGTTTATTGGGTCACTGGGGAAGCGACCTGGTTGGATGCTGTCGTCCCATGTGATTCTAGTGGCCAACTTGGGTCAGGTTGAGTCTATTTAAGACCCTGGCTCTTGGGCTTGGCATGCATTTGGCATCTGGGTAGTGTAGACAGAGGTCACTCATCTGTCAGAGACAGGATTAGTGGTAGGGTGAGGTTTTGACGAGTAGGGAGAAAGCAGGAACATGCTATTCTTCCTGGAAATCTTCCTGTTTGGGCACAGACCAGCCATGCCGCTTTCCATCCCTTGAGACAGACGCTGTCGGTTCACCAGAGACCTGCAACATACTGTCAATGTGCCCGGTCGGGGTGACTTCCTGCCAGGTAGTTGTGCTGGTTTGAACTACATTTACAATAGTTCTGTTACTGCATCTGAACTCTGAGTATTTACTGCCGCAACACCACGTTGCACCTCCCCACCCACTTACCCCTGAAGGGGGCCACTGGAAATACCCTGTACTCCCTAACCTGTTCAGAGGCTGGAGATGTCTTTTTTGAAGATTTATTGTAGCACTTGAACACGGGCAGGGTGAGGGAAGAGTGTGCAGAATAGGTCAAATCACATGCAGGTATTATAGGACAGATTTTCAGGCAAAGTCCTTTAGGGGGGACAGCCAGCTAGTCTGAGACTCTGTAAGAGTAGTCACAGTCCTTTTAGCAAACTCTGGCATCTAACTCTCAAAGCACAGGCATATCTGGAGCTCTCATCAAAAGGTCCTACTCACAATGTCTAGGGACAGCTCTCAACCAGCTTGCCTGCAACACAGTTCAGTGAGTCCCTCTCCAGCCCAGCTTCATAAGGCAGCACAAGCACATTGACTTGAGGCGTGATATAACAACAGCTCTTCAAGTAGAACTAAAGTCAAAACTTTTATTTTCACCGTGAACCCCTGGAAAAAAATATTTTTTGCCATCTGTGTCCCATTGGGGTAATTTCCTCTCACTTTCTGTTCTATAGCCAAACCAGAAAGTGAGACAAAATACCTCAAAAGTGAGGGAATCCCTGATTGCCACCTGGGTTACTAGAACTAGTGTCCCCATTAGAAGATTTTCCCACAATTCCTGTTTTGCAGATAACCCAAAATTGTGGATTTTCTTTTACTTTTACTCTCAGTGCCAATGGTAAACAGGACTAATAGAGAGGATGAATAACCCTAATGGGGGCACAGACAGCAGCAAAAACCTGAAAAATTCTAATCCCTCTCCACTCAAAGTGTTGCCTTTAGTTATACTTTCAGTAACAGAGGCTGCCTCCTAGGGGCAGAAACCCCAGGAGAGAGAGAGAGAAAGCTCTCAACAGACCCTCCCAAACATTTATCCACTTCCCAGCCACACCTTCTGCACCCCGCCCCCCCCAGGGATTGGCTGGGGTCAGATAAATATTCATAGCCCAGAGATTGATCCTCCTACTCTATTTCTGGAAGCTTCTTCCAGAGGCAGACAGGAACAATCAATTCCCAGGTTTGGGGATAGATCTGACCAGACCAAAAACTATTTGCTGTTCAACTGAGCACAGCAGCTGGATACAAACATGTGGTTTTCATAGATGATGCTTTAAAAGCCTTTACAGGTTATCTGTTTACCTTAGGTTCACACCTATGTGTTTTTAGTGCGTTTTGCAGTTTAAAGAGACGCACTACAGTCTATTTTAACATTGTTTCCAATGGTACACGTTTATATCTATGCATTTAGCAGCCGGTGCATTTTTGGAAAGGGTCAGGGACGTTTTGCGTGTAATAGACTTCAATGTAAGCACACCAGAAATGCAAGTATTGTGTTTGTGATGCAATTTTTGATGTGTTTTGCATTTTTCCCCCCCTTTTAAACACTGTATATAGCTGGTTGCTAAGGAGTGGGCCAGGAAGCCAGGCCGCCGCGTCCTTAACTACCTCCCATCCGCGCTGTAGCCGAAGTACGGCTGCAGCGCGGACTCACATTTTCGGGAGGCCGTCTTTAAACGGCCTCCCAGACACAGGCTCCCCGCGCGCTCCCGCGAGCGCGCATCGGGGAAAATCTGTGTCGGCCGTGTCCCTTGGATACAGCCGATCACGTGATCGGACCGTCCAATGAGAGATGATCTCATATGTAAACATATGAGATCATCTCTCATCACCAGCGCTCCTTCCTCACACAGAGACTGCAGTGTGAGGAAGGAGAGAGCCGATCAGCCGTCGGGGACAAAGAAAAATGTAATCAGGGCACTGATCACCAGTGCCCTGATTACAACAAAGGTACACTAAACACACTAACTGCCCACCATCAATGCCCACAGTGCCCGCCATCAGTGCCCCCCATCAGTGCCCACAATCAGTGCCCATAGTGCTGCCAGTCAGTGCCCATCAGTGCCTGCTCATCTAGGCTCTGATGAGCACTGACTGGCAGCACTATGGGCACTGAGTGTGGGCACTGATGGTGCTGCCAATCAGTGCTCATCAGTGCCGCCCATCAGTGCTCATCAGTGCCACCCGTCAGTGTCAATCAGTGCCAGCCGTCAGTGCCCATCAGTGCCGCCCGTCAGTGCCACCTCTCAGTGCCCAGCAGTGCCACCTCTCAGTGTCCAGCAGTGCCATCTATCAGTGCTCATCAGTGCAGCATATTAGTACCTCCTCATCAGTGCCCATAAGTGCCACCTCATCAGTGCCCATAAGTGCCACCTCATCAGTGCCCATAAGTGCCACCGCATCAGTGCCCATCAGTGCAGCCTATCAGTGCCCATCAGTGCCGCCTCATCAGCGCACATCAGTGAAGGAGAAAAATTTTTTTTTCCCAAAATTTTCTGTCTTTTTTCTTTTTTTTTGTAAAAAATAAAAAACCCAGAGATGATTAAATACCACCAAAAGAAAGCTCTATTTGTGTGAAAAAAATGATAAAAAATTCATATGGGTACAGTGTAGCATGACCGCGCAATTGTCATTCAAGTGTGAGAGCACTGAAAGCTAAAAATTGGTCTGGATGGGAAGGGGGTTTAAGTGCACAGAAGGCAAGTGGTTAACAACCGATGAGTCATCAGCTGTTAGTTGGGTTCCGTCTGGTACCTTACCAGACAGGCTGGTCCTGGTCTGAGTATTTTAAAAACTGCTGATCTACTGGGATTTCCATGCACAACCATCCCTAGGGTTTACAGAGAATGCCCCAAAAAAGAGAAAATATCTAGAGAGCTCAAGCTGTGCGGAGAAAAATGCCTTGTTGAGGTCAGAGAACAGAGAAGAATGGGCAGACTGGTTTGAGATGATAGAAAGGCATCAGTAAAATAAGCGCTCACACAGGCTCACCAAAATAGGACAATAGAAGATTGGAAAAATGTTGCCTGTCTGATGAGTCTAAGTTAGGCTTAAAGCAGTATTAAACCCAAACCCAAAAATGTCATATATTGCAGCTTACCAATTATTAGATGTGATGGCTGCATCCGTTTTCTTTTCTTAGGCTTTTTCCCTCGATTTTTAACTGGTGATCTGGCCAGTAACACACCTCCTGTATTAGAATGCCTACAATCTGGATGAAGAAGCACATGAGGCTCCTTGCGACAGCAGCTTTGTCAGCCTTGGGGGAGGAGGAGTGTCAGATATACTAGCAGACCTAAATACACTAGCCAAACCCTGGCTAATACTTTATAATCAGTTACAGCAAACAGTTTTTTTTCTTCTTTTGGGATAAAGGTTTTACATAAGTAAATAAAACGGATCAATATACGCACCCCTTCCAGAGTTAGAGGGTTTTGTCTCATCTCTGTAGTTGTACATTCTGCTGGAGAGCTTGTGCTTTTGAAAAACAACAGATTTACTGGCCAGATCACCAGATGAAAATAGAAGAAAGAAAGCCTAAAAAAGGAAATAAATGCAGCTATCACATCTAAAAATTGGTAAGCTGCAATATAATAAATGTTTGCTATTGGGTTTAATGCCACTTTAAATTGACACTAAATCACATCCTTATCCTCCAAAAATAATCCATATACATCTGCTACTTAATGGTCATGTAACCTATTTTTCATAAAATAGTTTCTTACTGTGTTTTTCTGCCTCCTGGTAATGTCCTCCATGAGCTACAGAACTCCTTCCCCCCTTTGTTTGTTTGAAATGAGTAGTGCACACTCGTTGTGGTCATGTGCACTACTCTGGGCACACTGCAAATCCCATAGTTGCTAGTCCATCTTGGGAGCGAGCAAGAGATTGTGACTATGTTCCTACATACCATAGAGAATTAAGGTAGCCGCCGTCTAACAGAAAGTTGAATAACAGCAGCACACAAAAAAGAGATTTAGAGATTTGGATAAGGCTAAGAGCAATAAAATGAGACTTTTGTGAGCTAAGTCTCACTTAAACTCTTTTGACCTGAGCACAAAAACACTTTAAAACTAAACTCCAGGAAGATATAAAAGCCACAATGAATGCACATTTATTATTTAAAAAAAAGAAAGTTTTAAATAAAGGTAGTTTAAATTATTGATTGACCAATATCGTTTTTTTTACCGCCGATAACAATATTTTGGACATCGGATATCAGTATCGGCCGATATTGGCCGATATTTTCGGACATTAAAATTATAAATTTTTTTTTTAAATGTCTACAGGTACTCTTGTGGAGGGATCTGGGGGTCTAAAAGACCCCAAACCCCTCCTCTGCACTTAAAAGCATTCAAAACGCCAAGTTTGGCTGTTTTGAATGCTGTAAGTTTTTTGAATTCAGTGCCGCCAGTACCCAGAAGGGATGTCATGACCAGTGGCGGCCCATGTATAGGGGGCGCCAGAGCGCCGCCCCCCCTAAAAAAAAGAAAAAAAAAAAAAGACAAAAAGAACAATAAAGTTCGAAAAAATAAATAAATCAGTTCGCCGGCCTGACCGGCCTATGTGGTGGCTAAAGGGGGGGTGGGGTTTACGACCCAGAAGAGGCGCCGATTGGCTGCCTTCTGGGAGCGTAACCTGGGCGCAGGAAAGAGCGCTTGGCCACCCCCACCTTCGTGATATCCTGGCTGTGATTGGTCCAGTCTCCAGCCTGGACCAATCATCATCCAGGACATCGCTGACGTCACAATGGGGGCGGTGCCGGTGCGTGCGTCAGTCACTCACCGTCACCGCCGCTCAGAGAAGAGGAGAGGCCGCCCGCCGGTTCCCGCCGCAGAGGAGAGGCCGAGACGAGGGAGAAGGACCCGCCGCAGAAGAGGAGGAAGAAGCCGCCGCTGGGAGCCGAGCCGCCGCCGCCGCCGCCAGGTAAGTTTGAAGGGAGCACGCACGCTGGTCTCTGCATTGATTGGGGTACAATGCTGTGGCGCTCTGTAATCATTGGGGGACAATGCTGGCACTCTGCAATCATTGGGGGACAATGCTGTGGGCACTCTGCAATAATTGGGGTACAATGCTGTGGCGCTCTGCAATAATTGGGGGACAATGCTGTGGGTACTCTGCAATAATTGGGGTACAATGCTGTGGCGCTCTGCAATCATTGGGGGACAATGCTGTGGCGCTCTGCAATCATTGGGGGACAATGCTGGCACTCTGCAATAATTGGGGTACAATGCTGGCGCTCTGCAATCATTGGGGGACAATGCTGTGGCGCTCTGCAATCATTGAGGGACAATGCTGTGGCGCTCTGCAATCATTGGGGGACAATGCTGGCACTCTGCAATAATTGGGGTACAATGCTGGCACTCTGCAATCATTGGGGGACAATGCTGTGGCGCTCTGCAATCATTGTGGGACAATGCTGTGGCGCTCTGCAATCATTGGGGGACAATGCTGTGGCACTCTGCAATCATTGGGGGACAATGCTGTTGCACTCTGCAATCATTGGGGGACAATGCTGTGGCGCTCTGCAATCATTGGGGGACAATGCTGTGGCGCTCTGCAATCATTGGGGGACAATGCTGTGGCGCTCTGCAATCATTGGGGTACAATTCTGTGGCGCTCTGCAATCATTGGGGTACAATTCTGTGGCGCTCTGCAATCATTGGGGGACAATGCTGTGGCGCTCTGCAATCATTGGGGGACAATGCTGTGGCACTCTGCAATCATTGGGGGACAATGCTGTGGCGCTCTGCAATCATTGGGGTACAATGCTGTGGTGCTCTGCAATCATTGGGGGACAATGCTGTGGGCACTCTGCAATCATTGGGGTACAATGCTGTGGCGCTCTGCAGTGATTGGGGACAATGCTGTGGCACTCTTCAATCATTGGGGTACAATGCTGTGGCACTCTGCAACCATTGGGGGACAATGCTGTGGCGCTCTGCAATCATTGGGGGACAATGCTGTGGCGCTCTGCAATCATTGGGGGACAATGCTGTGGCGCACTCTGCAATCATTGGGGTACAATGCTGTGGCGCACTCTGCAATCATTGGGGACAATGCTGTGGCGCTCTGCAGTGATTGGGGACAATGCTGTGGCGCTCTGCATTGATTGGGGACAATGCTGTGGCGCTCTGCATTGAAAGGGGCTAGCACGCTTAACTCTGCATTGATGGGGACACGGAACAGTGTTTATTGCATTGAAGGGGGCACAGCACAGTTGCATTGAAGGGGGCACGCACGCTGAACTCTGCATTGTGGGGGCACAGCACAGTGTTCATTGCATTGAAGGGGGCACAGCACAGTGTTTATTGCATTGAAGGGGGCACAGCACATTGTTCATTGCATTGAAGGGGGCACAGCACAGTGTTTATTGCATTGAAGGGGGCATAGCACAGTGTTCATTGCATTGAAGGGGGCACAGCACAGTGTTCATTGCATTGAAGGGGGCACAGCACAGTGTTTATTGCATTGAAGGGGGCACAGCACAGTGTTTATTGCATTGAAGGGGGCATAGCACAGTGTTCATTGCATTGAAGGGGGCATAGCACAGTGTTCATTGCATTGAAGGGGGCACAGAACAGTGTTTATTGCATTGAAGGGGGCACAGCACAGTGTTTATTGCATTGAAGTGGGCACAGCACATTGTTCATTGCATTGAAGGGGGCACAGCACAGTTGCATTGAAGGGGGCATGCACGCTGAACTCTGCATTGTGGGGGCACAGCACAGTGTTCATTGCATTGAAGGGGGCACAGCACATTGTTCATTGCATTGAAGGGGGCACAGCACAGTTGCATTGAAGGGGGCATGCACGCTGAACTCTGCATTGTGGGGGCACAGCACAGTGTTCATTGCATTGAAGGGGGCACAGCACAGTGTTTATTGCATTGAAGGGGGCACAGCACATTGTTCATTGCATTGAAGGGGGCACAGCACAGTTGCATTGAAGGGGGCATGCACGCTGAACTCTGCATTGTGGGGGCACAGCACGGTGTTCATTGCATTGAAGGGGGCACAGCACAGTGTTTATTGCATTTAAGGGGGCACAGCAAAGTGTTTATTGCATTGAAGGGGGCATAGCACAGTGTTAATTGCATTGAAGGGGGCACAGCACAATGTTCATTGCATTGAAGGGGGCACGCACGCTGAACTCTGCATTAAAGGGGGCACGCATGCTGGTCTCTGCATTGAAAGGGGGCATGTACGCTGGTTTCTGCATTGAAAGGGGGCATGTACACTGGTCACTGCATTGAAAGGGGGCATGTACACTGGTCACTGCATTGAAAGGGGGCATGTACGCTGGTCACTGCATTGAAAGGGGGCATGTACGCTGGTCTCTGCATTGAAAGGGGGCATATACCATCTCCTGTACCATGACCTGTGACATGCCTATACCATATCTGTGCCATGCCTATACCATCTCCTGTGCCATCACCTTTGCCATGCCTTTACCATCACCTGTGCCATGCCTGTACCATGACTTCAAAGTCACGCAATTTTTTACTGCGTTTTTTGACGCGAAGCAATACCTATTACATTTTTTCTTTTTGCGCCCCCCCAAAAAATTTTGAGCACCAGCCGCCACTGGTCATGACATCCCTTCGGGGTACTCGGCGGCGCTGAATTCAAAGAAATGGAGTTCCAGTCAGACGGCGGCGGTGAAGGTAGGATTCCCGGGTCTCCCGGTGGGACAGGAGACCCGGGCGAGCCGCAGAAGGCGGCGGGAGGGGGACGTCCCCTCCCGCTCCTTGGAATGACAGCCGAGCGGCTTCTCAGCCGCATCGGTTGTCATTACAAGACAGCCGACCATCGTCTATGGACACCGGTACTGTGGTGATGCCTCAAGCTGCAGGGATCACTCCGGTACAGCACTGTCCCGAAATATCGGCAATAACAGTAAATCAAAAGGCCGATTCCGATATATCGGGGAAAGTGCATATCTGCCCCGGATTTATCGGTGTTACCGATAATCGGTCGATCAATAGTTTAAATATCTAAACTTTACTTTATTTCAGGCATGTATAATCCTCCATTACTGCAGCACTCACAATGAGAGAGGAAAGGGCAGTACATAGGCCAAATCAATACTAATTAGAAACACGCATAAAGAAAAACCTCTAAAGTGCACAGCTAAATGAGACTTTACCAGTACCATGCCAAAAGAGTGTATGTATAAAAGCAATCAAGTTTTATTATCGCATTCAATAAAAAATCCAAAAATGAGGGACTAAATTACAAATATAACAAAGACTAAACAATTTTAAAAAATCCTCATATCGACAGTTTCAAGATGGGTTACATTATCCCTTCATGGTAGTTTCTACAATAGTGTAACTTCAGAGTAAAAAGTTCCAGTTATGACATCTTAAATTGTTTCTTCAACGCTTTTCGCAGGACAGAGCCTGCTATCTCTGTCATGTGAAACGTGTTAACAAAGCTATTCTTTCTGAAAAAGCAGGCTCTGTTCTGCAAAAAGCATTGAAGAAATGATCAAGATGTCATAACTGGAAAAACATTTTACTCTGAAGGTACACTATTGAAGGAACTGCCATGAAGGGATAATGTAACCCATTTTGCAACTGTGTAAATGAAGATTTGAAATTGTATATAGTCTTTGTTATATTTGTAATTTAGTGCTTTATTTGGGATTTTTTTTTATTCAATGCTCTAATAAAAATGTATTGCTTTTATATATAAACTCTTTTGATATGGTACCATTAAAGTGCTATTTAGCTATGCACTTTAAGAGGTTTTTTATGCAAATGAAATAGTAAAGAATGTGGTACCAGCAAATTTTTGAAGCACAGGAGGAGGCCTATTTGCATTCCTCTCCCAAACTTTAATTACTTCGGAGATGAACAAGAAACATGCTGACAGAAAGAGAGAAATAAACTCAAGGGTCAATTTTTGCTCTTTTCCAGTACAGTCATAGGGAGGGAGGTGACCAGCTGTGTTGTCTCATTACAGCAGAGGTCAACCTAGCTTTGCCGTCTAGCAGAACTGTGTAAATCTCAGGACTGGGTGACTGGAGAAGGAGGCCAAGCCTTCAAAACACCAGGGGCGTAACTACAGGGGTTGCAGGGGTTGCAATCGCTACCGGGCCCCATGCTCCAGGGGGCCCGGTAGCAAACCAGTGGGTGAACTTCCAGGATCGCAAAGGTCACACTTGCGACCGGACCCTGGCATTGCACCACTGTGGGGAGGCCCCAAGATTGCAGACAGGGGGCCCACAAGATTGCAGGAAGGGGGCCCACTGCAGAACCTGCTGCGGGACCGTAATAAAAGGCCATGCAACGAGTGTAAAGAGCCCCAGGATTAGTGGGAAGAGCCCTGGGCTTGAAGGTAAGGGCCCCGGCCAGGGGTCTGGGGGGCCCTTCATGGTTTCTTGCATCAGGGCCCTGAAGGTTCTAGTTACGCCTCTGCAAAACACTACATTATAGCAACCTGAGGGCAGGTCCTTTCCCCTCTCTGCTTGCCGGTTGGTGACCCATCTGTGCGTGGTCCTGGCTGGACCAGGCTCATGCACAGTGGGCCCTGCATGTTCAGGGGAGTGGCGGCCACTCCATGGGTTTAGCGAGTCTGATGCTTCCTTCCAGAGCTTCAGGGATCTTTCTCCTATCAGGACGTCTGTTGATGTTTGTAGTGTCGATCCAAGAGAGGTGATTTTGGAACACCATGATGTGCGTGATTGCTTCCCTAACCAATCTGAGTGCATAGGATGAAGGACTTTTTTTAACCACTTACTGACCACCAGCAGTACATATACTATGGCAGGTCAGCTGTATTGCACAAAACGACTTACCTGTACGTCGTTTTGTGCAATAGACAGAGGGGGAGCCATCTCCGATCACTCCCCAGAGAGACAGAACTGCGGTCTGCCTATGTAAAGAAGGCAGACCGCCGTTCTGTCACAGATGAACACAAGGATCAGGAGCTTAACTACAGGGGTTGCAGGGGTTGCAATTGCAACCAGGCCCTATGCTCCAGGGGGCCTGTGTGGCTCCCCTGTACACCTGGATAGGAGGCTTGTAGAGAAATCACTGTCCTCCTTTTTCCTCCTGTAGCTGCAGGAGGAAAATGGAGGAGATTGGTTCCTCTATATGCTGCCCCAGCCACTCCTCCTATCCAGTTCACTTGTGTTCTGCTGTCTCTGGGCCCCTGTGTGCTCCCCTAGTCCCCCCCCGTGCTCCTTCCCACCCCCTGCCGACTGCTGCAGGGGATGTGTCACAATGGAGAACCAGGAAGGGGGTCGGTAAATATGTAATTTACCAGCTCCTTCCTTTTCTGAATGGACAGAGTCATAGTCAGTCAGTGACATTGTTAAAAAAAAATAAAATAAAATGATAAAAAAAAATACAATTAAAATACCAAAAAATAAAAACTGCTGACACCAGTGGGTGAACTACCAGGATCGCAAAGGTAACACTTGCGACCGGGCCCTAGCATTCCACCACTGTGGGGAGGCCCCAAGATGGCAGGAAGGGGGTCCACTGCAGAACTTGTAAAAGGGTCCCGCTGTAGGACAGTAATAAAGGACCCCGCAACGAGATTAAAGGGCCCCAGGATCAGTGGGAAGAGCCCCAGGCTGACAGGGGTCCGGGGGGCCCTTCATGGTTTCTTGCACCGGGGCCCTGGAGGTTCTAGTTATGCCTCTGACAAGGATCTTGTGTTCCTGCTATTTAGGAACACAGATCTCTATGGTTATCTAGTGAGTCCATACCCCACACAGTTAGAAAGCATCCCCCAGGGACACACTTAACCCTTTGATTGCCCCTGGTGTTAACCCCCTTCCTGCCAGTGTCATTAGTACAGTAACAGTGCATATTTTTAGCACTGAATACTGTAATAATGTCACTGGTCCCCTGAAAAGCGTCAGTTAGGTGTTTGATATGTCCGCTGCAATGTCGCAGCCCTGTTAAAAATTGCTAATCGCCGCCATTACTATTAAAATAAAATAAATAAAAATGTCATAAATCTATCCCCTAGTTTGTAGACGCGATAACTTTTTCGCAAATCAATCAAAATTTGGGCTTATTGGGATTTTTTTTTTACCAAAAATATGTAGCAGAAAACATATTGGTCTAAAATAATGAAAAAATTAGATTTTTTTTTAAATTTATTTATTTTTTATTGACTGTGCTTTAGAAAGTAAAGTTTTTTTTTAGAAAAAAAGCAGAAAGTAAAAAATATATATATTTTTTTTCAGAATTGTCGCTTTATTATTGTATATAGCACCAAAAATAAAAACCGCAGAGGTGATCAAATACCACCAGAAGAAAGCTCTATTTGTGGGGGAAAAAAAAGGACATTCATTTTTTCTGTATATACAGCATCGCACTGCTGCGCAATTGTTCAGTTAAAGGAACGCAGTCCCGTATCACAAAAAATGGCCTGGTCGTTAAGGGGGTAAAAGCTTCCAGTCCAGAAGTGGTTAATTATTTATTGAATCATGTTACACTAGGGCGGTGTGCGCTCTCTTTTTGCACCTGTCGGGTAAAATAGTTCTTATTTATATTTTTCAACCATGCATTTAGCTGTTTGCCTGGAGTTCAGCTTTAAGCTAAAAGTGTTCTTGGTATACTGATGAAAAATGCTATTCATGATCCTAAATATTAAAGAACATTTGGAATAGCAATCAGCTACAAAAAAACAAATGCAAAGTTCTGAAATACATACATTCACCCGCACAGTCCTATCAATTTTACTTTAGAAAAGATGGATTGTTCAGAAGTTCAGGGGAAAACAAAGTAAATGTCAACATTTATAGAGATTCAATTATTTTTTATTACAAGATTAATGATCAGGATAGAAATACAACATACCAGCAGTTCCATAGGACACAGTGCAGAGAAGAATTCAGTACATCTGATTGTATCTTTACTGGGGTCATTGACAAAGTCGTGCACAGTTCACATACACACGAACATTAACAACAAGGATCCCATCTATGTGTGTATGAACTAACTGAAGCTCAGTACTGTTTTCTATCTCTACTGGATTCCCAAAAGTTGATCATTTTGTTTTACTTTATGGGGAGAGTAGCAGGCTTTACTTTTCCGACAAGGTCATGGGCTAAATTATTAAAGATCCCTGAATGTGCAGCTTGAGCATTACTGAGAGTAAAGCAATTCCCTGCTTCAGTAAACCCCACCATGTTCTGTAGCAACTTGCTGTGTAATGAGTCTCAGTTAAACTGTGGATAAGCTGACCGTGACTTTGCTTTATTGTAGAACACTAACGAAAATGCGTACGTTAGCTCAGAGGAACAGCAATTTTATATGCATTTTTCATATACAAACTGGGGTGTAAGTTGGAATGTTAGGGGTCACTGTCTTGTCTTTTAACCCAATAGTGAAGACACTATGACCAGATTTGAGTTTTCCTTTAGCTTACAAAAAAAAATCAGTTTTTCTGCATTCACTGGAGGTCACAGGTCTGCTCCAGATCATCACAAACTTGGTCTAGTGCCCCCTGAGGGTGCAGTGGGGGGGGGTGAAGGTCAGCGAGACACTACCTACCATAGCTTTGACCAAAACAAGGAGCCACAGCCATCTGCCATAAGGACTGCAGACCACCACTTGAAGAGCTGCTGGCCTGGGGAAACTGTAAGGCACATGTGTCAAACACAAGGCCGCGGGCCAAATTTTGCCCTCCAGGCTATTTTATGTGGCCCTCACACCTCTCTTCAGCCCTCTTTTGGGCCTCCTCCAGACCCTGCACTTTCTGCTTCCTAGCTCTGCACCCAGCTTCTTCCCAGCAGCAACACAAGGTAAGGGGGTGCACTTTGCTGTAAGGGAGGGTGGGACTCTTAACATCTGATGTAAGGGGGTTGGGATACTCTGGACATCTAGTATTACAGATACAACCGGTCCTTTGAGGGCAATCATAGTGCTGATGTGGCCCTCGATGAAGTTGAGTTTGACTCCCCTACTGTAAGGTCACCCACCATTAGTTTGGCCTGTCATAGGTGCCCCCCTGGGGACAAGACCCCTGAGGATGCCCACTAGGAAATTGAACCATCATAGCTGAACCTGCACATGGCAAGGAACTGTATGAACTCAAAAGGGTTGATTTACTAAAAGCAAATAGACAGTTACACTCTGCAGGAGCAGTTGCTCTGGAGCTTAGATGAGCAGAAGCTTTGCTGACTTCTATCATCCAATCATGTGCAAGCAAAAATGCTGTTTTTTTATTGTCCTTGCATGTGATTGGGTATTCTCTGCAAAGTGAAGCTTTACCTCATTTAGTAAGCTCTGGTGCAACTGCACTTTTTAGGTGATATTTAAAGTACCAGTTTTGTGTTTATTAATCCTTTAAAGATGTGGCTGGGCAGTATATAAAAATATAAGCATTAAAACAAGCCCTCATTGAGCTCTGTAGAAGTGTGGAAGTCTGTGTCGAAGTCAGCTTGGCCCCTTCTGCTGCCCCTCCCAGTAATAGCTTGGCAGCCTTGACAACAGAGTTACCTGACTGCTGAGAGAGCCCACTTGAATGCCTTTAGTGCTGCTGCTAAGAAATTTGAGGTGGAATTAATCCACAATGAAGGGCTCTTGATCCTCTTGGTAAAGAGAGCCTTGACTGATGGGGCATAGCTAGGAGATGAGTCTGGGGGGGAGTCAGTATGTAAATTGGTGACAGGGGATTGGATCACGGTGATAGGGCTGGGCCTAAGCTCACTAAAAGTTTTCCCCCCAGGGACTTCTGGGTCTTTTGGATGGCACATGGATAAAAGAGCTGGGAAAGAGCTGGAAGAGCTGAAGATTTAACATAGATCCCAACATCATTCTCTCCAGGGTGCAAAAAGTGCTGGACAAAGGTCAGATGGACTTGCTCCTTACCCTCCTCCCTCCTGCTCGCATCCCCTCTGGATGCCCCGCCACCAGGGAGCCTTGAGGTGTGCCCCCCGGCCCCTGGAACATGTAGACGTTCTGGCCCGCCATCTCGCCTGAGCCTTTCTCCCTCTACATGGACAGGAGTGCTGACCTTTCCTCTGGAGCCACGGGCACTGATGGTGCTGGCTCTCCCTCCCTTGGGGTTCCCTAGTCTGCAGCCCGCTATGGCTCGGGGCCTTCCCGTCGGTTACCCCCACCTTTGCAAACACTGGCTGGGCTGGACAGCACACGCTCTCCCCGTTCTCGGTGTCTTTGCGCTGCTCGGCGATCTGCCCGAGGCCCACATGGAGCCGCTGCCAGCTGGTCTGCTGCTCTGTCCTGTAGGAGGGGACCTGAGGTGGCTTCTGCCTGTGAGCTCCCAGCGCCTGGCTGGGAGCCGCTTCTTCTATGCCACCCTTGAGCTCTGGCTCCCCGCTCTCTGATCTTCACGCTGCTGGTCCCAAGTGGATGGCAGCAACACTTGCCGACCGGACCCGAGTGGGCAAAACTTCACGCTGCCCAGCACCCTTGTTAGGCGGGAAATTTGAATCCTGGCAGTGCCCCTGCAGCCGTATCTGTCTCTACCATTTCCTGCATCTCCCGGCACCCGGTTGGGTGGGGGATTGGACTGCTGCATGTGCCCCTGCTGTTCTGTCATCTTCAATGGCTCCCTCACATCTCCCAGCGCCCAGGGGGGTGGGAGTTTCTACCGCCACTCCTCCTTATCTCCCTGCGCCTGGCTGGGTGGGAGATTCTGACGTTAATGCTCCGCAGTTCCCTGCGCCTGGCTGGGAAGGAGCTTTCCCTAATCTACGCCCTTCTGCAACCACGTCCATGTCGGCTGCTCCTCAGTATGTCTTGGCGCCCGGATGGGCGGAGCACTACTCTGATCCTCCTTCATTGTTCTCTACTGCTCGAGATTGCTATGTGCACTGCACTGGTGGGTCCTCCTGCCGGGGACTCGGCATCTTCCTGCCCCTGTGCATCTGCTAGTCACCGCCATGTGGGCTCTGCTGTACTCATGGATGGACCTCAGCCTCTGGACCTTTCCACTCACTGTCCTCTTCCCCTGGCTGCCGGATGTCAAGGGCATTCTCCGGCTTCTTCCTTGGGTGATGCGGTCACAGCCGGGCGTCCTTGATCTCATGGTGATATTCCCTCTTCGGCTCCACCGCCTCGACTCTGCCGCTGTATCAGGTCCGCCAGAAGAGCGCATAGTGGAGATTGTCAATTCTGTTTTGTCCCACTTTGCGTATCTGCGCCCGGGGCTAGTTCGGGGTCCGTGGTGGGCGCCCCTTTATGTGCGGTTTTGTCAACTGGTATGCATTTGCCCACTGATGTCAGGGATAAAATTTGGTGTCGCAGATTTATAGAACTGCTTGCGCTCGTCCCTCCTGACAGGGAATCGGTGGACAAACCCCAGGGAATCTACGTTAATGTGAGTGACAAACTGAAGCAGCTTCTTTGAGCGTTCAGGAACTGGCTGCAGGGTTTCTGTGCCTATGCCGGGGGGGGGGGGGGGGGGTTTATGAGAAATTTCCTGATTTAGGCCCCTCTCTCTTTTGTTACCTAGACCTAATCTGGGGGGCTTATAAAGTCTATGGTTGGTCAGTGTTGGTTTCACTATGACAACCAGTTTCACCAAAAGACACGTGAGGAGTTTTGTTTTGATTGTCAGGACAGCAGCCTGTGGTTGGTGCTCATGTGCCCCCACAGTCCTTTGTCCTTTCAGTCCCCAGCTGACGCTCTGTCCAGAGCGTTGGCTGTCACCAAAAAAGGTGTTTGCTGGCTGTTCCATGAGAGCAACTGCAAGAGGTATGCATCATGCCGCTTTAAGCTTGAGTGTTCCAATTGTGGAGGAGCTCACCCTGACATCCGATGCTTTAAGAGGGGTAAGCAGCCCCCTCTCAAACCCGGGGGCCAGACCTGACCTTTCTAAGCCGGAGGACGCCAGTGAGCATGTTAAAGATACTTCACTGGCTAGACTGGTACCCCCTCAATAGGGAAGCTTTGCTGTTGAGGAATGGGTTTGACTGTGGATTCTGGATTCCCTTTACACCTTCAGACATACCTACAATGTCAAAGATTTTGAAGTCTGCTGTTCAATTAGAACACATCCTGGCCAAGAAGCTCCAGCGGGAGTTGGAATTGGGGCGTATGGTGGGCCCATTTGAATTCCCCCCCTTCCATAATCTGAGGGTTTCCCCTCTGGGCGTGGTCCCCAAGAAGGAGGAGAGCAGGGCCGGTGCTAGACTATTTTGCGCCCTAGGCAAGACCAGCTACTTGCGCCCCCCCCCCCCCCCAAAAAAAAAAAATCAAAATGAATTCAATAATTCTAGCACCAGAACTCCTGCAATACACTAAACAGATGACCTATAGGGGCTTTGCGTGTGTGCACCCATTAAACGGTGAAAAACTTCAGGTCCCTATATTTTTTTTTATAGCTAACGTTTCAAAAGATTAGTGTTATGCAGTAGTTCTGATGCTAGAATTATAGCTCTCACTCCAACATGCGCAGTGATACATAACATGTGTAGGGCAATCACATTGTTTTGTTTTTTTATCTGTCACTTTAAATGCTTAAAACTTTTTTTAAATTTGATTTTTTTTTTTTTGCACAACTTTTATTGCCATTACAAAGGGGGCCAATAGCCCCCTATGTGATAGCATATAGGTGACAAGTACTCTTTATTAGACATTTAGGGTCTATTAGACCCTGGATGTCTCCTCTGTACTCCGCTACACCTGATGGAACACAGATGGTGTTTCATCAGCTGCTTCCATGAGCACAGCTCCTGTAGAATGGCAGTGCCAGTCCAGTAAGTGATGTCATACACATCACTTCCTGGTCTTTACTGAGGAGGGAGGCTCAGTGGATGGATGTCCCTGAAGCTTCTGCCATCCTTCCCAGGGGACAGGAGGGTGCCAGGTGGACAGGATAGGGGGGGGACAGCCAGGTGGGGGGAGGACAGAAACAGGTGGACAGCAAAGGGAAGGGTGCAGCCAGGTGCGCCATGAACTAAATAGGTGGCCGGCCGCAGAGAAGCTGGAGGAGCGGGGAGGGCTGCAGGAGCAGCTTAGCTTTTGGCTCCATCAGGACAAGTGGCCCGGCGCGTAACCCTGGGTGGATCCATCCCGGCTCCACCCACAATGCCTCCCGCCCTGCTCCACCAATGGCTGCACATTGCCGAGGGAGGGAGGCAGGCAGATAGCTGACAGGGCTGCTGGACATCGACACACCACTCAGATCCCGGGGATGAAGGAGGAGAGAAGGCCGATTGAGTGACTGCAAATCTCCCCCTCCTCCTCAGTGTGTGATCAAAGCTGAAGAGCCCTGGCTGCGCCCTAGGCAGCAGTGCACCCTAGGTGGCTGCCTAGTTCGCCTAGCGGGAGCACCGGCCCTGGGGGAGAGTATATTCCGCCTCATACACCACCTTCCCTATCCTTCTGGCTCTTCGGTGAACAACGGCATTGATAAGGAGTCTAGGAAACAATATGCCTCTTTTGACAAAGCTCTCCTGGTGGTTAGGTCTGCAGGCTCTTTGGCTCTATTGGCTAAAGCGGACATTGAGTCCGCCTTTCGTCTCCTACCGGTTCACCCGGAATGCTTCCATCTGCTGGAGGGCTACTTTCAGGGGAGCTACCTTTTCGACATGTGCCTTCCCATGGGTTGTGCGATTTCGTGTGACTATTTCGAGCTTTTCAGTAGCTTCCTTGAATCGTTGGTCTGCCAATTAGCTAGCCTACATTCGCTCCTGCATTACTTAGATGACTTCTTGCTTGTAAGCCCGGCTGCAAGTGACCAGTGTCGATGGCTCCTTTCTGTTTTTCAGGCTATGGGTGAATGGCTTTCCGTTCCACTGTTGGCTGACAAAACAGAGGGCCCCATCACTGTGTTATCCTTCTTGGGTATTGAAATTGATATGGTGGAGATGGTTTTTCGTTTGCCCGGTGATAAGTTGGCTAGACTCCTCTCCTTAGTTCGTTTGGCTAAAGGGGCTAAGGATCTTCAGCTAAAGCAGTTTCAACCTTTTTTGGGTCATCTTGTTTTTGCCTTTTGAGTTATTCCCATGCGAAAGGCTTTCTGTTGGCATTGGCATCTATCATGGGCGATGAAGGGCGTGGCTGCTCCCCATCATTATATCCGTATCACCAAGCCTATGTGGGATGACTTAGAGATATGGCTGTCTTTTCTCCAGTCCTACAATGGTCATTCTTGTTGGCTGCAGGAGGAGGTACCGAATTCGTAGGTGGAGCTTTATACGGATGCAGCAGGCTCCTGTGGTTTTGGTGCCTTCATTCAAGGTGAATGGTCTGCTGAGCTTTGGCCGGCCTCATGGACCCGCTTGGACCTATTGCGAAAACTCACCTTGCTTGAACTGTTCCCGATAATTCTTGCGGTAGAGCTGTGGGGTGAGTGGTTGCACAATCGTCAGGTGGTTTTTTGGTCGGACAATATTAGTGGGGCTCAGGTTGTCACCCGGCAGTCCGCCAGATCCCCCCCAATTGTGTCCTTGCTGCGTTTTTTTGGTTCTTACATGTTTGCAGTTAAATATATGGTTTAAAGTGAAGAATGTGCCCGGGGTGGCTAATGATATTGCCGATGCTCTCTCTCGTTCTTAGCTCGACCATTCTCACTCCCTGGCCCCATTGGCGTCTCCAGAGGGCCTTCCTTGTCCAACCTTTTTGTGGAACCTTGTTTCCAACACTTGTGAGACCTCCTCTGGGCATCCCTGTCCCAAGGATGTGGGCATCGTACTGTCGAGTCTGGGATGAATGGGTTCAGATAACATCCGATTTTGTCTTTCTTCCCCTCAGGATAGATGGCTGGCCTTGTTTTCCTGTATTTGCGCCAGAAGGGTTCCACAAAATCAATGGTGAGTTCCTCCATGTTCACCTTATCCTTGGTTGGGAATATATCATGAAGGAGTTTCCTGCTCGGCGGGTTTTGCAGGGTTGGAGGTGGGCTACCCAGGTCCCTGATTCCCGGCGCCCAGTGTCACGCTTCACATATCCTCTCGCTATTACCGGCGGTATGTTTTTCGGATTTTGATACCCTTTTGTTCCAGGTTCCAGGTTGTCATTTTCCTGGGTATTTTTTGATGCTTTTCGGGTCAGCGAGTTGGTTTCCAAATCCAGATCCTTGGCGGGTGGTATTTAAACTGATGGCGTGATCATCTCCGAGTGCTGTGTGTCAGTGTTGCTTCACACTTCCAAAACAGGCAGCTGCGGCAGGGGCTGGCGGGTAGTTTTGCACCCTTACGGGGGCCCCTTTTTGTCCAGTCGGGTTGGCCTCGTGTTCTATGTCCATCCGCCCTCCGTCTCCCACTTTTCTGGTGAACTCTGATTCTTCCTTTTTTGAGTAGGTTTCAATTCTTAAATAATTATAAAAAGAGTGTAGCGCTAATATTGAACATGAGTAAATAATATAATAACAATAAATCATCATCCAGAGGGATGGAAGAAGAATGCTAAAGTCCCAGAAAGCAATCCAGATAATGGTGAAAGTCCAAAACGAATCCAAGTAGAAATAATGTGATAACGGTCCTTCCTGTGACACCCAGGGAATTGTGTAGATTGGGAACACCACAGTGCACAAGTAAAGAGAGCAGCTTACCAGAGCGCCATGGCTACTCAAATGAATGAGAAAGCCTCGCCAAGCAAAAGGATGTTTCACATAAACCTCAAGAACTCCAAGGGAAAGTGGATAGCGCCATGGAGGGGTCAGTTCCTCATAATCACTTCGTGATGATCAAATGGGTGTATGGAGGAAAATAAACAAAGGACCATATCGTAAACCCGTAAACACATATGCAAAATTTATTTAAAAAAAAAACTACTCACAATGGTACGATACAAGCAGGCACATAGAATATGGCAGCTGAAGATCCGACCGCGACGTTCCGCGTGTATACAGTCAGCATAAAAAGCAGTAGGCCGGCTCAGTAAGGGGGCGTGTGGATGTTGCGTCTGGTGTCGCCAACGCGTTTCATCATCAAAAGACGTCGTCTGGGCGTGACTACCAGACGCAAAACACACGCCTCTTATCCCCCACAGGCTAGATGAGCGGCATGCACCTCTGCCAATAGCAGAAATCCGAACGCGGGAGCAAGTACACCACGTCATCAGAAACACTGAATGAGTGACATGTAACTCCGCCAACCGCAACACTGCGAAGGTGGAAGTAAACACACCGCATCATCACAGAAGGCTGAATGAGTGGCAAGTAACTTCACCAATCACAATACTGCGAAGGTGGAAGTAAACACGCCGCATCATCACGAAAGTCCACGGAAGCGTAATAGAGACAGAATGCCTCCATGGAGATAATATTATGGAAGATATTGATCATCCGGAAATATATAGCATAAGAATTCTATCACATACATTTCAATTGCTGATTAAAAACATAAATAAGCATGGGTCTGTATGACGTAGTAACCCGTACTATGCACCGAGAATTCAGCAAAACGCCATCATGTGGACAAAAAATAGTATAGCAAGTGGCAATGTAGTAATAATAAGACGATAAATAAAAATATTGATGAAACAGTGAATATTCTTTGTGAAATATATAAAATACTAAAATAAAATATATAATATATATATTAAAAAATATATATATTAAAAATATAAAAAATATATAAAAAAAAAATGGTGTAAAAAGAGGGGATGTTCAATGAAAGAACCATCCAAACCATTATGACAATGAATATAAGAATTGAGTGCTAAAATATGTAAAAGATGGGGTACAGTGTATCAAAAAAAGGTTCAAGGTATAAAACATACATACATACCCATAACACAGAAACAAGGTAAAAAATATTACATGGACGGGAACTTTGAATAGAAGACCATAAAAATATATCAGGAGAGGATGCTAAAATCAACTATTATTAATAAAGGAATTAACATCCCATTCAACGTTTAACTCATACGGGACATAGGTCTTCAGGGAATATAACCAGCGTGTTTCCATACGTGAAATTTTACGCCTCACATTGGATCCTCTCCAATGGGGTGATGTATTTTTAGGGTTTTTTTGGTCACATTGGTCATAGTGCTTGGACACGCTGTGACCAGGGAAACCCTTCTTGATATTCCCCACATGTTCCCCTAACCTAATCTGCATCTTCCTAGTGATTCGCCCCACGTATTGTCTACCACACAGGCATTGTAGCAGGTAAACCACATTAGTGGATGAGCAAGTGATGAAAGAGTCAATATTATATTCGCGACCGGTGGTAGATGATCTACATTTTTCGATCTTTCTTCCTTTAAAGTAATTAAGGGAATAAATCTTGCATCTATGGCAAGGGTAGTATCCCTTAAAATTACCAAAGAAAGTTGGTTGAACCGGTCTTTCAATCACATTCTGGGCAATCTTATGTCTCAGGGAGGGGGCTCCTCTGAAGATAACTCTGGGATGATCCGATAAAATAGGGCCCAGGATACGGTCATTTTTAATAACCGGCCAGTGTTTTTTAATAATGTTTTTAATTAAAAAATGTTGGGTCGAAAAAGAAGTGACAAACAAATTTTTTAAATTCTGATTGTCATTCCTTTTCCAACTGGGGACCAACAAAGAAGATCTATCAGTGGCTGCTGTGTCCCTAATGACTAAATCCAGTTGAGTGGCATCATAACCCTTATCCACAAATTTAGATTTAAGGGCACTGGCTTGTAGGAAAAAGTCATTGAGGCGGGTACAATTTCTGCGCAACCGCAGGAATTGTTATTTTGGTATAGCTTTAAGCCACATGGTGACAGCTATCATTAGGGATAAAGCTGTTTCTATCTGTTTTCTTAAAAAATGTAGTGGTGATGATTTTGTCATCTTGCACCACCAAATTGAGGTCCAGAAATGTAATGTGCGTAATACTACTAGTGTGATCCAATTTAATACCTCTGTCGTTAATGTTTAGGCCAGAAATAAAGGACTCCAAAGAGGAGGGGTCGCCTTCCCATAGGAGGAGGATGTCATCGATGTAGCGCCGCCACAAAACCAGTTGTGGCGGGGGATCTAGAAAGATGACATCCTCCTCCCATTTGGCCATGAATAAATTCGCTAAGCTTTGCCATTTTAGATTTCAATTCTTGCAGGTCTTCCGTTACTGCCTCGATGAATTAGACCTTCCCTCACGAGAATTTTCTACCCACTCTGCCACTGCGGCTTCTGGTATGGGTTTCTCCGATACAGAGTTCCAGCGTCTGGTTGGTTGGAATCTTCTCGTTTTTCCTTGTATGTTCACCCACACTTGTTGTTTTGATTGCAGGCTTTCACCCAGCCTTGATTTGGATCAACGGAGACTTTATCTATTGGGCCTCTCACCGGGCTGAGGCACGGAGCTACAGAAATAATTTGGGTTTTACTTTCGATGTTGCCAGAATTCATTGGCGTGAACAACACGGTTTACGCTGGTCACAAGTGCTTCTAGAGTGCTTACACCTTTGAGCCCACGTTTCCAGCCCCATCGTTTTAGTTCTCTATGCTGTGGGGAATGATGTGGGTTATACGCCCTCCGTGGACCTCATCTTGGCTAAGAAACAGGATATTGCTCATTGTTATGCAGTCTTTAACAACATAATTGTCATTTGGTCTGAAATTGTGCCCTGGCTTATTTGGGCTCGGGACATCCCTGGTCCTCCTTTGGAACTCTTTCGCCAGAAAGTTAATACACAGGTTTCTAAGTTTGTTCACAGAATTGGGGGATCATTGTCCGACACAAGGATTTGGAGGGTGCTAATGGTGATTTTTTGACCTTGCCAGCATTAAAACTTGGTGTAATGGGCTGTGCCCTTGACTGGAAGTTGGAGTTAGTCTGTCCAGCACTTATGGAAAGGACAGGCTCCCCCTTTGGAATTGTATGGTTAAACATGCTCACAGTACAACTGTGACTGGCATTGGTATAAAGTGTTTGTATGTTCTGTGTTGGAAATAAAATAAAGCTCTGGCCTTGCCCTTTCCAGCTTAATGTTTGTAAGTGTGGTATTTTTGTACGGGGGAGGGGCAAGGGGTTTTCTATTATATTAATAGTCGGTATTCCTAGGCTTTTGTGCCTCAGCAGACGTGCCTGCAGCTACAGACATCATTCAGGACATGTTTTAAAGCTCACTTACATCTGCATATGATTCAGTCCTTTTAAACCAAAGCAGTAAAACCCTTTTACCAAGGTTTGTAATATTTCATAATAGATTTTCCAATAGTAGAAAATGTAGTTTACCCAAAAGCCATTTCCTTATAAACTGTGCTGAGTACTTGTGGAATTCATTATTCACAATGCCAGAGGGACCAAAAAACATTGATGACCAAAATACATGCATTTGTCCTGTGCAAGGACTATGTGAGGTATACAACATTCAAACAGTTCCAACTGCCGACCACAGCTTGGACACACCCTGACATTGTTAGGGGTCAGGCTTTCAAAAAGGAGATATATAGTTTCTTGTTTTGTTAAGGGGGAATTATCACTATTATTGTGTTCCCAGTGTACCCTCCAAGGGTCAGTTCATTTAAAAGTTGATTTTTCACTACACAGGGATTCTGGAAAGCTGAATCTCCATTGGGACTCTAGTGTAAAGAAATCTCTAGTGTGTTTCTGGCTTGCTTTCTTTATCAGAGAGGTGCATTACAAGGAGTCTCTGTTGTTTAAAGTAACTGCAAAATCCATTAGCGAGAGTGAAACACTCTTGCAACAACCACAGCAGGTATTTGGACTTAAAAAACCAAGATGTCTGAAGTAAAACCCCAACCACCCGCCCGGCGCTTACGGATATTAAAACAGTGTTATGGATAAGATAAATAATAGAATAAAAAAACTACTATTTAAAATGTTATTAAGATATTAATTAAAATATCCTACGGATCATATAAAATCATATAAATCTGTGTATCCTTGTAATACACTAGCAGCCACTGTGACAAAATTCCAATGTAAAAATGTGTATGTTACAACCCAGTCCGTGTGTCCTAATCCAATATATTACACATTCAGTGGCGCTTAAACATACACCCTCAATGCATGTTAGTAAAGTTCTTTATCACATCTGAAACAGTTCATAATGCTCAGAATCTGCCAAGTCCACACATATTCAGGAAACCAGATATGGTCTGCAAGATCTTCCTCAGATGCACGGCACCAGTGTTTTCACACAAAGGTTAAGAAAGCCTTCACCACACCGTCTGTGCTCCCCTATGCAATGGAAACTCACCACATATGCCTTTAAATCAAGCCTTTATGCATAAGCTGCATGAGCCCTTGCTTCGGGTTAATCTGCTGCTTCCAAAGACTATCCTTCCACCAGGGATGTTCACCAGGCCTCGTATAATTACACCCCAAAACACATTCTTCTACTCCTCCTGTATGGGGATATCACATGTATGAGACTTTTTCAAAGCCTGGTCACATCTCACCTTGGTGGTGGTGAAGGTGTGGATGTGTCGGATTGGGTCACACAGATCATAAACGGAGATCCGCCCGGCCTCATAATCCAGATCTATCCTGACTCTGTTACTGGAGAGATTGGATACATGAAGGTGCTCCTTGGATTTGGCCTCTCTCTATGTGACCTCTCTCATCTCTCTATGTGACCAGGCTTTGAAAAAGTCTCATACATGTGATATCCCCATACAGGAGGAGTAGAAGAATGTGTTTTGGGGTGTAATTATACGAGGCCTGGTGAACATCCCTGGTGGAAGGATAGTCTTTGGAATGCATTGAGGGTGTATGTTTAAGCGCCGCTGAATGTGTAATATATTGGATTAGGACACACAGACTAGGTATTTGGACTTGGTAAAGAAGATGCAGATATCTAACTGCCTGAGTTCTGGGTGATTTGTCATTGGTGGAGTTCAGATTGACATATCCTGCTAACATCTACACAAAACTAAAATGTCAGTTTTTGGAAATGTAATCCCTTAGCAACCTTCAATGGAATTTATATAAATAATGATAGCATAATAAACAGCATGTAAAAATGAAATTAGTCAGTTGTGATATGTATGAAAGCAATTGCATAAGAGTATCTACATTTGAAGGTAAAAGAATGCCTATCTATTTGCAAAAAAATGCAAACTTTAAAGTTAGAATGTGTTGGTGTTTGAATGACTGTAACCCATTATAGCGCTAAATCAGTGAAGATTCATATTTTTCCAAATTATAATTTTAAATGCCACAAATATTGTGGTGTTGTGTGGTTATAGGTAAACTGAGTCGCATATCTTGGCTTCTTATATCTTTTGGGCAAAAAAGAAAAAAAGAAAAGCGCTCTAAGTGCAGACAGTCTTTATTAATGACAAGGCAAAAGTAGTAACAACTCACTAGACGTGAATGGCAGTAGGGCTGTAACACTTCAACGATCATGGGACAATCCTCTGGGGGGTGTCATCCATTCACACATCGCAGTCTGTGGCTGAATCACTGATGGTAGGAGGAAAGGGAGCCGGCTACCTCCCGCGGCGGTCAGCCATGAGCAGTCAAACGTCTGGAGCAACGGCTGCGGTGTGCGGGGGGTGGCTGGAAGCAGTCCCGTCACCAGGGAATGTGAGGTATGTAAGCTATGCACAGCATGCACGACACGTTTCTGAGTATGCGCCGGGTCATCAACGGCCCTGCGCGCTCTTTCTTCAAGAGCACTCAGGTCCAAGTTCAGTCAGAACACAAGTGCAGACCAAATTTTGCTTGTTTCTGTGTTTATCAGAACGCTGGATCTTTAGCCAGTTCGGTGGGAGCAGAACTTCATACATAGTAGGTTTTTCTCCTGCTATTATACATTACAGCTCCCTTCTTCCAGCCATTTTTAAGGAAGTGTCAGGTACCGACATCATGCATTTGCTACCTAAGAATTAATGGTTTTTAAAGGGGAACCCCATGCAAAAATCAAGAAAAAAAAGTAATATATGGAAATATACACTCTATATACTCCAGTAGCGCAAAAATAGTAGTAAAAAATGTTGCGCTATTTTTGCGCTACTGGAGTATATAGAGTGTATATTTCCATATATTACCTATCATTCCACTGTCTATATTATTTTTTTAAGTAGCAGCATTGTAATTTATACTATTTTGGATATAGTCCTTATTTAGCGCTTGGGGTGCTTACTATAGGTATCGGTGTGTCTGTAAGCTCTTTTTTCCAAGAAAAAAAAGTGTGGGTTCCCTGAATATCCATACCAGACTCTAATCTGAGCATACAACCTATAATGCCAGGAAAGAAGGGGAAGAGCCTGTACCCCTCCCCTTCCCCTCCTGAACCATACCAGGTCACTTGCTTTTAACATGGGGGGGGGGGATAACTTTCAAGGGCCTCCTCCCCACAACCCTGGTCAAGTGGATATGGGGCTCTCTGGGCAGGGAGTTTACTGGAATTTTTAGAGCCACCTTTAACAACAAGAGGCCCCTCAGATACTGGTTGCCCATGTGAAGGAGTAAAGCTTTACATAGTTTACAATAAAGGTGGATAGGGGCATCCTCCCCGCTGTGCTGATGTATTCTGACAGTAGGGAGACTCCCCGATGTTAGAGTAAACAGTGCTGCAGCCAAGTGGCTTTTATCTGACAGGTCGGTTAAATGAAAGTTGATCAAAGTAGATCCATTTGGCAACACATGGATCGAAATTCGGTCCATGCTGAACCAGCCGTATTTCATCCATCTTTGGCAACCTTAAGGGGTATATAATACCCCTAATTATTTACAAAAAATACACAAACACTTTTTGACAAGTCCTTTAATAATAAAAAAAAAAATAGCCCCACATTGTACATCCATTGTGAATCACATCGTCTGGTTATGCAAATCATTGACAATTCTGATGTTTGAATTCTGCTGACCTGCCAGAAAACAAAACCCCTTTAACTGCCAACATGATCCCCCCACTTTACAACTGCTCACCTGCAAATTACAGATCTGGCAGATGATAGCTGAGTATAAACAAGGAGGAGGGATCTTCCAAGTGACGACATTACCATATTTGGTCAATAATGTCACAGGCATTCAGGGTAGTGATAGGGCACCCTCCCCCAGACATGTTATTTAAAGAAGTCCTGCTTTTTTAATGTTGCCCTATAGGCATAAAAAATCTGCTCCCCATCAAACATATTTTTTTAGATAATTGTTTTGCTTTTGTACAGGTCAGTGTCCAAACCCCGTTTTTTTTTTTTTTTCATATGGCAATCCCTTCCTTATCCCTATTTTGACCAAATGCAAATTTGTTTTTTTATTGGTTGAGCTAGATAAAGTGACTCAGGGAGGCTGGATGACTCAACAAGCAGCATCTCTGGTGACTCCCCATGCTTTCTGGAACCTTGGAGAAGCTTCCAGAAGTAGAGGGTGGAGTCTAGGTGGAGTTGCTTGGAGTATTGATGAGGGCCCCAGCCAAATCCCTAGCAAAATGGGTTGGCAGGGGGCAGGCCACCTCATAAATAATCATGAGTCATGCCAGCCGGGATAGAAGATGGAGATGGAGTGATGAGGAGGCTGTGGATGGCCTTTGAGAGCACTCCCTAATTGTTTTTTTGGGGGGGGGGGTGACTTCAGTCCTGGGGCTCGGGTACTTGAGGGACCCTCTACAACACATAGAGGAATTCTTCCTGGAGGCATGGGAGCAAGGAGAGGACAACGGGAGCAGGTCAGCGTGCCCAAGAGACATCATGAGAAGTGAGCCGGGTGGGCTGGTGAGTGATCAGTCTGGGAGGACTGTGGAGTGAGCGAGTGTCAGTCTGGGAGGACTGTGGAGAAGTAGCCAGGAGGGCTAGTGAAAGAGGCAGCTGCAGCCAGGTGTGCTGGGATAAGTAGCTACAGGGATGCATGCTGGACACTGACCTTTCTGCCTGTAATGGGCTGTTGCTTTTAATCTGATTGAGTGCTTTGTCCGATCTACAAACACTGCCCCAGCTAGAGGTCTGCAAGCAAGTTTGCTGGAGGAAGTGAGGAGTGTATGTAGGAGAAGTTGTCCCTGAAGTTGTTTAAAGTCAAGAGGGCATCCTATAATTTCCCAATCCCTATCAAAAGTCTAATCCCTCAATAAAACAAACAAAAAAAAAAAAACAAGCACTGAACAGTTCTCTGACTCAAGTGTGCCTGTAAAAGATTGGTGAGCCTGGCTTTACAGGGTGGAGGATCCTATTCTCTTTGCAGCTCCTTAGAGGGTGTGCTACATTTGTATATTCTGCACAAGATGGATGTTTTTTTTTCCTCTGCTCTCTTGTGTAATGTTGTTCACACACATATATGTTGTTTTCTTATGCAATTAAAACGAAATTCTATATTTCTCAAGATCTCAGTGCCCTGCTGCAGAGTGAAGACGGGAAGTTGCTCGCTCTGCACAAGGCCATTCAGAGAACACTTTGCATTTTCTTAAAGAATGCAAAGGGCTTGATTTACTAAAACTGGAGTGCAAAATCTGGTGCAGCTCTGCAAAGAAACCAATCAGCTTCCAGGTTTTTTTTTGTCATAGCTTAATTGAACAAGGTGAAGTTAGAAGCTGATTGGCTACCATGCACAGCTGCATCTGATTTTGCACTCTCCAGTTTTAGAAAATCAACCCCTAAGCGTTTTCTTATTGAATGAAGTGGAGAGGTGATGTCATGGCCAGTGATGCAGACGGCAGTAAGGTAAGTGTAAATCTAACTTTTTTTCTTTTTTTTTTTTAGGTACATTTTAAATTTACTTACAGTAGGTAATTTGTAAGGGGAAATGGGCCTAGATAATTTGAGCAGACAATGCATTTTGCTGCAAAGTCTGCCTAAATTTTTTTGAAAGGGGAAAGGGGATAGATGCATAAACTACTGTGATGAAGTCTTGCCACAATAAAAACCGACTGGCGATTCAGCTTAATGGTACCAACCTAAAGCCAAATAAACTGATTTGGGTTTTGTTGTCCTTTATACAAAAGGGGCACTTTCAGACAAAGTGAACTTTTTCTTGCCCTTGTGCCCTCACCTAAATTTCCCACCCCCTCCACCAATCCATATTACCAGGATCTGTTGCCTGTGGCTTTTGTAAACAATCTTGGATGATGGATCTCGGTAAAGATCCGTGCAGTATGAGGGTGGGATTGTTTAGCTCAGCGGAGAGGGGGCCGAAAAATGATTGTGCACTTTCAGGGAAAGTGCCCCTTTTTTATTAAAGGGGTTGTAAGCCTTAAATATACCCAGTGAAGTTATTGGGCTTAGGTGATACACAGAGATTAAACAAATCCTCCAACATAAGTTGTACAGTTTATCTGCAGTCTTCTCTTCTCTACATCCATTCAAAGTGCTAAATAGATATAGTTTGTCTTAAAGTTCAGAAAAAAGGGGCAGGAAAGCTGAAGTCACACACTGCCGAGCTCAATGAGGAAAGTTTTGAAAGCTGATTGGAGTGAAAAGACACACCCTCCTTCACATGGCACACAGGAACAGAGCTGAGGCTGTCAATCCGCTGGAGATTCCACCCCGCCACCATTTTTCTATTGGTGTCAGGAAAACTTGTCAGAAGTGATTCATGATGATAGCAGTGAAACTAAGCAGCGGATAGCAATTACATTTGGGGGTTATTTACTAAAACTGCATAGTGCAAAAACTGGTGCAGCTCTGCATAGAAACCAATCATCTTCAAGGTTTTATTGTCAAAGTTAATTGAACAAGCTGAAATTAGAAGCTGATTGGCTACCCTGCAAAGCTGTGCCAGATTCCGAGTCCTCCAGTTTTAGTAAATCTTACACTTAGTGCTCTTAACTGAGACAAGCACACACTGTAGAGGGGTATGCTTTGTTCAAATTTCATGTCTGAAGTTTAAGACCACTTTAAGGTGTGTCATCAAAGTGTCTTTGAAAAGTGAAAATAAGCTATTTAAACATTTTAATGCTGTCATTGTACATTATTAACAATTTAATATCATTCGTTTTCATATAAAATAATTTTATTTCATTAAATCGATTTACTGCTAAACACTTTTCTTATTTATAAAGAACAGCCTCTTTCAAGTAACTGAGCCAAATCTCGCAAGGATTGTGTTATAGTTTACATTGTGCTAGCTATTAGAATGAAATAAAAACATCTGAATTTCACATCCTCCTATTGAACAAGGACAAAGCAGTAACACGAACAGTACCACCATCACTAAATCCAATACAAAGACTCAGCATCAAAACAAGTCATTTTTATCTAGTGACAACACTTCAGTGATGTTACAAAAAGCAGTAAAAAAATAAAAATTAAATTATACCCATATGACCAGCTGGCCAATGGCACCCCTGTATTGTCATTTTAAAAAGTTCTACAAGGCACCACACAACAATTTTAAAGAACACGACATATCATAGACTTCCATGACTTTTTGTTTGTTGTACAGTGTAAACTTAGAGATGTTAAGGCATGTGCATGTGCAAGATATAACACTACAATTCAGACTGGCATTAACAATTGACACAGCTTACGGGACAATCCGCTCTTGTTTATAATACACAGTGACAATATAAGAGACACAGTATATTTACCATGTTCACTGAGACAAGCTAAATATGGCCCTTTGTTCGATAATTGCTGTTTTTCTTATTGTTAACCAGCTTCCTGTTAGATGGATTTTATAATATCAGGAAAGAGGTTAAAAAGCTAAATTAGACCTTTTTTTTAACCATATATAAATAACAGTGCCTGAAATCAGTCCTTTGTTCGAAACCTCTCCTCCTCTAGAAAGGTCCATATTAAATTGTTGACCAGTTCCGGCTGATCCTGCTGAAGCCAATGACTGGCTTGTGACAGCACAGATAACTGGAAATAATTCTTCACGTAGATTCTGGTCAGTTCGGCCATCTCCACTTCAACAAATGCATCATTTTCACCCCACAGAAGGAGAGTTGGCATGGTCACCTGGTGGTGTTTCAAAGGAAGGCAGCTTTATTGAGAAAAAGAGAAATAATTAGGACTGGGATTTTCTTTCCACATACAAATCTTCATAAAGCTTTGCTAATCACCGTGCTGTTATATGCAAATTTAGATTCTTTAACAATATGCTATTTTATTGTAATATGTAATAATGATCAATCTTCTACTACCAAATTATTAGATTAACAATGCTTACACTGTACAAAAGATCTAAGACTTGGGGAGATATATCAAGATGGGTGAAAAACATTTGCTACAAACATATCATTGCATGTCTTTTTATTTAATTTCAGAAACGTAAGTGGAACTTCACTCTCTCAATTAGCAGGAACTATTTTTAATCCTAAGGCCCCTTTCACACAGGCGGACCGTTCAGGTCCACCTGTCCATTTTTTTGGCGGATCTGAACGGTCCCCCCATGCATCCCTATGGGGCATCGGATGTCAGTGGAGACATGTCCGCTGACATCGGATCCGTCAAATCTGGACGGATTGAAACCCTATTTTCCATCCGTCCAGTGGATCGGATGGGATCGGATGAGAACGGACCGACGGTCTCATATAATTAGAATGTTATCAAAAAGTTAATTTATTTCAGTAATTCAATACAAAAAGTGAAACTCATATATTTTATATAGATGCATTACACACAGAGTGATATATTTCAAGAATTTCTTTCTTTTAATTTAGATGACTTACAGCTAGTGAAAACCCAAAATTCAGTATCTCAGAAAACTTGAATACTACATAAGACCAATACTGTAACTACCCACACTGTCAAAAGTACCAATACCTGGTTTAATGTTCATGGTATAACTGTGCTTGATTGGCCAGCAAACTCGCCTGACCTAAACCCAATAGAGAATCTGTGGGGTATTGTCAGGAATTGAGAAAGATGAGAAACACCAGACCCAACAATGCAGATGAGCTGAAGGCCGCTATCAAAGCAACCTGGGCTTCCAAAACACCTGATCGCCTCCATGCCACACCACATTGATGCAGTATTTCATGCAAAAGGAGCCCCGACTAAGTATTGAATGCATACTATACTGTAGATGAACAAACTTTTCAGTAAGCCAATATTTCTGTATTAAAAATAATTTTTTTATTGGTCTTATGTAATAGTCTAAGTTTCTGAAATACTGAATTTTGGGTTTTCACTAGCTGTAAACCATAATACTCAAAATTAAAAGAAAGAAATGCTTGAAATATATTACTCTGTGTGTAATGCATCTATATAAAATATATGAGTTTCACTTTTTGAATTGAATTACTGAAATAAATTAACTTTTTGATGATATTCTAATTTTATGAGATGCACCTGTATCAATTGCAGGCATATAGTCCACTTTCAGTAGCTTAGTTGTATGGCCATAGCCTTATGGTGACCTTTGACTGCCTGTGAATGACAAATTAAAACTCAGCACTGTCAATGGTGAAAAGTCTCTGGAATCAGTAAAGGCCCTGGCTGGGTATTTAGCCACAAGCACTAGTGACCTCCTGTAGTGGTGAGGTCCATGTGAGCTGGTAAGCAAGCTTTTCAACCTTTGGTGGTGGTATTGATGCACAGATCATGTTTCAAGGTGGTGAAAGGTGGCGATATAAACCAGGAATAATTATCACACCACTTGTGAACATTTATTCTTTTTTATTAGTGCAACTCTGTTTAGGCATTTACAACCATCTATGCATATCTGCAGTAGCCCCACAAATGGCAGAATATCAGCGTGTTCTGACTTCCTGATGGTGCTGAAGTTTCAGGCCCCATTTCTCCTGTCTGCACATTCCTATTACCCAGTAAGGTTGCTCATAATAATGATAGGCCAATAAGAATTAGCGGGTTGAATTCCACATGGCCTTCCTTCTACACTGCATTCTCTGAAAATCATCTACTTGTGTTTGGACACCTTAAGAAACAAATGTCATCCCATTCTGCATGAATAACATACACCAGCTATATTCAGAACAGCTGTAGATGTTTCACAGATAATTGAAGATACCTAGCTGCTTCCCTGAAGGTTAATGTGTATAGTATAATTAAAATTAAATGAGGTGATCTCATATCCAAGTTTGGAGGGTAAATGAATTATGAAAAACAATGATCTGTATCTGGAAAGTATCAGAGGAGGCTATTGGTCTCCACAAGAAGTAAGGTGCCAGTGAACAGAATAAGCAGAATTCATTGTGTGGCCTTATTCAGAAAATCAGTACTGTCCAATCATAAGGACACAGTAACATTTATGTAAATGCCATAATCACAAGTTCATATGGGCACACTAACATGGTATTAAAGTGCACCTGTCATAAAAGAAATATAAAGGCTGTCATTGCTGTTCCTTCCTTCTGCAGAGGCCAGTTGCATGGCTGTTGTGCTAAAGTTTTGGCTTCAATATTTATTCCTTGATGTTCATTTGCTACATGTTTGTTTCTGCTTTGTGATTCAGAGTAAGGCCTCACTGACACATTCATAGGGGTGTACTTAAAACGTACACCTGTGTAAGAGCCGTGTTTTGCCTGCATGTTATGCAGATGAGTCCTGTGCTTCCACATGCAGGCACTCCCATTAATGTCAATTGGGATGCAGGGGATGCAGAGACACAACCACTGATCTCGAAATTTACATTCGTGTGGGTGCAGGTGCGTGTTCCCAAATGCAGATAGTGTGATTTTGGGCACATGCATCTGCACTTACCTGCACTCACACAGATGTCAAATTGGGAGCAATGCAGCTGATAAAGCAGCAAGTTGTGTCTATGCTGCATGCCAATTGACATGAATGGGACTGCCTGCACACTCAACAGTGTACATTTAAGGTGGCTATAAAAGCATTTTTCCCTTAAACTAATAAACTTGTTATACTTTTCTTTTCTGTGCAATGGTATTGCACAAAGCAGCCCCTTACCTCCTTTTCTGGGGTCCCCTGCTGCCGCTGTCCACTCCTCCTCTTCTCTGAGTGGCCCTATAGTAAGCCACTTGCTGTGGAGGCACTTGTGCGGGCGATCCCCCTCCCTCTTCACAGGATTCAATTGGTAGCAGCAAGAGCTAATGGCTCCCACTGCTGCCTCTGTGTCCTGTGTGAAGGGGGAGAGAGCGCAGGGCTGCTGTAGCTGGGCACAGTGCTAGATCAAAGAGGAGCCAGGTAAGTATTCAAGGGGATTGATGATGGGAGCTGACCTAAATGCAGAGAATGAATTAAAGGAGTTGTAAGGGCAGAAGTTTTTTTTTTTTATCTAAACGCATTCTATGCATTGGGATAAAAAGCCTTCTGGGTGTAGCAGCCTCCCCAGCACCCCCTAATACTTACCTGAGGTCCATCTCTGTCCAGCGATGTCCACAATTCCCTCAGTCGTCCGGGGCTCTCCCTCCTGATTGGCCGAGACACAGCAGCAGCGCCATTGGCTCCCGCGGCTGTCAAACTCAGTTAGCCATTCAGAAGAGAGAGGGGCGGGACCGAACGGCAGCTCCGTGTCTGAAAAGACAGAAGGAGCTGCAACTCGGCACGGCTGCCCCCATAGCAAGCTGCTTGTTGTGGGGGCACTCGAAAACAGGGAAAGGCCAGGAGCAGCAAAGAGGGACCCGGGAAGAGGAGGATCTGGGCTGCTCTGTGCAAAACCAGCTGCACTGAGGAGGTAAGTATAACATGTTTGTTATTTTTAAGAAAAAAAAATGAGACTTTACAATCACTTTAGAGTAAAATAAACCTTATGCCTTTAAAACCAATTTAAGTATGCCTGTGTGAACAAGGCCACTAAGGCAACTAAGAATTTTAGAAGGAGGTAAGCAATGGCAGCCTCTATATTTCTCTGCTAACATTTATATTTTAATGCCAAAAGATGCAGATTGATGCAGGTAAGAATGAACCAAAAAAGTGCACTTAGGGTGTGTCTCTGGTCCAGCTCCTAAAGAAGTAGGACCCCTCCCTGACCCGGGTAAGGCGCACTCAGGTCCACCTAGCCAAAAGGCCTGTTGGACCCCTCTCCTCATTATAAGTTAAAGCCGACCACTGAGTACTAGATGAGGAGCCCTGCTGAAGAGAGACCACTCAAGGTAGGAGAGGAAGGAACCTATTGGCCACACATCCTTCCACTAGACTTCAGGGTAGGCCTGAGGATCCACAACCTCGGAAAGCAGAGCAGAGTGGCACACACATGGAGAGGAAAAATAAATATGCAAAACAAAAAAGTGCCAATGAGGGTGCATTGGCTAGACCTTGTGGCCTGGTAACAAAAACTGTCCCAATCTTGGCCAAAAAGGCCTAACCCATATGGCTTATTGCAGAAATAAAACAAGTGGTGTCGTGGTCTAGTGCTCATTCTCACAGTGGAGTTCCAAACCCATACTGATACTAAGAGCACCCCCGGGACACCTGGGGGGTGCTTGACAACTCAGGTTCTGCAGGTGGGTATTAATTAATAAATCAGTAAATGTATTCTTGTTAACTGCAATTAGGTATCTCCGGCAATCCGCTATACAGCAGCACCTAGACCTAAATAGGGAGAGGCAGGGCTGTAAGCCAGTCAGGCGTACTGCATGCAATATATTGACAAAAGACATAAATGGGAAGGAAGAGCAGAGTAAGCAGAGGGATGGCCTCAAGAGTCAGCTGCTGCTCATTTACTATCCAGTCAGCAGTCAGGAGGTGGGGAAAGGACACCACTGCATACCTTAACTGTAAGGGATGTCATCCACCTGTGCTGTGTGGCAGGGCTTTGTAGAGCTCAAGGATGGATGGAAAGAAATAGAACAACTGCCATATCTGTCAGGTAAAACAGCTTACACATATGTATTTTATGTGTATTTAGATGTTTTCTTGAAGTTTGGCATTAAGACATTGTTCACCATGAAAAAATTGTAAAATACATCTAGCTATTTAAAGATGTAGTGTCTAGCTAGTTATAATATATTCAACAAAAACATCTTAACTGGAAGTCATGGGCGAGAGTGTGATTAAATAACATTTGTAAATCAAGTTTACTCTTCCTTTACATTTATAGACGTTTATAATTTTTTCAATGCATATATTTTTGTAAACCGAATATGTATTTTTGTATAACCATTTCTGAACATCTTTGAAAGACCGCTAAACTGTAATAATTTTTGTAGATATTGCTTAAATTTAATTTTTCCTCCCAATCTGGCTTCCTGCTGTTTACATCTAGGCATAATACCCTAGACAGCTGTAGATCTGTGATAGTGCTGGGCAATTTACATATTTAATGAGAGCTATTTTGCATATTTGGAACACTATCTCTTTTAATTATCCAAACAAGTGCACAGAAAATTTATGATATATAAAGTTACAGTAACCCATAGTAATCAATCAGATATAATCTCTTAATCTTTCAACAGTAAATTCTAATCTGATTGGTTGGTGTTGCAAATTCACTTTGTAGCAACACATCTCTAAGTCCAATGGGTGCATGGTTTAGGTGGCACCAGAACAATCAAATGTAGTCAGCAATATATGCATTAAACAGTAGAAACATGTGAACTTATTTTTTTGCTCAATTAAAGCAACTTGCTTTATAAAGCTTTCTTTAACTATGCCATATCTGCAAAGGAGTAAGTTTTTATTTTGTGTTTTTTATTTATTTTTTTTACTAATAACAAACATGTCATACCTAAAGTACCTGTTCTGTGCAATGGTTTTGTACAGAGCCTCTTTTAGGGTCCCCCAATGGCTCCCTAGGCTCCTCTTTTGCGTATGCCACCATAGGCAGCTGCTTCCTAAGGTGGCACACATGTGGGTTCCATTGACACACACAGCCTGGCTTGGCCCCGTCTCCTACTCAGAGGGGAGAGAGAGAGGGGAGAGAGAGGGGAGACTGAGGGAGGGGAGAGAGAGGGGAAAGAGAGGGGGAGAGAGAGAGGGGTGAGAAGGGGACTTTTTTTAAATTTTGGAGTGGAGAGAGATTTGAGAACCTGTCAGTTTTTATTGCTGTCTGTATCCCCATTAGGAGATTCACCCTCTCTATTTCTCCTGTTTTACCATTATCCGTGAAAGTAAAAGAAAATCCCAAATTTTGGGTCCCCAAGAAATTTCCTTAATTTGCAGAGATATCCTGTCACCATCAGTTTGGCTATGGGACAGGAAGTGAGGGTATATCTCCACAATGGGACAAAGATGGCGGGAAAAAAAACTGAGAGAGGATATAATTCTCCCTTTGCTTTACCCTAAATAAAGAAAATTAAAAAAAAAGTTTTTGCCTATAGTTCCCTATAGTTTTATTTTAAGCCTTTACAACCACTTTAATACCTTCTCCTGCTGCATTCCACCCCCCCCCCCCCCGATCTAAATGCCATTTGGATTTGGATGCAGTGCAAAGTGCAGCGAACCATAAAATAAATTATACCTAAAGTGCAATCAATGGTAAAACGACATCTATACCCTTAAATTGTTAAATACAATCTTCCTTATACCAATCATCAAAGTAACATTAAGATTACACTGTATATTTATATTGTTATCAGCACAAATCACAAATTCAACTGTCTATGTGATGTATAAAATATAAATCCACTCTACCAAATATGCCCTCTGTGTACACCTCATATTCTCGTGAGATAATGTGAGTAGGGATAGACCGATTATCGGCAGGGCCGATATGCAGTTTCCCCGATATATCGGTATTGGCCCCGGAACTGGCCGATATTGCCAATATTTTTGTGTTGTCATTCTGCCTTCTTAGGCCACCTCCCTCGCCTTGGACAGCCTCATCCGGAGTCAGAACGAGTCTCGCGAGAGTGTATCACAGCCATACACCCACCCACAGCAGCCCGGTGCCAGCCAGCTACCCACATCCACATGCTCTGTACCAGCCAGCCACAAGCACTGTACCAGCGAGCCAGCCAGCCACCCACAGGCCCTGTACCTGCCACCCACAGGCACTGTACCAGCCAGCCACCCACAGGCACTGTGCCAGCCAGCCACCCACAGGCCCTGTACCAGCCAGCCACCCACAGCCCCTGTGCCAGACACCCACCCACCACAGGGTGCCAGCCAGCCAGCCACCCACCACAGGATGCCAGCCAGCCACCCACCACAGGGTGCCAGCCAGTCACCCACAGACAGGGTGCCAGCCAGCCAGCCACAGGCCCTGTACCAGCCAGCCACAGGCCCTGTACCAGCCACCCACCTATCACAGGGTGCCAGCCAGCCACCCACCACAGGGTACCAGCCAGCCACCCACCACAGAGTGCCAGACAGCCAGCCATCCACCACAGGGTTCCAGACAGCCAGCCATCCACCACAGGGTGCCAGACAGCCAGCCATCCACCACAGTGTGTCAGACAGCCAGCCACCCACCACAGGGTGCCAGACAGCCAGCCATTAAGCATTAAACAAAAATTAACATGTTCAGTACCAGATTTGTGTCAAAAATTGTCTTTATTTTTCAAAACTTTAAATGTACAAAATATCGGCCCATATCGGCCGATACCGATACGTTGTGACCAAAATATCGGTATCTGTATCGTCCCTGAAAAAAACATATCGGTCTATCCCTAAATGTGAGTGTTATTTTTTGATCTTTTAACCAATTCCAGCCCAAGGATGTCATATTTGAGCTGCAGGCATCATTCAGATATCATCTTTTATCTTTATATCATCACCATAAGAATAATCATAGTGGCAGTTCAGCGTCCCCTCCCACCGGTGCTTCTACTGGCTCGCCCGTCTGATCGGCAAGCCAGAGAAGGAATCCGCCGGCGGTGGAAGTTCACCATTGAGAATACCGAGGACCAGATGGTCCCCACCAGTCTCTATGACTCTAGGAGGCCTGGCAGTTGTAAATACTGCCGTGGATACGGCTGGAAAGGCCAAGATTGTTTTTCTTTTTTTTTATCTCAGTCTTTCCTGCTTAGAGAAGAGATGTGGGGTCTTATATCCCTATTACATTCTTTGTAATAGGAATAAAAGTGATCAAAAAAAAAAATTTAAAGGGAAAGTGTAAAAAATATAAAAAAAAAATTAACAATTAAATAAAAAAGTGCCCCGTCCTCGCATGCTCGCATGCAGTAGCGAACACAAACATACGTCGCGCCAACATATGTAAACAACGTACAAACCCCACATGTGAGCTATCGCCCTGAACGTTAGAGTGAGAGAAACAATTCTAGCCCAAGACCTTCTTTATATCTCTAAACTAGTAACCTGTAAAAAAATTTAAATCGTCGCCTATGGAGATTTTTAGGTACTGAAGTTTGGCGCCATTCACGAGGGTGCGCAGTTTTAAAGCGTGACATGTTAGGTATCTATTTACTCAGCGTAACATTATGTTTTACATTATACAAACAAATTGGGCTAACTTTAGTGTTTTATTTTTTTAAATTCATGAAACCATTTTTTTCTAAATAAAAAAGGTGGTTGAAAAAATAATGTGTAAATTAAAAAGTTGCACAACGTGTGCCATTTTATTCCCCAGGGTCTCTGCTAAAAAAACATATATAATGTTTGGGAGTTTTAAGTACTTTTCTAACAAACAAGTGATGATTTTTACATCTAGGAGAGGAGTGCCAGAATAAGCCCAGTATGGAAGTGGTTAATAAAGTGGCTTTTGAAAGGAATAAAGCACTATGCAAGCTTTCTGTTTTTTGAACGGAAGAGCTATTGTGTGGTGATGTTCGCACCAGAACATCTGGAACAGGGAAAAAGTTCTAGCGAACATGCAAACTCTATTAACCTCCCTGGCGGTATGATTATGTCAGGAATTACATACCAAAAGCGGTACAATTCTTTTCATGGAAATTTGGCGTTATGTATTATAGGCCTACAATTCTTAGTAATTACTGACTTAAACCTGACCAAAACAAGAATCTAGTAGACATCCCAGATGTGATAAATTTGAAACACAAACACGTGAATTATAATCGAATCAATAATATTATTTTATTATTTAATATATAATATATATAATAAAATTATATTATTGATTAGATTATAATTCATGCATTACATATTATATATAGATATATGTGTGTGTGCATATATATATATATATATATATATATATATATATGCATACATATATATATATATATATATATGCATATATATATATATATATATATATACATACCAGTGTATATATACATATATATATATATATATATATATGCGCATATATATATATATATATATATATATATATGCATGCATATATATATCTATATATATATATATATATATATATATATATATATATATATATATATATATATATGCATATATATATATATATATATATATATATATATATATATATATATATATAATATAAAATGTGTTTTGTGCAACGTTTTTTTTTTTTTTTTTTTTGAATCTCCCTCCCTAGTTCCGCTCCCATGCAGCATTGCTGCTGCAGGGAACGGAACTAGGAAGTGATCAGAGCGACTGAGACCGACGGAGGAGCGGCGGGACTCTCGGCTGGCGGTCACAGCAATGAGAGATCATCGCTGGATCGCCAGGGAGAAGGTAAGAGAACACCGCTGCGCTCTCTGCAATCCACCCCGAGCGTGACTCGGGGTTACCGCTCCTAATATGAAAAACCAACCCCGAGTCACGCTCGGGATCACCGCTAAGGAGGTTAAAGTCTACGGGACGCGAACATGAAAAACCAAAAGTCCTCATTTTAAAGGCTTATTTGCAAGCTATTGCCATAAAAAGTGTATGGGGACCTGGGTACTGCCCTGGGGGAAATGTATCAATGCAAAAAAATTTTTTAACCACTTTAAGTCCGGAAGGATTTACCCCCTTCCTGACCAGGCCATATTTTGCGATTCGGCACTGCGTTAATTTAATGGACAATTGCTCGGTTGTGCGACGCTGTACCTAAATAAAATTGATGTCCTTTTTTCCCACAAATAGAGCTTTCTTTTGGTGGTATTTTTTTTTTGTGCTATAAACAAAAAAATAGCGATAATTCTGAAAAAAAACACCAATATTTTTCACATTCTGCTATATAACATTCCCAAAAAAAAAATTTAAAAATCAAAATGTTATAACATTTTAGGCCAATTTTTTTTTCTGCTACATATTTTTGGTAAAAAAAGATCGCAATAAGCGCATTTTGATTGGTTTGCGCAAAAGTTATTGTGTCTACTAACTACGGGAAAGATTTATGTCATTTTTATTGTTTGTTTTTTTTACTAGTAATGGCGGCAATCTGCAATTTTTTTGCAGGACTGCAACATTGCGGTGGACAGATCGGACCCTTGACTGAAAGTTTTTTGACACTTTTGGGGGGACCAGTGACATTACTACAGTAATCAGTGCTAAAAATATGCACTGTTACTGTAATAATGACACTGGCAGGGAAGGGGTTAACACTGTGGGTGATCAAGGGGTTAAATGTGTACCTAGGGGTGTGTTTCTAACTGTGGGGGGGGGGGCGTGGCTTGTGAAATGACCACAGAGACCTGTGTTCCTATATAGCAGGATCACAGGAGCTCTGTGATCATTTCAGGGAGAAGAGTTCTTCTCTCTCAGCAGGGAACGATCGCGGGTGCCAGGCGGCAATCAGAGCCATCTGCTCACTCCCTAGCTACCTGCATGCGACCGACGTATAGCTACGTCAGTTCACCCAGGAGCGGCTGCCTGCCGCAGTAAAACTGCGGCGGGCGGTCGTTAAGTGGTTAAATTATCATTTTTAAAGGAGCAGTGATTTTAATGATGCTTAAAGTGAAACAATAAAAATGAAAAATTCCTTTAAATATCGTGCCTGGGGTGTCTCCTTAGTCTGCCTGTAAAGTGGACCATGTGTACGATGTATGGAGCCTGCTGCAGCAATAATGACTTTTCTAAAGTAAAAAATGTAATTTAAACTTGCTCGTGGCTGTAATGTATTGTTGGCTCCCGGCAATACAGTTTAAAAAAATGAAAATAAACCCTATGCCAAAATTAAAAAAAAAAAACGGAGCGGGGTCGCCCCCAAAATCCATACCAGACCATTATCCGGGCACGCAGCCTGGCAGGTCAGGAAAGGGGAGGGGGTGAGGGAGAAGCCCCCCCCTGAATCATACCAGACCACATGCCCTCAACATGAGAGGGGGTGCTCTGACAGTACTTATATAGGGAATGGGCGGAGTCACGCCGATGACGTCACTGGGTCTGGGGAATGCTGGGTCGTGACATCACGAGGAGCGGGGCTGCCGGGTGACGTCACTGGTGTGGCCCTGCCCATTACCTATATAAGATTTTTTTTCTTTTTTTGGGTCGGCGGGTGGCCTGATTAACCACTTTAAGACCGGAGGATTTTCCTGCTTAATGACCAGACCACTTTTTTCAACTTGGCACTGCGCAACTTTAACTGACAATTGCCCAGTCAAGAAATACTGTACCCAAACGAAATTTATGTCCTTTATTTCCCACAAACAAAGCTTTCTTTTGGTGGTATTTGATCACCTCTGTGCTTTTTATTTTTTGCGATATTAATAAAAAAAGAGCGAACATTTCCAGAAAAAATTACATTTTCAACTTTGTCTTTTAAAAAATATCCAATATACTCAATTTTTGTCATATATTTTGGCCAAAATGTATTTAGCTACATGTCTTTGACAAAAAAAAATGTAAATTTTTATTGGTTTGCGCAAAAATTATAGCGTCTACAAACTATGGTGTAAATACTGGAATTTATGCAGCTTTTACTTTCTGACTGCCTATCTCATTTCATGAAGTGCTAAAATGGCAGGGCAGTACAAAACCCCCCAAGTTACAACTTTTTGGAATGTAGACATCCTAATGAATGCCCTGAGAGGCATGATGAGCTCATTGAATATTTCATTTTTTTGTCACAGGTGTTTGAAAAATTACTAAAAAAAATAAAAAAATTTTTTAGACAAAGTTGTCAGTGAAATGATATATTGCTCACGCATGCCATGGGCATATGGTGTAATTACACCCCAAAATATAATCTGCTGCTTCTCCTGAGTACAGGGATACCACACGTGAGACTTTTTGGGAGCCTAGCTGTGTACGAGACCCCGAAAACCAATCACCACCATCAGAATTTCAAAGGGCGTAAATTTCTCATTGCACTTTCTCACTGCCTATCACGGTTTCGGAGGCCCTGAAATGTCAAGATAGCACAAATCCCCCCCCCCCCAAATGACCCCATTTTGGAAAGTAGACACCCCAAGCTATTTGCTGAGAGGCATGGTGAGTCCATGGAATATTTTATATTTTGCCACAAGTTCTGGGAATATTGCATTGTTTTTTTTTTCTTTTTTTTAACACAAAGTTGTCACTAAAACATAAATAACTCACACATGACATGGGTATATGTGGAATGACACCCCAAAATACATTATGCTGCTTCTCCTGAGTACAGGGATACCCCATGTGTGAGGCTTTTTGGGAGCCTAGCTGTGTACGGGACCCCGAAAACCAACCACCACTTTCAGGTTTTCTAATGGCGTAAATTATGCATTTCACCTCCACACTACCTGTCACAGTTTCGGAGGCCCTAAAATTTCAAGATAGCACAAAACCCCCCCAAATGACCCCATTTTGCAAAGTAGACAACCCAAGCTATTTGCTGAGAGGCATGGTAAGTCCATGGAATATTTTATATTTTGCCACAAGTTCCGGGAAAATTATTATTTTTTTTTGTTTTTTTACACAAAGTTGTCACTAAATGATATATTGCACATGCCATGGGTATATGTGAAATGACACCCCAAAATACATTCTGCTGCTTCTCCCGAGTATGGGGATACCCCATGTTTTTTGCAGTTTAGCCGCGTACAGGACCCCGAAAACCAATCGCCACCTTCAGGCTTTCCAAGTGCGTAAATTGTTGATTTCACTCATTACTACCTATCACAGTTTTGAAGGCCATGAAATGCCAAGATAGCACAACCCCCCCCAAATCCCCAAATTTGGGGACTTGGTGACTAACAGGTAAAAAAGCACCTGGTTGTCAAGGACTATTTGGTCGCTACAAAAAAAAAACTGCTAGTGCTAGCAGAGATCAGGCCTGACTCTGCTAACGCTACGGTTTTGTGTGATTTGTGTTTTTTGGAAGTGACAGTAATCTATTGATTACTGCACTTGCCTGGGTAGGGTGGGCTGGGCAGAGGGGCTAAATGCAGGTGCTGGCAGGAATCAGTGCTGATTGTGCAAACACTGCGTTTTGGGAACACTAAATTATTGGGGACGCTAGTATAGTTCTGATCAGATCAGATATTGATCTGTTCAAACAGTATACTAGTAATGGAGGTGTGTGTGTGTGTATGTGTGTTAGTGCACTTGACTCTAACTGACGCTAAATAACGGTGGTGTGGTGGGACCCTGGCGCTAACGAGCCTAAGTAGCGTCACCCGTGACACTAATACAGTGATCGGTAATCACTGTATATAGTGAACACTGTGACAGGGCAGTGAAGGGATTAACTGGGGGAGATCAAGGGGTTAAACCTTTATAGGGGATAGATGGCCTAAACTTATTTGGGCCTAGTGCAAGCGCAAATTAGGGTCACAAGTGACACTAATACAGTGATAGGTAGATATCTGATATACTGTATATATTAGTGCACTGTGTGATAGGGAGTGAATGGGTTAACTGGGGGAGATCAAGGGGTTAAAAGTTTATTAGGGGATGGATGGCGGGTGGCCTAAACCTATTTGGGCCTAGCGCAAGCGCAAATTAGGGTCACAAGTGACACTAAATACAGTGATCAGTATTTACCTATATACTGTATTTAGTGCACTGTGTGATAGGGAGTGAAGGGGTTAACTGGGGGAGATCAAGAGGTTAAAAGTTTATTAGGGGATAGATGGCGGGTGCCCTAACCCTATTTGGGCCTAGCGCAAGCGCAAATTAGGGTCACAAGTGACACTAATACTGTGATCAGTAGTTATCTGATATACTGTATATATTAGTGCACTGTGTGATAGGGAGTGAAGGGGTTAACTGGGGGAGATCAAGAGGTTAAAAGTTTATTAGGGGATAGATGGCGGCTGCCCTAACCCTATTTGGGCCTAGCGCAAGCGCAAATTAGGGTCACAAGTGACACTAATACTGTGATCAGTAGTTATCTGATATACTGTATATATTAGTGCACTGTGTGATAGGGAGTGAAGGGGTTAACTGGAGGAGATCAAGAGGTTAAAAGTTTATTAGGGGATAGATGGCGGGTGCCCTAACCCTATTTGGGCCTAGCGCAAGCGCAAATTAGGGTCACAAGTGACACTAAATACAGTGATCAGTATTTACCTATATACTGTATTTAGTGCACAGAGTGATAGGGAGTGAAGGGGTTAACTGGGGGTGATCAAGGGGTTAAAACTTTATTAGGGGATAGATGGCGGGTGCCCTAACCCTATTTGGGCCTAGCGCAAGCGCAAATTAGGGTCACAAGTGACACTAATACAGTGATCAGTAAAAGATCTGTATACCACTGTATATAGTGTTCACTGTGAGGGGTTTGGGGGGGGGGATGATCAGGGGTGATCAAGGGGTTAAATGTGCCTATGTGAGGTAGTGTTAGTGTAGTGTTTTGTGGTTTTAGATGTCTCTCTGTCTTCTTCGAAAGGGCTCCAGGAGGGAAGATTACATCACTTCCCCTGCCTGTGTTTACATTACACAGGCAGGGGACATGATGCCATTGGCTAAAACCGATCACCGGATCCAGACCGAAAATCATTGGTCTGTATCTGGTGACTGCTCGGTTCTCTGCCGAATCAGACCAGGATCGGCTCGCGGGGCGCTGGACCTACAAGAGCCACTTTGCCGCAGTACTGTCAACGTGAACAGTCGGCAAGTGGTTAACGATAGATTTACATGAGGGACACTATTTTTTGATTTTTAAAAGAAAGATTTGTAGAAAACTGTCTTGTGTGTTTTTTTTGTACACTTTTTTTGCTGAATGGGTAGGGGTACAATATATCCGATACCCATTCGCATGGGGGGGACTGGGATCTGGGGGCCCCCTTGTTTACCCCAAAGCACCCTCCCCATGTTGATGGCAAGTGGCCTGGTATGGTTCAGGAGGGGGCGCTGGCTGGTCCACCCCCCCTTTTCTGGCCTGCCATGTTGCATGCTCGAATAAGGGTGTGGTATGGATTTTGGGGGGGGACCCCACGCCATTTTTATTTAAGTTTTGGTGTGGAGTTCCCTTAAACATCTATACCAGACCCAAAGGGCCTGGTATAGATTTTGGAGGGACTTCACACCTTTTTTTTAAATTCTTTCATGGTGTTCCCCTTAAAAGTCATACAAGACCCAAAGGGTCCCCCTAAGCTGTTTTTACCCCATTTTTTTTTTAAATTTACATTTTTTTTTCTGCTGGGTGCAGAAACAGGCCATGCTGTTAAAAATTTGAAGAAAAAAAAAATAGAAATTACATGCACCTGTCAAACAGGTGCAGAAAAATTGGGCCTTGGGTATTGGTGGTGCCTGAACACTATAACCTCTCACAGTTACTCTTGCTGGGCACAGAAATGGACTGTATAAAATTAGAAAAAAAATTGAAATTACATGCACCTGTCAAACAAGTGCAGAAAATTTGGGCCTTGAGTGTTGGGGGTGCCTGAACACTGTAGCCCCTCACAGTTACTCTTGCTGGGCGCAGGAACGGGCCCTGCTATATAACATTAGAAAATAATTGAAGTTACATGCACCTACATTGTTGGAAGCTAGCATAATTAAGATTCAGGAATAGGATAGGCAGCCTAGGCAGTCTTTAAGAGATCCCAGATCCCTAGAAAATTAAATAAGTTACAACAGCATCAGGGGCTTGATGGCTGCTGTTGATCCAGGACTGATTCATTTTGATAAATGTCTGCAGTTTGTGGACAGACGCACTCTTTTATCCGTCACAAAACCTCCGGCAGCACTGAATGTCCGTTCGGAAAGCACGCTGGAAGCAGGACAGGCCAGCAGCTCGATTGCATATTGAGCAAGTTCTGGCCAGTGGCCCATCCTCAAGACCCAGTAACCCAGTGGATGCTCAGTTGGAAAGGTCTCCAAGTCTGCTCTTGCCCCTAGATAATCCTGCACCATATGATGCAGATGCTGCCAATGGTTGCTTAAACAGCCCACAGTGTGGGAAGGGAATATGGTGCTTGGGTGCAATACTTGTGTGCTTGGTGCACTATAAACCATTCTATTATATATTTTTTTAATAAAGAAAAAATGATCAAAGCCCAAAAAAAAGAAAACCCCTGCTTACATAGAAGGAATGGCACTTGCAACGCAGAAGGGGGTATAGCATGCCATAAATTATATTAGTGCTGCTGCACCACAAAAAAAAAGAAAACCCCTGCCGATGCAGAAGGAATGGCACCTGCGACGAAGAAGGGGGGACAGCAATTATGCCCTAAATATTATTAGTGTTGCTGTGCCATGAAAAAAAAACACACACTGCTTACGCAGAAGGAAGAGCACCTGTGACGCAGAAGGGGGGACAGCAATTATGCCCTAAATATTGTTAGTGCTGCTGCCCCACAAAAAAAAGAAAACCCCTGCTGGCGCAGAAGGAATGGCACCTGTGACTCAGAAGGGGGGGGAGAGCAGTTATGCCCTAAATATTATTAGTGCTGCTGTGCCACAAAAAAAACTGCTGACACAGAAGGGATAGCACTTGCGATGCAGAAGGGGGGACAGCAATTATGCCCTAAATATTATTAATTAATATAATATATAATATTATATAATATAATATTATATAATATAATATTATTATTATTAATATTATGCCAAAAAAAAAAAATGACTGCTGATGCAGAAGGAATAGCACCTGCGACACAGGGGAGTACTAATATTGCAGCATTAGAACACTAGAATCACAGCACAGCACTACACTGACAGGTCCACACTGACAACACTAAACTGTGTTACACAAGAACCACAGCACAGCACTACACTGACTGCACTACACTGTTACACAAGAATCAGCACAGCACTACACTACACTGACTGCACTAAACTGACTGGAAGCACAATCCACTAACTACCTGCCTAATCTCCACTTCTAACACACTACACAGGGCTGCAGTGTAAGAAGCCCTTTATAGTGTGGGGCCTGAACTTAGCCCCTGAGCCATGATCGACTGAAGGCATACTGCCTTTGGCCAATCGTGGCTCTGACTGGACATTGTGCTGTGATTGGCCAAAACATACAGGTCAGGTACATGCTTTGGCCAATCACAAGCACTTAATGCACTGCAATCACGCAGTGCATTATAGGGCGCTCGTCGGTGGGCAAACTTCCCGCCGAGTGCCCCGGGTGTTCGTGTAATCAGCGAACACACGAACACCAGATGTTTGAGTTGAACGTACATTCGACTCATACATAAAGCCCATCACTATTTGTGTTAATATCAGAATGACTATATGATCTTAATGTAACTTTGATGACTGGTATAAGGATTAAGGGGATTATTGAAGTTTTATATTCATTTCACTTTACATATCATTTACTTATGTTGCGCTGCACTTTTAAAATAAGAACATCTGAGGTTGGGTGTGTGAAACACATTTCAGTGTACGCTGCAACACTTGATGTATTAGTTGAAATAGGTAGGTTTTAATGATCGGGAATAAGAAAAGAAGTGAAGTAATGTCACTCTGAGATGAGATCAGGAGAAGTGCTGCAGTATCATCTAGAGTGGGAGTACACTAAGGCTTTCATGACTCTGTAGTGGAGTCAGATATTTGAGGTGAGCAGGCACTTTCTCCGGAGGTGGTGGGCACTAAATACACCGGAAGAATATTATATGAACTGTCACTGATTTGTACACAGTGGTGGAGTTCTATATATGGGAGTTTTATATTGTATCCATCACAATTCCAATATACTGTAGTTGATGTAGTTTTGTTTGTTACGAGTGTATAATTTGTAAGTGATTGCGCTGCACTTATATTCTGCACTATATGTTTACGAGGTGATTTTGTGGGCACACTCATCAAAGTGTAAGTGGCAATTTGAGCCTTTGGTATTAGGCATGTGATTTATGTTTAGCATTATTTGCAAGTTTATAGTAGTTGGTAATTGCGCTGATTATATTTTATTACATTGAAGTAGCACAGTGTCATGTGGACAGAATGTCTAAAGTTTATCGATACAGCCCATACTCTTAGCTGTGGGACAGTGAAACCAAGCAGAAAAAAAAATAGTTCCTTTTTATTTTATATAAAAGAATTGGACAATTTGGGAATTGGGTGGAGGGTTAATTTCTATTGACAAAAAGACCGGCACTATCCCCTATAAATTGAGTGGATCTGAAAGTAAACCAAGTCTGACAGGGAACACCCTGAGGGTGAGGAAAATGGGGATTTTAATGTGCCCAAGACATCAAAAGAAAAACAAATCATAAAAAATATATAAATTGTATTGAGAACAGGATGATAAAATCGACAAATAGAAATACGATATATAAAAGGTGTATCATATAACAAGGCACATCCTAAAGTACGATGGATCGATGCGTTTTGTCCACAGTTTGGGCTTCTCCAGAATCCAGATGTATAGCAGACTTGTCAATGAATATATATACACCCTAAATAAAAACAAAATTTAAATCTCCAAACCACGAACTCTAAAATAATAGACTGGAAAATAATCGATTGGTCTAAGCAGGGAAAAGGAACATGTAATCCCCTTTAAGAAATATTAACCCAATCAGGTATGAATACAATCAAATGTTGAGTGCAGATACATTCATAACTCAGTAAGCCTAAAGTTTACAAACACACCTGAAAATATAGGATATTTATCCAATAAAGGAAAAAGTTCTTTGAATACCATGTAAAAATGCCAGCATCCCTGATGTATATAGACCCATCAAGTCCATATATCCCATCAAGTGTATTTTTCTTGTGATGTCTTGGGCACATTAAAATCCCCATTTTCTTCGCCTGCAGGGTCTTCCCTGTCAGACTTGGTTTACTTTCAGATGCACACATATTGGACAATTTCTTAACTTCCATTAGGTTGACTAATGAAAGGTTATTTTATAAATGAAAGATCCAATTGGGCACAATACCTCCCACTGACACCAACATCAGGGCCCAATGACATCAATGATGGGGCAATAATCCTCCCAATGACACCAACAGTGAGGCCCAATTACATCAACGATGGGGCACAATTCCTCCAACTTAAACCAATAATGGGGCGCAATTATTCTCACTTAAGCAAACAGTGGGGCATTATTTTTTCCCAAAGACATCGGGACCTTTACTACTTCCACTTGCCACAGTCCGGCCCTCCAAAAGTCTGAAGGACAGTAAACTGTCCCTTTGTTTAGAGTATGGAAACCCCTGCTTTAGATTCACTCAACAGTCAGATAAAGGATATATGGCCTTATGTTACATCTTCTGATTTCATACTAATGATAACTAGACAGAAAGAGAAAATAATATTTTATGTATATATTACCTGAATATATTTCGATAATGGTTTAAAGGACCACTTAGGGCTCCTGGTTGTGAAAATATATAAAGGTAAGCTTCCATATCTTCCTCTGTGAACCTGCAACTTTGTTTCCTGATGCCAGTTTCATCACTGGTGAAAAGATCTTTAAGGATCTAGAAAAAAAGTTTAAATACAGACACAATATCAAGTCACAAACAGATACATGAGAAACAGACATCCTCTTTATAAATATACAAGACATGTATATATCTATATATACAATGCTATGTAACAATTACTTTATATGAGGAATCTACACCTTTATAGGGTTAGTTCACCTTTACCAAAAGCTGTCTTTTCAGATAAGGGGCATCTATAGATAAAAACAAACTGTGCAGCTTTGACTAAAGTTAAATAATGCCTTTGTTATAGATATAGGCAATTTATGTACCTCCTTAAGCCTGGACAAAAATCTCCCAGAGATGGCATCATCCTGTCCTGTCTTGTTGCTAGGACACTCCGAGCCATTACTGCTCACCCCCACCATCACTAGTGGTAGAAGAGGTGGTTGGATTTGAAATCTGACCCCCCTTACCCTACCTTCCAGCACAAGTCCCCCCCCCAAATTTCCCTCTAGCACACATCCTCTTATCCCCTCCCCCAAATCAAAGACATGCAGTTGCTACACAGGGGGTGATTACAGTGTCTGGGACTCCCGGCACCCCACAAGAGATGCGAGGCAATTCACCCAGCTTGCAACACTAGCGCACCCCTGCCAGGAAGAGCCAAGAGAAGAACTCCCTCTCCAGTGGAGCCAAGTACAGGGAATTGTTTGGGCAGTGGGCTCCAGGACTCCAAATTTGTGGAAAACCTGGATTTTGTTCAAATCTCAGGAAGGTCCCACCAAAACCAGGAAGGTTGGGAGGCAAAGATTCATACTATAGAAGGGGAGAGGATTTGTGTGTGTGTGTGTGTGTGTGTGTGTGTGGGGGGGGGGGGGTTATACTGGGAGAGGGTATGTGGGTGGGAAGATTTGTGTGGGGGATTTGGGGGAAGGAGGATTTGTGCAGGAGAGGATGGGGGGGGGGTCCAGGACTCACTTTCTGCCATGGTGCGCTATGCACGCCACAGGTCACTACTTCCCTAAAGTGTCCCTCATTCTGAAGTTCAGAAGTTGAAAGGTATACATTAGGCAACAACTGATGCCTCCACAAATCCCTATGAAAAGACGTTAATAAATAAACTGTTAACTTACCAGTCAGTTGGAGCTTAGGACTTATTTAAAGTTAAACAGTTCATCTATTCAGTTTTCAAGGCTAGCCATGCATGGCTCAAATTTCAGCCAATTACGATGAATCAGTCAAAATTCAAGTCATGGATTGTTGTGCTGACACCCCCCAGCTCAACAAAATTTAGTTGGAAAATCAAAATTGCCCATAAAAAAACAAAGGCGGCCAAATAGTGACTGTTTAGTGTGGATGGAGGAATCTTTAGACCATTGAGCTGAATGAGAGGAATCTTTAAATGGATGGCCAGCTTTAGGGTAAAGTCTAAGCAGTGAAAGAAGCAAACAAAATGTTTAAAGCTGAAGTCTAGGTATGACTATAAGATGTTCTTTGATTGAATGAGGGGGAGAGGCATGGGGGAGTCATGATCTACAGCTTCCCCAATCAGAGAACCCCTTGTATTCATTTAAAAAAAGATGCTCTGTGAATGGCCGCAGTGCCAAGAGCGACCTCCTGTGCTCACTATGCAGAAGTAAAGCTAATCGGCACAGGACCTGAAAGAATGCAGGCTCACTGTAGTAGTTTTAGTTATGTGCTATGCATACTTACATTGGTCCAAAGTGGATCAATAAAACTATGTAATAACGATCATACCTAGACTTTAGCTTTAATCATAAAAATAGGGCTGTGTTTTAAATCTCAAATAGATCCTTTATCAAGTCCAGTCTGTTATATACATATAAAATACACACCTCATACCTAGACTTTAGCTTTAATCATAAAAATAGGGCTGTGTTTTAAATCTCAAATAGATCCTTTATCAAGTCCAGTCTGTTATATACATATAAAATACACACAAACAATACACAGACGTATGCAAAGTCAAAAGAGATAAAATAACAAGCCATTCAAAAGCTCAAAAGAGTGTACCTGAAAGGAGATTTTCTGCACAAATCACACTGCAGAAAGCTCAGAGCTTGCATTGTTACTAGTCCCAAAAAAATAATATAAACAGAAATGGCCTGATCGAAAAAAAGTCATTAAAACAAAGGCAAAATCAAAACTAGTTTGTCTTCAAATACAAACTTAGCCAAACTTAGGTTAAACTCTAGCCCAAACATTCTTTTTTTACTTCTGCCCAAACATCCTTTTTTACTTCTGGATACAGTGTATAATGCTTATAACCTCGGTCAGACTTTTATTGCGATTTGTGTCCCCATGGGGAAAGTTCCTCAAAATTATGGGGGTTGATTTACGAAAAGCAAATAGACTTTTCTCTTTGTTAGGAATGTTATGCCCTGCATGGGAATTTCCTTCAAAGCTTAGTGAATCAGTTAAAGATCTGTAAACTTCCATCATCCAATCATGTACAAGTAATATGCTGTTTTTTTTTTTTCTTTTTATTCTCCTTGAATGCGACCTTGAATGTGATTGGGTATTCTTTATAAATTAAAATTTCACCACATTCACTAAGTTTTAGGGAAAACTCTCATGCAAAGTTCAACTTCTCCTACAAAGTGAGCAGCCTATTTGCCTTTAGTAAATCACCCTTATGGACTCTAAACTTGATAAAAGATCTATTTGGGATCCAAAACATTGATTTATGTTCATTTTGGAATAAAAGATCTGTTTTGTCTGCATAAACAATGCCCTTGGTACCAACTTACCTTCAATGCTGAATTCTAAAATCATGTTATATGAAAATACCTTTAGGCTGAAGAAGAGTTTTTTAAAGAAATACGTATGACATGCTACACCAGCAGAACACTTTCAAAATGTGCTTTTTTTCTTAAAACAAATTTAGTGAATTCATGAAAAGTGATTGCCCACCTAGCCAAATACTCCACTCTCAGTCTACATACCGCCTAACACAATGTTGGAATCAGAGTTTATGAGTGCAGGCTAAAAAAAATCTAAAATATATATGTTTTAAATTAGGGTTTTCCAATTTTAAATTGGTTTAACAGACAATAATAAAACTATAAACACATTTGGAAAGCAGCTGCACTTACATGAGGTACACATATTTATATTTTTCAGCCTTTAAAGAGGGTGGTCCTCTTTAAGACAAACTCTCCTTAATCCAATAAGCCCCATGTGCGCAATTTAGAGGGCATAACCTCCTTTCCTATACAGATGACCAACAACATGCCCCATTCTGTGTTGAGGAACCAAAACCATCTGTATCTCCATAAAGGCACCCAGATATTAAGGTTTCTAATAGCTGCACATGGAATAACCAGGCCATAAGAAGACACTTGAAGTAAAACCAAAGGCAAAACTTTTTTTCCCCATTTTGGATAGAGTAAGGGAGGGTATAACCCTATTCAGTATTTTTTTTAATTTCAAAGTAAAATGAAATCCCTTGAAAATGAGGGCATCCCTGGTTGCCACCAAGATCAAAGTTGTCTTCCCTGGAATATTTCCTACTATTCCTGTTCTGCTTTCACTCTCAGTAATAAAGGTAAACAAAACAAATAGAGAGGGTGAATCTCCCCAATGGAGATATCAGTAAAAACCTGTTAGGGTCTTCTAATCCTTCTCCACTCTATTCAAAACCCCAAAAAAGTTTTTGAATAGTAAATACTTAAATCAGCAGAGATATTTTTAAAAACCAATCTGATCAATATCCCAACCATTGGATGCTAGTTTGAAATGGGATTTTCCTGGTACATATACCGTTTAAATCACTGCACAGTTGTATATAACACTATGGTTCTCCCTTGTAAGGGTACCATATCCTTTATAAAAAATTAGATGGAAAAACTGCTCTACTAGAAAATGTAACATACCCTAGAGCAGTGATGGCAAACCTTGGCACGCCAAATGTTTTGGAACTACCTTTCCCATGATGCTCAACTACACTGCAGAGTGCATGAGCATCATGGGAAATGTAGTTCCAAAACATCTGGGGTGCCAAGGTTCGCCATAACTGCCTTAGAGCTAAATGTCAAGCACTTAAAGAAATTGGGAGGTTTAGGCACAGGGACACAGATTAAGGAAGGCTCTCCAAAAGTTACAACCCCCTTTCACTTTTCAATTAAGACAGCTTTTAAAAGGCAGAAAAAATGAGGCATGCGCTAATCTTCCATTTTTCTATCATTCAATGAGGAACGCATCTTCAGAGTAAGCAATTTAGGCTTCAAGTTTTTTACTTCAACCTGTTAACTGTTCCAAAGTCAAAAGTTAGCATTCAACCCATCCTGGACTTGAGGATTCTCAACACCTTTATTTGTCCTCAGAAGTTCAGGATTGAGTGCATTTGGTCATTTACTGCCTCCCTCCATCAAGGGAGCCAATAAATGACCGAATAAACTCCATCCAGAAATTTATAAGATGAAGAAGGTTTTGAGCTTTCAAGTCAAATGGGTCAAATATCATCTTTTGGCTTTGGACCTGTATGCAGGTTGGGGTAAAAACCTTAAAACCTAGGTTGCCTATTTTGAAGTTGTGTCCCTATGGGACTTTAAGAAAAGGACTTTACAGTGAGTACAAAATTCCCATTTTTCTGTGTGATAACAAACCATTCACTTTGAAACTGTAAAATAAAAATAATGTAAAGGGGTTGTTACAATGGCCACATCATGCCCAAAGCACATTACGAAAAAAACTTAAGTGAGCTGTAAAATGGATATGGAATGCTGATTCTTTTTACATTTTTTTTGTTGGACTGATTTAAGTGTGATAACTTTGATTAATGACATCTGTAATGTAACAGTCTAGGTCAGCTCACCTTGTAATCATTTACAGTATACATGAGTTCGGGGAACCAAGGCATTTGGAAAAAGAAGTAGTAACCAGATTTAATCAATTGTGAAGGGTGTCGTAGAATATATTCTGAAACAAAAATGCCCATGTATTATTTTCTAAACCACTACTGAAAACGTTAATTCAAAATATAAAAACTGGGTGGAAGAATATTATCGATAAAGGGTAGGGCCAAGATAATGTATCAAACAACAAAACAATGTTAAGGCATTATGAAGACTTTGGACTAATAAAACTTCAATATACAGTACAGCAAGGTTCCCTTCTCGACCAGCACTCAGAACACAGATAGAAAAAGGGATCTTTTATACTCATAGAATTTATAGTACATGTAAGGTGATGTTCCCATGATGAAGCTGAGTGAGCTAAGCACAATATATGGCCTGCACATATTTTCACGATTTTATATGCATGGACTTAGCATTCAATACAGAAACTCGAATTACAATCCAGATTTTATTCACACATGGATTTTACAATCTTTCTTAGTAAATGGTGATCGAGATACTAACATTTTTAATTTAAAAGATATATATACACTGCTGAAGAAAATTAAAGGAACACTTTGAATACACATCAGATCTCAATGGGGAAAAATATCATGCTGAATATCTATACTGATATGGACTGGGTAATGTGTTAGGAAGGAAAGGATGCCACATCGTTTAATAGAAATTAAAATTATCAACCTACAGAGGGCTGAATTTCAAGACACCCCAAAATCAAAGTGAAAAAAGGATGCAGCAGGCTAGTCCATTTTGCTGAAGTTTCATTGCAGCAACTCAAAATGGTACTTGTATGGTAGTTTGTATGTCCTGCAAGTGATTGTATGCATGCCTGACAACATCAGGGCATGCTCCTAATGAGGCTCAGACCCTCAGTATGTTTCTAATTGTTTGGACAGAGACAATTACACCAGTGGCCTGCTGGAAGTCATTTTGTAGGGCTCTGGAAGTGCTTTTCCTGTTCCTCCTTGCACAAAGGAGCAGATACTGGTCCTGCTGATGGGTTAAGGACCTTCTACAGCACTGTTCAGCTCTTCTAGAATAACTGTCTGTCCCCTGGAATCTCCTTCATGTTCTTGAGACTGTGCTGGGAGACACAGCAAACTTTCTGGCAAGGGCACGTATTGATGTGCCATCCTGGAGGAGTTGGACTGCCTGCAACCTCTGTAGAGTCCAGGTATGGCCTCATTCCACCAGTAGGGACACTAACCCTAGCCAAATGCAAAACTAGTGAAATAACAGTTAGAAAAGATGAGTAGGGAGAAAAAAAATGTCAGTGGCCTCTACCTGTAAATCCATTCCTGTGTTGGAGGTTGTCTCATTGTTGCCCACCTAGTGCACCTGTTAATTTCATTAACACCAAAGCAGCTGAAACTGATTAATAACCCCCTCTGCTACTTAACTGACTAGATCAATATCCCAGGAGTTTAATTGACTTGATGCTATACTCTGATTAAAAAGTGTTCCTTTAATTTTTTTGAGCAGTGTACATCAATAAAGTAACTGTATTCTTACTTGTGAAAATGTAATAAACACCTTTTAACAAAATTGTGAAAAATTGTAATTAAATAATTGCTAATAATTAAACTTTTTTGTCATGAAAACTATTTGAATTATGTTTTCATTTCTCTCACCATCAGACTTAATAATTAAACCAGTGCAATGACAAAGTACAAAATGCATAGCAGATAATCTGATTGGTTACAGTTGCTTACTTCTCTTTGTTTATAATCTCTTTGCACAGAGTTACTGAATAACCTGTCTATCGATACATATTACTGATATTCGTCCAACTTGGGAACATTAGCATTATCCATAGCCTTTCCAGTGTCTCATTTACATTCATGAGATGTTCAGTATGCAATGACAATACCTTTCTGCATACGATCCTAACCGAAAACTCTACAAAACATAAGGAGGGACTCTGTGCCCATCCATGAACGCCCCTAAATTCATTTCACACCAACCAAGCAAATCAAACTCCAGAATTCTACAAATAGGCAAATCCTGACCTCGTGAGGGATGACATTCAATAATCATCCTCACTATGACCACTGTCAGCAACTCACTGGCCCTATATTAATCACATCACAAATACGTACCATCTATGCCCAGAAACGGTAAAATAAAAGATGCATAAGCTGTCAAATTATCACTTTCAAATAAGTGCAATTTGCCCTAGCCTCTTACAGGAGGTTCAGAAGCAGTGGGAGCCATTGGCTCCTGTTGTTGTCAATTAAATTCTGGTGAGAATAAAGCAGGGGGCAGGTCTGTGCAGCACTATGGTGTCAATAGATGCACGTAATGAAGCTCAGGATCGAGTTTTCATGAGTGCCCCCATAGCAAGTGGCTTGTTCTGGGGGTACTCAGAAGGCAGAAGGAGCCAGGAGCACAAAGCAGGTAAATATAACGTGTTTGTTATTTTAGAACATGGATTAAACCTTTCGAATCACATTAAATCAAATATATAAAAGCTAATACTGCACATTAGTATCTACATGTTTACTTGCATTTTCTTTTTCAGCTAGGAGGCAGTTTATCTGCTAATCTGGGATCTGAATCTTCCTTGCTCTCATGCCTTCCTATAATCAATACTTACAATATTATATGAGAAAAGAAAAAAAAGCATTTCAGCTCGAGGTTAGTGCAATTTCGTCTGCATGATCAATACATACTAGAATAAAACAGCCAGCAAAAACATCAGCCAATGATTAGAGGTCAGAAAATGAGCTGGTACTTCACTTATAGCGGTATTAAAGCCAACAGCAAACATTTATTATATTGCAGGTTATAAATTATTACATGTGATGGCTGCATTCATTTTCTTTTTAGGCTTTCTTTCTTCTATTTTCATCTGGTGATACAGCCAGCAAGTCTGTTTTTTTTTCAAAAGCACAAGTTCTGCAGCAGACAGGGGTGGCCCCTCCATTGGGGGCGCAGGGGCGCCGCCCCTCCTATCCATGCGTCCGGCCCTCTAATCTACATGCGGGGCGCCGAAAGCATGGATTCCAATGGGGGTTTTTCTTTTTGAAGCACGTGATTAGAGCCAGAGGCTCTAATAGGCTTCAAAAAAGGGCGGGCTCAGGGCACAGAGAACTGAACCCTGAGCCCACCCTGTAGTGTGACAATAGCGAATGAATATTTGCTATTGTCACACAGATTCTTCTCCTGGCCAATCAGGAAGCGTTTCCCGATTGGCCGAAAAGGAGAAAAAATGCCATTCGCTGAGGAGGAGGGAGGAGACACAGGAGACTGATGGGGAAGTCGCCGCTGCCGCCACTGCTGACTGCCGACTGCCCTCCACATGTCCAGGGTGAGAGGGTGAGTAAGCCAGTGACCGGGGGGGGGGGGAGGTATGGTGTGCAGGCTGGTGTGGTCCGTCTGCCGCCCCCCCCCCGGCCCATGGAGCACCAGCCGCCACTGCCAGCAGAATGTATCAGTTTACATGGATGAGACAAACCACTTACAGTACCACTAGCAGGGGAGCTTAAAATGATCAGCTTTTAATTATTTATGTACAACCTTAATCCCAAAAGGAAAAAAACTGTTTTGCTGTAAATGATTATAACATGTGAGCTGGAGTTTGGCTTCAATTTGTTAGTGTGTTAAAACCTGCTAATACATTAAATAAAATCCTCCCCTCCTCTCCCCCCCCCTCAAAACTGACAATGCTGATGTCTGCTGTGCCCCCTGTGTTCATTCCTTCAGAGTTGCATCTCAATAATACAGGAGCTATGTTACCGACCAGATCACAAGGTGAAAACAGAGTGAAAAAGCCAAAGAAAAAAACACAAATGCAATCTCCACATCTAATCGTCGGTAAGTTACAGTTTTGGGGGTTTAATTCAGTTTTTTTTTTTACACAAAATACAGACCTCATAATACATAATAAATATTCTAAATTCAACAATATCCAACATTTGCACTTTGCAAGTTCAGTTGCTCCAGAGCTTAGTAAATGAGATGAAGCCTCATATAAAAAGGAGTAGGAATGGGCGAAAGGTTCGGCCCAAGCATGAGTTCACATTGGCTGTTTGCCCGTTTGACGAACACCCAAATTATCGGGGCGTTCGACTGTTTGTTTGGCCCGTCGAATGATCACAATGCACTGCCTGACCGCACAGTGCATTTGAAGACCTGATTGGCTGAAGCAATGAAAGCTTTGCCCAATCAGGGCACAGAGCACTGTCAGAGCCATGATTGGAGAAAGTCATGATGACTTTATCCAATCATGGCTCATTGCTCTTAGTCCCACCCCATACTACAAAAGTATTCTTTCAATAGCGACCATTTGTAGTGTGATATCGGTGTGGAGAGAGATAGAACAGGGCTCTGTTCAGTGCTACTAGAGAGTTAGAGTGCTATAGTGTGCTATTCTGATTCTATTGTCAGTGTAGAATATCACTTTGGTGTGAATCTAGTGATAGTTCAGTCAGTGTGAGTGTAGTAAATGTTCATTTTTTACTTTTTTTTAAAAAAAAATGTGTTTATTGAAGTTTGCACATACACATAAGAACAATAAACAATAACAAATAAACATTTAAACAAACCATGCTAGAATTATAAAGGCACATGCTACCCACGCAGGGGTGCTAGAGAAAAATGAACGCTTTAATGGCTAATATATGCATGAATAACACATGTATTAACCACTTACCGACCACCCATGTAGACCTACGTCGGCTGACTTTAAGTGGTTGTACCGGGTTGATGCCTCTAGCTAGAGGCATCACCCGGTACCGTTTTTTTAGAGCCGGTGGTCGGCTTTCCGGCGCTCGATAGCTACCCCAGCAGGCGGACGCCGCTTCCGCGGCTCTGCCCGGGTCTCCCGTCCCACCGGCAGACCCGAGCAACCAGCCAGCGCTTCTGCCGGCTGGATGGAGTCCCGATCAAAGCCAGATGCGGCTTCGATCGGATCTCCGATGACGTAACCCGGAGGCGACATCCATGACTGCTAAAGGCGCCGGATTTAAAAAGTGAATGTATTCAAAAATGCAGTTTTCGGCGTTTTGAATACATGAAAGTGTAGTGGGGGGGTCTAGGGTCTTTTAGACCCCAATCCCTTCATAAAGAGTACCTGTCACTGCCTATTGCTGTCACAAGGGATGTTTACATTGCTTGTGACAGCAATAAAAGTGATCAGATTTTTTTCTTTATTTAAAAACCTGTGCTAAAATTAAAAAAAATAATAAAATAAATAGGAAAAAAAAAACATTTTTAGCCGCCCCCGTGGCTGTGAGCTCGCGCATGAAAGAAAACGTATACGGAAGTCGTGCCACAAATGGAATCGCTGTTCAAACCACACATGTGAGGTATCGCCACGATCACCAGAGCGAGAGCAATGATTAAAAATAAAGAGCTACATTCTAACTCTAAACTGGTAACTGTTCAAAATGTTTAAAGCGTCGCCTATGGAGATTTTTATTGACCGTAGTTTGTCGCCATTTCGCGGGTGTGCGCAATTTTAAACCGTAACATGTTGGGTATCTATTTACTCGACGTGACATCTTCTTTCACAATATGCAAAAAAAAAAAAAAAAAAAACGGGCTAACTTTACTGTTTAGTTTTTTTTTAAATGCAGTGAAATAATTTTTCCCAAAAAAATGGCTTTTGAAAGACTGTTGCACAAATATTGCAATGACCGCCATTTTACTAAAAAAAAAAAATATGATGTTTGGGGATTCTAAGTGGTTTTCTAGCAAAAAATACTGATTTTAACTTGTGAACAAAATGTGTCAAAAATGGGCTCGGTCCTTAAGTGGTTAATTAGGTGTGCGATTGAGAGAAAGATCTTTACATCAAGGAAGAACATACAATACAATATAACAACATCATTGGGTATGAGCTAGCACTCCGTGAGTGACTCCGTCCTAGTTGGGGAAGGAGGAACTCAAGAAATATGCGACTGTGGCAGTATATCAACCAGTTATGATGATGCCAGGGCAGGATCAGCAAACCAGTGGCGGCCGGTGTACAGAGGGCGCAGGGGTGCCGCCCCCCCATCCATGCGTCCGGCCCCCTAATCTGCATGCAGGGGCTGTCGGATGCATAGAGTTCAATGGGATTTTTTTTTGGCATCACCTGATTAGAGCCAGAGGCTCTAATAGGGCGATGCAAAGTGTGGACCCAGGGCGCAGAGCAGTGCGTCCCGAGCCCACCCATTGTGTGACAATAGCGAATGAAAATTCGCTATTGTCACACCGATCCTCCTCCTGGCCAATCAGGAAGCGCGTTCGATATACGCTTCCTGATTGGCCGCAAGGCAAACCCCTTGCCATTGGCCAAGGAGGAGGCGGGAGCGGAAGGACTCGTGGAGTCGCGCCGCCGGTCACAGGGACTCAGAAGAAGCCGCCCGCCGCTGCTGCTGCTGGAAGGACTCGCAGAGACGCGCCGCCCGCCGCCGCTGCTGCTCCAGGTAGGTAAGGGGGCACGCACGCTGATCTCTGCATTGGGGGCATGTACTCTGCATTGGGGGCATGTATGCTGGTCACTACATTGGGGGCACGCACGCTGATCTCTGCATTGGGGGCATGTGTGCTGGTCATTACATTGGGGGCACGCACGCTGATCTCTGCATTGGGGGCATGTACTCTGCATTGGGGGCATGTATGCTGGTCACTACATTGGGGGCACGCACGCTGATCTCTGCATTGGGGGCATATACTCTGCACTGGGGGCATGTACTCTGCATTGGGGGCATGTATGCTGGTCACTACATTGGGGGCACGCACGCTGATCTCTGCATTGGGGGCATGTACTCTGCATTGGGGGCATGTATGCTGGTCACTGCATTGGGGGCACGCACGCTGATCTCTGCTCTGGGGGCATGTATGCTGGTCACTACATTGGGGGCACGCACGCTGATCTCTGCATTGGGGGCATGTATGCTGGTCACTGCATTGGGGGCACGCACGCTGATCTCTGCATTGGGGGCATGTATGCTGGTCACTGCATTGGGGGCATGTATGCTGGTCACTGCATTGGGGGCATGTATGCTGGTCACTGCATTGGGGGCATGTACGCTGGTCACTGCATTGGGGGCATGTATGCTGGTCACTGCATTGGGGGCATGTATGCTGGTCACTGCATTGGGGGCATGTACGCTGATCTCTGCATTCGTCTCTTCTCCAGAGAGAATAAGTTCAATGCTTGCAGTCTTTCCTCATAGCTGATATCCTCCGTTCCCCTAATTATCTTTGTTGCCCTTCTCTGAACTCTCTCTAGTTTCAGCACATCCTTTCTGAGTACTGGTGCCTAGAACTGGACGGCATATTCAAGATGTGGCCGTCTTGTAAAGTGGGAGAATATTCTCTTTATTTCTGGAGTGAATCCCCTTTTTTAAACATGCCAGTATTCTGTTGGCTTTGCTTGCAGCCGCTTGGCATTGCATGCCACTGCCAAGCCTGTTGTCCACTAGGATCCCCAGGTGCGTATCCATCTTAGAGGTTCCATCCTAGAGGAGGTCCCCCCCCCTAGCGAGTAACTTGCGTTCATATTTCTGACACCCAAGTGCATTACCTTACATTTTTCAACTTTAAACCTCATCTGCCATGTTGTTGCCCACATCCTTATGAATTAGGATGATATGGGCATGACACATAGAGGGGTGAGGGCCCCCTCAGCTAAGAAATGAGTAAATAAATCAGCTAGGATAGGTGCCAAGATCTCAACATGGGTCTTATAGAAGTTGATTGGGAGTCCATTTGGTCCCGATGCCTTTCCCACAGAGAAAGACTGGATAACAACAGCTATCTCATCTGGGGTGATAGGACGTACCAGGGCTTGACGTTCAACATCCGACAGCCACCCAAGGTCCACCTGATAAAGGAGGGGAGCCAACGATTAAGGGATGAAGTGTAGGTATACAAGGTACTATAGTGTGAGCCGAAGGCCTCAACAATATCCCCTTTGTAGAAGCCTTGTTCCCCCCCAGAAAGCCGTAGCACTGATATGGAAGTGAGGAGTTTTTCATGCTAGGCTAAGAGAGCTAGTAAATGGCCATTTTTATCACCTTGCTTAAAAAGGATTGCTCAATTCTATACTGTTGTAGACAGGTGAGCTCCACTAAGTGCTTGTTCAACTCCTTTTGAGTGACCTGCTAAATGGTCACCTTTAGATCTCTATGGATAGCAGAAATAGAGAATATGTACTGTCCTCTAATGAATGCCTTAAGAGCATCCCACGTGGTTTCCAGAGAAGAGGACCCCCCGTTGGTGTTCCAGCATTCAGATAGCTTGGGGGGAAAATATAGTCCACAATCTCCGGATGACAGACCCAGTGGTTTGTTCCCTAAGGCTTTTTCTGGGAGACCGAGAATGCAAATATTATTTCTGCGTGGCCTATTTTCAGTGTCAGTAGCTTTTCCTTGCAGAGCCTTGACCTGTAGCTGCAGTGCACTCAATTCCCTGGAATCAGAGTGTACTGTGTCTTCCAGTCCTGAGACCCGATCCTCCACCTCTGATACTGGAACAGAATTTATCCATGTCATTCCTAATAAGGCTGATATTCGTGGCTATGAAGTGCATCTTGGCTGTAAGGGTCTCTGTAGAAGCTGTGATAGCTGCTATGAGGTCAGCTGTGGAGGGGAAAGCCACCGATTTGTCCCCCGCAGCAGTCTGTGTGCTAGCAAACATTGTGCTGGCAGACGACTTCATGGGCAAGATGGCCACTGATGAAGGGGGAGGGCGGGGAATCCTGGGCTGAGAACGAGTGGAGCGGGGTTTCGGCGGGGCCATAGAAGCCAACGGAGGAAGCCGCTGACTCACCGGGGAGAGAGAGCACATATCCAGTCACAGTAAGCAGATTGTAGTAACGAAGAAGGGCTGTAGGATCATAGACAGGAATGGAGCTTCAGCACCATGCGACCAAACAGGCTTACATCCCGGCCATGCCCTGTTCATTTTTACTTTAGTGTAAATCTAGTGATAGTTCAGTCAGTGTGAGTGTAATAAATTGACCATTAATTTTTGCTTTAGTGTCAGTTTGTTTTGTCATGGCAAGTTTACTGCATTATAGTTTAGTGCATTAGTGCTTATTTAACACAGTATATTTCTCTTCTTTACTGCACATTTAACGCAGTATATTTCTGTGCATTACATGTCGTTTAACGCAGTATATTTCAGTTCTTTACGTGCCGTTTAACGCAGTATCTTTCTGTGCATTAGTGCACATTTAACGCAGTATATTTCAGTGCATTACTGCACATTTAATGCAGCACAATTCTGTGAAATAGTGCACGCTTAACACAGTATATTTCTGTGTGTTACATGCCATTTATATTTCAGTGCGTTAGTGCACGTTTAATGCAGTATATTTCAGTGTGTTACTGCACGTTCAATGCAGTATATTTCTTTGCCTTATTGCACGTTTAATGCAGTATATTTCTGTGCATTACTCCACGTTTAATGCAGTATATTTCTGTGCATTAGTGCACGTTTAATTCAGTATATTTCAGTGCGTTATTGCATGTTTAACACAGTATATTTCTGTGCGTTACTGCATGTTTAGCGCAGTATATTTCAGTGTGTTACGTGCCGTTTAACGCAGTATATTTCTGTGCGTTAGTGCACGTTCAATGCAGTTATTTTCAATGCATCACTGCACATTTAATCTAGTATATTTCTGTGAAATAGTGCACATTTAACACAGTATATTTCTGCGCGTCATTGCACGTTTAACACAGTATATTTCTGTGTGTTACGTGCCATTTAACACAGTATATTTCAGTGCGCTAGTGCACGTTTAATGCAGTATATTTCAGTGCGTTACTGCACGTTCAACGCAGTATATTTCTGTGCGTTATTGCACTTTTAACGCAGTACATTTTTGTGCATTAGTGCACATTTAATGCAGTACATTTCTGAGCGTTACTGCATGTTTAACGCAGTATATTACTGTGCGTTAGTGCACGTTTAACGCAGTTTATTTCTGTGTGTTAGTGCACATTTAACGCAGTTTACTTTTGTGCGTTATTGCACGTTTAACGCAGTATACTTCTGTGCGTTATTGCACGTTTAACACAGTATAATTCTGTGTGTTACTGCATCTTTAACACAGTATATTTAAGTGTGTTACCTGCCGTTCAACACAGTATATTTCTGTGCGTTAGTGCACGTTTAATGCAGTAAATTTCAGTGCATCACTTTGCGTTTAACGCAGTATATTTCTGTGTGTTAGTGCACGTTTAACGCAGTATAATTCTGTGCGTTATTGCACGTTTAACACAGTATATTTCTGTGCATCAGTGCAGGTTTAACGCAGTATATTTTAGTGCGTCACTGCACGTTTAACGCAGTTTATTTCAGTGCTTTACTGCATGTTTAACGCAGTATATTTCTGTAATAGGAAAGTAGGGTAAATCGGCGCTGCCAAAGATAGTGTGTCAATCAATAGGTTGGATGTGTTACTATCAATTAGAAACCAAATAAATATGGGTAATTGCACTGGACCAATAAATAAGCAATACAATCTAAAACCACACAATAATATAAATAACAATAAATATACACTAAATAGAAAATACAAGTGATTTAGTGCAAATCAAAGTGACTGTGTGCTTATTAGGAATACATTTAAATATAAAATAGAAAGAGGTGGTGCATCAATATAAATAGTTGATTAAATACCATAAATTATCAGGTGAAAAAATAAATAAATTGTGAAAATAAATTAATGGGTGTATCCAATTTGATACTCAAAAATTACTATAAAGGGATCTGGGGAACCAGATATGCTATTTCAATAGATCAAGTGAATTAAGGTGAACCAGAAAATTATATATATATATGTATATAGACAAATGAATAAATATAGGTGATCCACCTACTTTCCTATTAAAATCTTGAATATAGATTACATACTATATTTTGGGGTAGGCTGCAGCCAACCTTTTATTTTTATCCATTAGCGCGGATTTTTTACATACCAGCAGTATATTTCTGTGCATTAGTGCCATTTAGCACAGCATATTTCAATGAGTTACTGCACATTTAATACAGTATATTTCAGTGTGTTACTGCAAGTTTAACGCAGTATATTTCTGTGTGTTAGTGCTCTGTCATGGTCTTACCTTCTTGCTGTTCTCCTTCGTTTGACATGTGCTGGCGGCCATCTTGGTTTCTGGGTTTCTTGTAGCCTCCCACCCTGCGGCTCCTCCTTCCCACTGGGAGAAGCTGGATGCCTAGCTCATTTATATAGGAGGTCTGTGGCTTCAGTTCCTTGCTTGGTCCTCCTGTGTTCACATGCTTCTAAGACTGCTGCTGCTTCTGGTTCCTGATCCTGGCTTCGTCTGACTACCCTGCTGGTTCCTGATCCTGGCTTTGTCTGACTACCCTGCTGGTTCTTTATCCTGGCCTCGTCTGACTACCCTGCTGGTTCCTGACCTCTGGCTTCGCAAGGACTCTGCCTCGGTTTCGCCATCCGTTTGGACTTTTGCTTTACAGCTTAATTTTCAATAAAGCCTTCTTATTTTCACTTATCTGTTGTTGTACGTCTGGTTCATGGTTCCGTGACATTAGGACCAAGCCATGAATTCTGACGGTACAGGGCCATCCTCGCTACCCACGCTGGTTGCCAGACTTGATCAGCAGGATCACCTGTTGGGTCGGTTCGCCGTGGCGTTGCAAACCCTGCTTGAACGCACGGCTCATTTCGCTCCCGTTGCCGATGGGTCGGTTGTCGCTCCTGGGCCCGCTCCTACTGCCGCTCCGGTTGTTGCGCCAGAGTCTACCCCGACACCTGTTGTTGCGCCTGCGGTGTTTCGGGGTATGACCGGTTCTGCCCCCCTTCCACAGCGCTTTGGGGGAGAGCCAACTCAGTGCTGAGGTTTCCTTAACCAGGTGGGCATTTATTTCGAGTTGCTGCCACATGCCTTTCCTACTGAGAGATCAAAGGTGGGCTTCTTAATTTCGCTGCTCTCGGACAAGGCCTTGGCCTGGGCCAGCCCTTTATGGGAGAACAACAATCCGGTGGTTGCCGAGTTTTCCGGTTTTGTTGCTTCTCTTCGGAGGGTATTCGATGTGCCGGCTCGTGCTGCCTCTGCTGAGAAGTTCCTTATGTCCATCAGACAGGGTTCACGATCCGTAGCTGAATACGCCATTGAGTTTCGTACCCTGGCAGCAGAGGTGGGCTGGAATAATTAGGCTCTGGTCGCTGCTTTCTCTCATGGTCTCTCGGATGCCTTGAAGGATGAGGTTGCAGCTAAGGACCTACCAGTGGAGCTCGAGTCTCTTATTTCTTTCTTGATTTTGATTGACACCAGACTCAGGGAGAGACCTTCCTTTAAGGAGAGTCTGCGCAGGCCTCCTAACAGATTGGCGCCTACCTTTGCTGTCCCACCCGTGCCTCCCTCTCCTCCCACGCCTCCTGGGGATGACTTGGCTGGGGGTGAACCCATGCAGCTGGGCTTTGCTCGCCTGTCCGAGGGGGAGAGGGTACTCCGAAGACGCGAGGGTCGATGCATGTACTGTGGTCTCGGTGGGCATTTTCGGTTGGCATGTCCGAACCGTCCGGGAAACGCTCGCACCTGAGATCCTGTCGGGGGCAGATCTTGGGTGGAGTCTCCTCGTCCCCGGTTTCCCGTGTTGACAAACCACTGATCACTGTTGTCCTCTCCTGGGTCGGGGGCTCAGTGACGACCCAGGCGTTGGTGGACTCTGGTGCTGGTGGTTTGTTCATTGATAGTGTGTTCGCTGCCGCCAATTCCATTCCTCTGCAGGCCCGAGGTTCTCCACTGGCTCTTGAGGCGATAGACGGCAGACCCCTTCTGCCGCCACACGTGACTCATGAGACCCTTCCAGTGGGGATAGCCATTGGTGCCGTTCACAGAGAGTCGGTCTGCTTCCAGGTTATTTCGTCTCCACACTACTCGGTGGTCTTGGGGTACCCCTGGCTCCAGAAGCATAATCCGACTTTCGATTGGAGATCGGCCGAGATCCTCTCGTGGTCACCGCAGTGTGGGGCTAGTTGCATCCATGGGCCTGTCAAGTTGCTGTGTACTTCCTCGGACTCTCTGTTGCCTCCTGAATACGAGGAGTACCGGGATGTATTCGATAAGGTGCGCGCGGTTGCCCTACCTCCGCACCGCCCATACGATTGTGCCATCGAGTTACAACCTGGTGCCGTTCCTCCTCGTGGCAAGGTCTATCCACTGTCGGTAGCGGAGAATGAGGGCATGGAGGAGTACGTGAAGGAGGCGCTTTCACGCGGACACATTCGCAAATCCTCGTCCCCGGCAGGGGCTGGATTTTTCTTTGTGAAAAAGAGGGGCGGTGAGTTGAGGCCTTGCATCGATTACAGGGGTCTCAATCGCATCACGATCAAGAACGCTTACCCGATACCCTTGATTTCCGAGCTGTTCGATCGCCTTAAAGGGGCCACGGTCTTTACCAAACTCGACCTGAGGGCGGCATATAACCTCGTAAGGATCAAGGCGGGCGATGAGTGGAAGACCGCGTTTAACACCAGGACCGGTCATTATGAATCCTTGGTTATGCCCTTTGGGTTGTGCAATGCGCCCGCAGTCTTTCAGGAATTCATTAACGATGTTTTCCGTGACCTGTTGCAGCAGTGTGTGGTGGTCTATTTGGATGACATCTTGGTATATTCTGAATCCATGGAGACCCACATTCTGGATGTCAGACGAGTGTTGCAACGGTTACGAGAGAACAAGCTGTTCGGTAAGCTTGAGAAATGCGAATTTCACCGATCCCAGGTAACCTTCTTAGGTTACATCATTTCCGCTGAGGGGTTCTCCATGGATCCTGAGAAGGTTTCGGCTGTCTTACAGTGGCCCCAGCCCAGTGGTCTTCGCTCCCTGCAGCGCTTTTTGGGCTTCGCCAATTATTATCGGAAGTTCATCAGGGACTTTTCCATGCTAGCCAAGCCTCTCACGGATCTGACCAGGAAGGGCAGTAATTCCCAGGTCTGGCCGCTCGAGGCCATCCGAGCTTTTGAGGCTCTAAAGTCCGCCTTTGTGTCGGCTCCGATTCTGTCGCATCCCAACCCTGGGTTGCCCTTTGTCCTCGAGGTGGACGCGTCTGAGACGGGAGTAGGCGCCCTTCTGTCTCAGCGTAGAACACCAGAGGGTCCTCTGCTTCCTTGTGGGTTTTACTCCCGGAAACTGTCTTCCGCGGAGTGCAACTATCAGATTGGTGACAGGGAGTTATTGGCCATCGTGCAGGCCCTTAAAGAATGGAGGCACTTGCTCGAGGGTTCGGTGGTTCCGGTCCTCATCCTGACGGACCACAAGAATCTGACCTACCTTTCTGAGGCCAAGAGATTGACACCACGTCAGGCCAGATGGGCTCTGTTCTTGTCACGTTTTAATTACGTGGTCTCCTACCTACCCGGTTCCAAGAACATCAGGGCGGATGCCTTATCACGGCAGTACTCCGACCTGTCCAGGGAGGAGTCGATTCCGACTTCGGTCATACCTCCGAATCAGATCCTGGCCACCATTCGCACCAGCCTGACCTCTCCCCTGGGTGAGCAGATTTTGGCAGCTCAATCTGGTGCTCCCTCTGGGAGACCCAACGGCAGATGTTTTGTGCCTGAGGAGTTGCGCACTCGGTTGTTGCGAACCTACCATAACTCCAAGACCGCGGGGCATCCTGGAAAGAATCAGCTGTCCTGGGCTGTTTCACGTCTGTTCTGGTGGCCTTCCCTACGTTCCGACATCGCCGCATATGTAGCGGCATGCTCCGTTTGTGCCCAGAGTAAGTCCCCTCGGCACCTTCCGTTGGGCCTTCTGCAACCCATAGCCACCGGGGAGCGCCCATGGTCACACCTGGGGATGGATTTCATTGTGGACCTCCCTGCATCCCGAGGCCATACGGTCATTCTCATGATTGTGGATCGATTTTCCAAAATGTGCCACTGTGTTCCTCTCAAGAAGTTACCCTCTGCACAGGAGTTGGCCACGATTTTTACCAGGGAGGTCTTCCGGTTGCACGGTTTGCCCAAGGAGATTGTGTCGGATCGGGGGAGTCAGTTTGTGTCCAGGTTCTGGCGCACCTTTTGCTCCCAGTTGGGGATTCATCTCTCCTTCTCCTCGGCCTACCACCCTCAGTCCAATGGGGCCGCAGAACGATCCAATCAGGCCTTGGAGCAATTCCTTCGTTGCTATGTCTCCGATCACCAAGACAATTGGGTTGACCTCCTGCCTTGGGCTGAGTTTGCCAGGAACACGGCGGTGAACTCTTCCTCTGGGACGTCTCCCTTCATGGCCAATTATGGGTTCCAACCTGCCGTGTTACCGGAGGTATTCTCTCCCCAGGATATTCCGGCTGTGGAGGATCACCTTTCCGTCCTATGTGCTTCTTGGGTACAGATCCAGAAGTCCCTTGAGGTCTCTGCGCAGCGCCAGAGACTCCAGGCTGATCGCAGACGAGCGCCTGCTCCTTCCTACCAGGCCGGAGACCGTGTATGGTTGTCCACCCGCAACCTCAACCTTCGAGTGCCCACTCCCAAGCTGGCGCCTCGCTTTGTTGGTCCCTTTCCGAGTGCTTCGCAGGGTAAACCCGGTAGCCTATGCCCTTGCGCTTCCTCCTGGCATGCGGATCTCCAACGTGTTTCATGTCTCCCTGTTGAAGCCACTGGTGTGTAATCGTTTCACTTCCTCGGTTCCTCTGCCCCGTCCGGTCCAAGTGGGCAATCGTGAGGAGTATGAGGTGAACAATATCCTGGACTCACGCCTGGTCCGCGGTCGGGTGCAGTTTTTGGTTCATTGGCGTGGTTATGGTCCAGAGGAGCGTTCCTGGGTTCCCTCCGCAGATGTCCATGCTCCTGCCTTGCTCCGAGCCTTCCACGCACGCTTCCCTCAGAAACCGTTCTTTACTCCGCGGAGGAGGGGCCCTTGAGGGGGAGGTACTGTCATGGTCTTACTTTCTTGCTGTTCTCCTTCGTTTGACATGTGCTGGCGGCCATCTTGGTTTCTGGGTTTCTTGTAGCCTCCCACCCTGCGGCTCCTCCTTCCCACTGGGAGGAGCTGGATGCCTAGCTCATTTATATAGGAGGTCTGTGGCTTCAGTTCCTTGCTTGGTCCTCCTGTGTTCACATGCTTCTAAGACTGCTGCTGCTTCTGGTTCCTGATCCTGGCTTCGTCTGACTACCCTGCTGGTTCCTGATCCTGGCTTCGTCTGACTACCCTGCTGGTTCCTGATCCTGGCTTCGTCTGACTACCCTGCTGGTTCCTGACCTCTGGCTTCGCAAGGACTCTGCCTCGGTTTCGCCATCCGTTTGGACTTTTGCTTTACAGCTTGATTTTCAATAAAGCCTTCTTATTTTCACTTATCTGTTGTTGTACGTCTGGTTCATGGTTCCGTGACATGCTCATTTAACGCAGTGTATTTAGTTGCGTTACTGCATATTTAACGTAGTATATTTCTGTGCGTTAGTGCAGTTTTACTGCAGTATATTGTAGTGTGTTGGTGGAGTGTGTCTGTGTAGTGAGTACTCAGGTTAAGGTGAATAAAACACCACTTTCCATTGATTAAAGTGCATCCACGTACATATTTTCACATCTTTATTACATTTTGTTAATAAGCACCTTCCCATCATGTCTGGGAGGTCAACAAGGAGAGGCAGACGTTCCCATGGCACTGTGAGGGGGCCAGCAGCATATGTGTCCACAGACAAAGGTGGGCGTGGTCAGTCCTCAGGCAGGGCATCGTTTTCTCTGTTTAGGGATGTTGCTCATGCTATCCAGCCACAGCATGCAGAGGAGGTAGTGGACTGGCTTACTTAACCATCCCCATCCTCCTCATCCTCCATCACCCAAGCAGAGCCTAGTGTGTAGTCCACTGCATCTGCCAGAGTGGCTAAATCTGCCTCCTTGTCCACAGCTATTCCTGACATAGCCCCAGCATCGGGCATAGAGGAGTCAGCTGAGTTATTTGAACACAGCATCAGCCACTAGTTCCTTGATGATACACAGTCTTTACTTGATTCAGATGTTAGATCTGAGGTTGAGGAAGGTAGAAACATGAGCCTACAGAGAGGGGAGAACGCAGGTACACAAATTGGCATTTATGTTCTCCCAGCCGCAGTGTATTGCCAAGTTGTCTCCAGTGGTAATGAGGATGGAGGAGACAATGATGATGAAGCCACTGACGTGACTTAGGTGCCTGATAGAGCAGAGGAGGAAAGTGAGGGTGAGGCACAACCCCAACGAGGCAGCCATCATGGAAGAGTAGAGAGCAGTCACCCGATTCCATTACATTGTGGAGCTGTTATCTCCTGACACACTTTCCACAGCTCAGCTGTCTGGGGCCTTTTTAGCACATGTGCAACTATTCGCTCTGTTGCAATTTGCAAACTTTGTCTCAAGCACATCAAGCTTGGAAAAAACACCAGCCATTTGGGTACCACATGCTTGACAAGGCATTTAACCTCCCACCACTCAACCCATTGGCAAGAGCACCTGAAAGCCACACAAAAGGGACACAATCCTGTTCCTCCTCTTTACTCACCTCAGTCTACCCCCACTATACCTCATGACCTCTCAGCAGTTACATGGTCAAGAGAATAGACCACTGGCCAGAACTTGCCCAGTATACAATTGAGCTGCTGGGCTACCCTGAATCCGCTGTGCTTTCCGAATGGGCATTTAGTGCTGCTGGAGGTTTTGTTACTGATAGAACACCTCTGAACCCAGCCTGCGTGGACTGTCTGACATTTACCAAAATGAATCAGTCATGGATTACCAGCCGCTGTGAAGCCCCTGATGCCGATGTCACTGATTAAGTGTTTTTGTGATGTGGAATGTGGGTGTTTATTTCATCTAGAAGAATTTTTTTGGTATAGGTTTCATGGGCACAATTACCACCCAAAGCCCAAGACCAATTTTTGTTTGACAGGTGCATATCATTTAAATTTTTGACAACAAGACAATTCTTGCTTTCATCCAGAGTACCTCTTTAGAGTTATGGTGTGAAGGCACCCTCGACACATAAACACCAATTTTTCCGCATCTGTTACTTCTATTCAAAATCTGCAGAAGAGACACCAGAATTTATCCAAAAAATCTCTATTCTTGTTTCCAGTGCACTACATTGTTGCCTCATCATACAGAGTTGTTTACAAAATAAAGAAAACTTGCAGGGAAAATGACATTTTTTCAGCTTTATAAATGCAATTATTTCTGCAGCAGTAGACCAAGGGGATCCCCCAGGCACTATATTGAAGGTAATTTTTCATTTTTATTGTTTTTTCTCATTTTGATTCCTTTACTTTAAGCATCATTAAATCACTGCTCATTTTTTTTTTCATTGATACATGTCCCCAGGGGCAGTACCCAGACCTCCATAACCATTTTATGCCAAATTACTTGCACACAAATCTTCAAAATGGGCACTTTTGATTTTTTCCAGTTCGGGTCCCATAGACTTCAATGGGGTTTTTTATTTGGTTCCAAACTTTTGCGATGTTTGAAAGTTCTGGTGTAAACCGAACAGGGGGTCGTTTGGCCCATCCCTAGAAAGAATACCCAATCACATGCAAAGAAAATGAAAAAAAAAACAGCATTTTTTCTTGCACATGATTGGTTATTGGAGGTCAGCAGAACTGCACCTCAGTTACTAAGCTCTGGAGCAACTGCACTTACAAAGTGCACAGTCTATTTGTATTTACGCCACTATCTCCACTACAGAATGAATTGCATCTAAGATCTTTAAAACAACCGCAAATCCCTATTGTATATGTAGCACCCTCCTAGGTAGGTGCTAGGAAGAAGCATATGGGTGGCCCTGTCTGCATATCAGGAGGGCCTGATAATTTGTTTAGGCTGTCATGTGCTTCCAAGGGTGTCTGTTGAGTCTGGGGAGTCTCCCCACTGTCTCCAATGAGGGCTCCTATTGGACAGTGGGGGAAACCTGACCAATAGCACACCAGGGCTTGTATCCATCTCAGAGGGCAGAATCTGCCGCAAAGCATCCTGGGATAGAGTATAAGTCTGAGGGGAGCACATGACGCAGTGTCTTTGGCGGGAAGCAGAGTCCCAGGAGGAGGGTGACGGCTGTCTCTCCTCCTGGCAGCGCAAGTGAGAGTGTCCTGGGCGGTCGACCTAGAGGACGGAGGTTGAGCTGATCTGCAGAGGAGGGATCCAGAGTACTGTGGACCAAGTGGAGCTGCTGGGCAGAAGTTTTGGGGAAAAACAGTTTTGTGATTACTTGAGACTGCCCAGGGGTCTGCCTAAGAGAGGGGACCACTCCAGAAGGTCAAGGGGATCCAGGCGCCAGCTAACCTGTGGAGAAGGTTTAGAGGAAGAGGGTGCCAGTGTGGGCCCTGAAGTGTTTAGCAGCGCAGCAGCAGCACAAATAGCTACCTCAGCAAGGAGTCCTTAAGGGAGCTATAAAAGAACTCCTTTATGTGAGAAAGCAGTCCAAGGTCAGTTTGGAGTTAACAGGCAGCAAGCCAGCGTTAACCAGCGTCACCGGCATCTAGACAGCGTCAAGTTAGCGCCAAGAAGCATTTTCAGTTGTCCATAGCAAATTGTGCATAGTTGAGCCAAAGGAGTATCCCACTCATTCCCTTCTACTATCCAAGTTCTCAATAAACAAAAAAAAAAAAAAACAAAGATACATGACTGGTCATTGTCTCAGCGCTCACACTTGGAGGAACTTGCACAGGGGTACTTTTGTTGCACCCGGTGGCCCAGGGGGACCCATATCCAGCAAAACATCTGGGAATCCTGCTACATATCTATATCCAAAACTTTGATAGCACCACCACTGACAGAGCCGCTGGATGTTTTTGGGCCTCTCCTAAATGTCATCAGCAGCAGTATATTGGGCAGGAGGGGAGTTTGAACACTGGACAGCTGGATAGCTTTAACACCGGATACTCCAGATGGCCGAGTATTTTAAACCAGCAGTTCCTTAAAGTGTTACTAAACCCAGGACCCTGCATTAACTATATATCTGGTACACACACAAAACCTGGAAATGCAATTATTTTAGTAAATATAAAATGCTAAATACCTTTTTTCACTAGCAGTAGATAGCAGTCCTGTGTCTTCTATCAGTTTCTGACTGTCATATGAGGCTGCAGGACCCCTGACCCTCTGTCTGGACAGTGCTGAATAGCCCTGTGCTGAAAACATGCACCCTCCCAAAAAAAAAAAAAAAAAAAAACCTCTCTAGCAATACACACCAAACTAAGCATGTGCAGAGTGTCTCCAAAGGCTCTGTCTTATCAGGAGATGGATTGAGGACAGTGAAAGAAGGGGGGGGGGGGGATCAGAGAAGAATGGATCAAACAGCCTTTTTACACAATGCAAAAGTTTAACCCCTTAGGTTCCACAGTGAGTATACCAAGCATGCTTTACTGCATATACAGACTGATTTTACTTTTGTGGGTTTAGTAACACTTCAACTGTCAAAAATGACAGTTGGGAGTTGCTGTGTAAATACAGAAGATGTAATAGCTGCTGCTGTAAAAAAAAAAAAAGAAAGACCATCTAACACAGTGTTTATCTGTTCAGATGCGAGATAAAGAAATACAGAGGATTTTTTTTGTTTAAAATGTGTTCTTATTTTACCCCCTTATTGACCTTAGTCCTAATTAACTATTTTACATTCTAGCTTAACTATTATTTTCCTGCTTTTTTATTTCTATTGTGCTAGCCATTATTATTTAAATGTCTTTCATTTTGATTATTTTTTTAAGTGTTTCATTTTAAAAAACTTAAAATTTAAATATTTATTGTTCACAAACTAATGGATGTTTCCCTTTTTGACAAATTTGCTGCAGTGCTTCTCAACCTGACCCCCATGTCCAGTAAGAGATATCGTAAAGCCTCGTACACACGCAATGAATTTCCGCCGACCGGTCGTCCGTCTTTTGTCTGTTGGTTGGAATGTGCTCTAGACTGCACACAAATTTTCCCGCACGACAGAATTCTACTTCAGAAGTGATGTCATGTGTTGGATTGCTTTCTTTGTGTTTTTTCATCTCTGAGCATGCCTAGTCTTGCTCATAAGATTTTTCCCCATCGAAATCTGTACTAATGAGACGAAAATCGGACGTGTTTTGACGGTCAACAAAAATGATATAGCCTGCACACCAGGATTTTTTCGGCCAAAAAGTCGGAGTTGGTTGTCGGAAGCACCATACTAACAAGCCGAAAATCGGCAGATCGGTCGTCGGACGAAATTTCCCGGCTGAATATCTACTCGTGTGTACGGGGCTTTAAGCATTTACTGAATGCTGCCAGGCATGCATCCCCAGTATATGGAAAAAACATTCTCCACCTACCATCTCTCAATGGTTCACCAGGGTGAAGGACATCCAACACATGGAACACTTGACTTCTGTCCTTAGAAATAAGATAGAGGAGCACAACACTCGATGGTTCACTGGGACTTGTTTTACTATTCAGATAAATACTTATCGCTATCTTAACCTGCTAATATTTTCTGTATTTGATGTGATTTGAAGACTAGTCGCCCCCACCGTGGACCTCCACCCTTTCCATTCCCCCTTTTTCTTTCGCCTCTTCCTCTACCCCTACCTACATATCTTTTTTGTTTTCTTTTCCTCCCTCTTTCTCTCTCCTTTCTATTTACATCTTCCCTTTTCCCACAGACACCCTACAGGATTTTCTCCCCGTTTTCAAAAATATTTGAAAAAGCTTTATGGTGTGCATTGATATCATGGGTATGCCATCTTGCTGGCCATGTTTACAGGTTCTGATTCTTGTATATTTATTTATTTTTTTTACTGTGTGTTATTGAGGATTGTTTTTCATGGCCTATTTGTAACCATTCATGTTACCATGTCATGTGTTATTTGGTATCATGTGGTATTGTGTTATTTTAATGCATACCATTAAAGAATTAAAAAAAAAAATTAAACATTTACTGTAAAAAGACCTTTATTTTATTTGTAGATACGTGTGCAATGCTTGTACCAGAACCATCATTTTAGCTATATTTTAAATGGCACAAATAATAGAATAAAATGTACACTTTTTATTTGCAGCAATGCTGTTTTTTTTAAACTTTAAAGTGTAACTAAAGGCAAAACTTTTTTTTCATTTTTGGAGAGTTATAACCCCTGTCAGTTTTTTTAATGCCATCTGTATCCCATTGGGGAGATTTCCCTTCTTTTTCTATTCCATAGCCAAAACAGAAAGTATGAGGGAATCCCAGGGTGTCACCAGGATAACCAGAACTAGTGTCCCCATTGGAAGATCTCCCCTCCATAACTGTTCCTATGTCAACCCAAAATTTGGAATTTTCTTTTACTTTCACTTTTGACAAAGACAAAAAAAGGTCAATGCCCTTTGGGGACCAAATAATCCCCCTTTATCTGGGCTTTAGTACTTGTCAGAATGAAGCCGCTGACACAGGCTTTCACTTACTGGTAACTATTCTGGTCTTTGCTCTGATCTTATAAACATTCCGACAAGTGCTTAAAGTATATCTTCAGTATTAAAACAAAAATTAAAAGTCAGCAGCTACAAATACTGTAGCAGCTGACTTCTGAAAAAAGGACAGTTACCTAACCTGTCCATGGATCCAGCGCTGTACTCACCTAGGCCGGGTCTTCGCCAGTCTTCAGGTGTCGGCATCGGCATGTACTAAGGGAAGCTGACTGTGACTTCTTGCTTCCCCCTGAGCATGCATGAATGGTTCCGAAGCCTACTGGAACCTCTAACATGTACCTGTCCCCCCCCCCCCCCCAAACAAAGAAAAAAACAAACATCCAAAAGTGTGAGAGGAGGAGAAAGGAGGTGGTAAAGCGGTAGTTCCTTTTTAGGGTTAAGTTCTATTTTAAGCCCTGATGAAGGGGAACTTTTGGCCATGAAACATGTTGGTTCCCTTTTGTCTTTGACGAATAAAACGACACTTTTTTGAATTCCAAGAATATATGTATAGCAATCCTCCTGTTATAAATACATTAAGAAAAACGTGACAGGTATTCTAAATCCTCTCTAGCTTCCCACTGAGCATGCGCGAGCTGCGCTATGCTTTATAAATGGTTCAGAAGCCTACTTTGCCCTCTGGCATGTACCGCCCCCCCCCCCAAAAAAAAACAAAACAAAAAACAAGCATGGTTTTAGGGTTAAGTTCCATTTTAAGCCCTAAGGGGGATTTTTGGCCACAAAACATGTTGGCTCCCTTTTGTCTTTGCGGATTTCATACAACACTTTTTTGGATTCCAAGAATATCTGTGTAGCACTCCTCATGGTTCAAATACATCAAGAAGAACCTGACAGGGATTCTAACTCCTCTCTATTCTACCCAAAACAAAAGTGGCTTTAGATATACAGTACTTAATAAACAGCACAGAAGGAAATCTTTCATGCTGCCTTAACCACATTTCGGCATGAAAAATTTCCATGTGCTGTATGTGTGTAATAATCTTCACAGAGATACACATTACATTACAAGTGATGTGGGTCATGCTGTGTTACTGACATTCTGATAAATAATACATTGTAAACCATGGAAGCCTCAACAGTTTGTAGTGCCTGAGGAAAATATAATTTATTCCCAGACATGCTCCCAGGGATGTACAAGATGCATTTCTTATTTATCTGTTTATATCCCATTTCAGAGCAACAAGCGGCTGCTAGATAGAACCAAAAGAATAGAACCCTGCTGAGTTCATAGCAGGGTGAGCTGATGCAACGTTGGCAAACACAGTTTATTTGGGCTCCATTGTAAAGACGAACACATACACTATATTACCAAAAGTATTGGGACGCCTGCCTTTACACATACCTGAAATTTAATGGCATCCCAGTCTTAGTCTGTAGACCCCTCATTTGCAGCTATAACAGCTTCAACTCTTCTGGGAAGGTTGTCCACAAGGTTTAAGAGTGTGTCTATAGGAATACTTGACCATTCTTCCAGAAGCGCATTTGTGAGGTCAGGCACTGATGTTGGGCAAGAAGGCCTGGCTCGCAGTCTCCGCTCTATTTCATCCAAAGGTGTTCTACTGGGTTGAGGTCAGCATTCTGTGCAGGCCAGTCAAGTTCCTTCATCCCAAACTCACTCATTTATGTCTTTATGGACCTTGATTTGTGTAGAAGAATGGTCAAACATTCCCATAGACACACTCCTAAACCTTGTGGACAAACTTCCTAGAAGAGTTGAAGCTTTTATACCTGCAAAGGGTGGGCCAAATCATTATTGAATAAAAAATATATATAAGCAGCACCACAATGAATAAAAATGGAACAAAGGTCCCAGGTAATGCAGTCCACAAATGTCCAATGTATAAAAGGAGGAGGAAACCAGAAGAAGATCCCAGATACCAGTTGTGAGGTCAGGAGGAATAAACACCCAGTCGTGATAATCATCCAAACTGCTTACCAGATGGTAGGTAAAATAGGCATAAATCACTCTCAAAGAATCCACACAAGGAAACCGAATGATGGACCACTGGAACTACTTGAACCGGGACCTTATTGTATCTCCCATAAACCAAATGATAGGTATAATAGGCACCTCAAAGAATGGAAAGGGACAATAGTGTAGACTGCAAAGATGTATGTTTAACCACTTAAGCCCCGGAGGATTTGGCTGCTAAAAGACCAGGGGGTGTTTTGCGTTTCAGCACTGCGGGAATTTAACGGACAATTGCGCGGTCGTGCGACGCTGTACCTAAACAAATTTGACGTCCTTTTTTTCCCACAAACAGAGCTTTCTTTTGGTGGTATTTGATCACCTGTGCGATTTTTTGATCACGCGCTATAAACAAAAAAAGAGCATAAATTTTGCAAAAATAACAATATTTTTCACATTTTTTTATATGAAATTCCCCCCCAAAAAAATGTAAAAATCAAAATTTTTAACATTTTCGGCCAATTTGTTTTATGCTACATATGTTTGGTAAAAAAAAAATCGCAAAAAGCGTATTTTGATTGGTTTGCGCAAAAGTTATCGCGTTTACTAACAAAGGGAAAGATTTTTGTCATTTTTGTTGTTTTTTTTAACGCGTAATGGCGGCGATCTGCGATTTTTTTTGCGGTACTGGGACATTGCGGCGGACAGATCGGACCCTTGACTGACATTTTTGACACTTTTGGGGTTACCAGTGACATTTCTACAGTAATCAGTGCTATATATATGCACTGTTACTGTAAAATTACACTGGCAGTGAAGGGGTTAACTTTATTTGAGAGGGAGGGGCTGTGTATGTCCCTAGGGGCGTGATTCTAACTGTGATTGGCTGTGGCTTGAGCTGTAGGAACACTGATCAACGGTCCTACATAGTAGAACCGTATGATCGGTGTTTCTACACAGGGGAGAATGACAGGCGGCTTGTTTACACAAGCTGCCTGCCTTTCTCCCTCTCCCCCATCGGGTCCGCCGGTCACACACGCGGGGGGGTCCGTGACCGCGCGGGAGCGGGAGCGCGCCTCCGGCAGCACGCGCTCGCTCCCCAGAGCCTCACAGGCTAGTGACGTTTATTTACGTCACTTTGCCTGTGAGGGGCTGCCCGCCGCAGTATATCTACTTGCGGCGGTCGGCAAGCGGTTAATGAAATAAAAGAATAGTACTCACATTCTTGCGAAAATGGCATGGCATATCATAAAAACCGCAGTGTACATAGCGTGCTGAATGTTTGCGTCGCCTTACGCGTGTCGCCAATGAAGTGACATCATCAGAGGCGTTAACTCAATATTGAACCCTACAGACCATGACTGGGATTCCATTCAAGTTCATGTGCGTGTAAAGGCAGGTGTCCCAATATATTTGCTAATAGTATGTGTGTGTTTTGTATGTTCTATTTATAATAAGCATTAAAAAATAGCCTATATTTAATATTTTTGACTATTGTAAGCCTTTATTAAATGCTGAAATCAAAATTTTAAGTTGTTGTGGGTTATATCACATTGCTTTTTGTAAATAATAAATAAACCTTCAGATAGGAATCCAACATATTAACTGAAATTGCTGTTGATTTTGCTAAGTGTCCTGGCAGATAATACTGTACAGAGCCATAGCTTGGCTGCCTACCGCACACAGAGCCGCTCCAGGCAAGAAGTAAAATCAATCCATTAACTGCTCAAGCTATTGAAACATTGCCACAAAGTCAGAAAATCCAGTCAATCTACCTTTAATCTGAGCTTGATACAATCAATTTCAATCATTTAATTCTTTTCTAAGAGAAGCATGTGACCCCAATGGCTTTAAGGACACATTCGCTTGGGCGATTAGCACCACTGTGAATGACAGCGGCAGGAATCTACTGATTCCTGTAGCTGTTGCAGCCACCTGTTAGTGGCTAGCTGTGGCTGCTGATCCCAGTACACTTCACTAACAGATCAGCGGCGGCTGCAGATATCCATGGCTGTCCACCCACCCACTAATTACCAGCAATGACAGAAAAAGCTGCAGATTCCTGCTGCTGTCATTGGCGTCGGAGCTAGTCACCTGTGCAAATGTAGCCTAATGCTTTCTGAGTCACTGACCTAAAACAAGTGGACAGATCAGGAAGACAGAGGAAAGTCAATTAATAAAACAATTAATACTTTATTATACTGTATAACCCTTTCACTGCTAGAGTCATTTTTTCATTCAAGAATTACATTGCTCCCAAAAGCAGAGTATTTTTCAAAGATTGCCAATAAATATACTTCAGTCCCATAAAGCCTTAAACTATTTCCAAAGACAGCTACTAAACCTTGTTTAAATGAGGCAAATATGGAAGAATAAATACAAGAACCACTTACACATCTAAACAGTCTGAAGTCTGGGTGAAATCAACTAATATTACTATGTTCTTACAATTAGTTATTGTTATTGGCATTACTATGTAGTTACAATTAGTTAAAGAGGAAGTAAACCCTCCTCTGCAAGTTGTACCTATAGGTAAGTCTATAATAAGGCTTACCTATAGGTACTGTAAATATCTCCTAAACATGTAACATGTAGGAGATATTTACCTTAAGTGCAGGCAGTGACATCCCTGGCGCATGCGCTGTGAAGGAACGGCGCTGGTGCCATTCCTTCAGAGCCCCGTACCGTGACCGTTGGCTCCTGTGCGCATGCGTGGGAGTGATGCAATCGCGGCTCCAGCCAATCAGATGGCCAGATGCCACAAACCCAGAAGAAAGGCGACAGAACATATCACCCATGAGAGAAGTGAGTGGTTGGCACTTCGAGGCTTGGTTTTAAGGTAAGTATTTCGAAATGAGCTAGTATGCGATGCATACAGGCTCATTATGTGTTTGTCTTTCAGGTGTTTTTTTTCACCAAAAAACAATTTGGAGGTTTACAACCTCTTTAATGTTGTTAGCATGTGCCGTTGGCTTGTGTGCCGCCAGATAGCATTGTTACGATTTTAGCATGGTAAAGATGTAATTATGTGTAAGCTCCCTTTTTTTTAGAGACATCCCTCCTCTAGTGATGTAATGTGTAATGGAGTTAGTGTCCATATAAATGCCAATAGTGGGTTGAGCTCAGGGTAGTCGGGACATGTGAGCCAATACCTCAGAGCTGTCAAGATGTAGTCTCCTGCACTACTGGTCTAAAGGGTCCTTCACAGGGCTGAAGTCCCAATCGAGGTGGCACAGAGCATAGGAGGAAAAGCTCTAGTCGCCCTCTCTACCCTGACTTTCTTCTGCAGGTCCTGTAGTGGAGTGCTTAAGGTCCTTGAGACCTGAACAGAGTCCTTTGATGTGAGTAATGGTGAAGCCTGGGAGTAAGTGTGCCATCTGGGAGCCTGCCGGGCTGGGCAGAACTATGGAAGGGACATTGGGAAGAGACTGGTATACTAATGAGAGCACCTTAATCCCCTGACCCTCAGCTGCATCACTTGTGACTTGGTGTTGGAAGCTAATTGTTGTGAACTGGGGACACAGTACATGGGAAAGTAGTTCCAACTCTGTGGTGCTCCGAAGGAGAAAAAATGAGGTGTAGATGTAAGATGGCATAAAAGGTATGTACTTGTGCTATGCGCTAAAATGACTGCTACAGAATGTCTAATCTTGCATGTGGAAACAAGTTGCTAGTATCTATGTCACAGAAGATTTACAATAAAGTGCTTAAAATGCATTTATGTGTGAACATTCCTTTATTCTCAAATATTTGGCCTCAGGCTGGGGATGTCATGAGAAGACCTCAGGCCAGGAGTGTGACACAATATGACAGAGAGTCTATCTGTCTTATCTGAGAAGAAGCAGGGTGGGGACTTGTACAGTTTGGTGCCAACACCTGCCCAATCATAGTCCCACTTACAATCTCCTCTTTTTCTTTAAAGCAGAAGTCCACCATAAGACTAAAATCTCTAAATCTACAGGCATCCACGATCTAAGACTAACCTATCTAGCCCTGTAAAGAAGAAATTGGTATACATACGATTCGGGCCATCTCAAGCTGAGCTGTCAGTAGCGGTTTCACTGTGGAGGCGGGTGTAGAGGAGGCAACCGACAGCGAAAGTCCCATAGTAACTCTATGGGTCATGTCACTTCCCATTCATTTCACAACCGTTGTCGGCTGTCTCCTGTGCAGAGCTTCCTCCGCGGAAGACCAGACCGGAGCGGCGTAAAAAAAGGTATGTATACCGATTTCTTCTTTACAGGGCTAGATAAGTTAGTCTTAGATCGTGGATGTCTGTAGATTTAGAGACTTTAGTGTTAGGGTGGACTTCTGCTTTAACATATACACAGTGTTTTGGGTTAAATCGGAAATGGCCTGTATCCTTATACTTATAGATTTATTATTATGGGTTAACCTAATAGACCATACGACAATGTGATATACCTTTTAGCAATGTCTTTCCTTCTGGGACTCATTATGGAAAAAAAAAAAAACTACAATTAAACCCTAAGCTCTTATCTGCTATCTTGAGCAACCCAGAGTTTTCTCTATATCTGGACAGACTGAGTGTGACTCGGTGGCTAAATAAGGTTTTTTTTATTGTAGAGGGAACTCTGTATTTCATAAAGGTATTTATTTCTTGGAATATATTAAAAGCATGCATTGACTGCCAGACCTAAACCCCTTTCAATGGCTATAAATCTCATACTTTGTGATGCATTTACAAGCTATAGAAGAGGAGAACTCCCCTGTAAAAATATTTTGCAATCTATTGATGGTTCTCAGGGGGGCAAAAGTAGGATTTCCACTTTATTTTCTATCTTCACTGCCTCTTCCACCAAGCTCCATACAAGATAAGGTGGAAAACAGATATAGAGAGGCAGAAATGCAGCCTTTAATATATCTATAGTGAAAGCTGACTTTAAAGTTTTTACACATTTGTATCTGCTGCCTAAATAGTGGGCAACCACTAACCCTTAATGATCTCCCAAAAATGTTCTTGGGAACTAAAATAGCAATACTATACCCCTAGAAACCCTCCACTATACACTTGGACCTAGTAAAGAATTTGCATAGACTATGGAGCTTTCTCTTAAAAAAACTTAAAATATTTGAAAAGGTTTGGGCACCATAGGGTTGAGTTACAAAAGACTAATACTATAGACTATTCACTTTATAAGGGAATTTCCCCTTAGCTCAGTGAATAAGGTGACACTCCATCAGCTGACTTCCATCATCCAATCATGGGCAGGAAAAAATATTGTTTTTTAAATTTTTCTTGTATGTGATTGGATATTCTTTGCAAAGTGAATGTTCACCAAATTCATTATGCTAAGGGAAAATACCTTTGCAAAGAGAACAACCTTTTTGCAACCCCCACATAGATTATTTTAGAGTTAGATTTAACCTTAAATTATAGCCTTAAAGCTGTCTTATAGGGCTCCAGATCTATCAGTTCTCAACAATGCCGCACAATTAACTTACAGTGTTGAGATTTTGGTGTCAAAAATACTGATCAAAAAAGTTTACCACCTTGTATTTTTAAAGGCTCAGTTTCAGAACCATAAGGAAAATATGGATACCAAAAAACAGGGGTTTAATTTACTAAAAGGCAAATCCACTGTGCACTACAAGTGTACTGCAAGTGCACTTGGAAGTGCAGATCTAAAGGGGGACATGCAAGGAAAATAAAAAAACAGTATGTTTGATTGCACATGATTGGATGATAAAAATCAGCAGAGCTTCCCCTCAGATCTGCATGACTGCACTTCCAAGTGCCGTTCCAAATGCAACTTGCAGTGCAATTAGAAGTGCGCAGTGGATTCCCTTTAGTAAATCAACCCCATAATGACTTAGTTAATGGGGCAGCCATTTGCATAAGATGAATGCCAGGATAGAAATTAAATACACAATAAGATCAAATAAGCCGTTTCTCTGAGCATCTCCAAAAAAGCATACTTCTTAAATCTCTCTAGCATTTCCTAGCATAGCAATAGCACATGCCAATTCAAAAAAAAAAAAAAAAAAATGTGACTTCCAACTCAAGCATAGATGTATGCCAAGTCTTAACTCTAAATCTTCACCAAACTGTAAAACTACTTCTACCTCTGAAAGGAGCTCTCTAAACAACAAATTACATTTCTAAATTGAGTGTTATAACTTACATCATTGGGACAGCTGTAAATATTATGGGCTTGGAATGCATTTTGCCCATACATTTACTGCTGTCAAGTATTGGGTTAAGTCATGTTATGTTTGTTAGTTAATGATGGTACAGGTAAATAGGTGCAGGTAAATGTAACATGGTCTTCCACTTTAGTTTATAAATTTACTTAACGTTAAAATTAATTTGTATTTTCTTAAATAAAAATGTAAAGATTAAAATGATAAAAGAAATAATATGTTGAAAATATACAGTCAGGTTGTTAATATTGTATCTGGTGGAAAGAAAGTGATATGTTTTATAAAACTCACCTGTAAAAACAGTTGGATGGGGAAAACTCAGAACTATAAGCTTGGTGACCATCTCTGGATAACATATGGCAATTAACCATGCAATCATCCCACCCCAGTCATGGCCAATAAGGACACATTTGGAATAACCTGAAAGACAATAGATATCATATGTATAGCTAGACATATGGCACTGTAGGCATGTACACATAATAATATTTTGAATATTCCATATCATCATATCATGACAATCATCTATCATTCTACAAATCAGGCCTGGTATGACGTTAGTACATTATAGAGCCTACCATCAAGACTGTTTAAGAAAACTGAAATAATCTTTAAAAGCCTTCCACCAGGATAGGAAAATATTCTGTACCGTGTCTACACCAAAGTGAAATGGCAACTGAGTTGTAAGGAAAAAGCAGGTTGGTGATCATGGCACACACATGAAGATTTCATGAAACAGGAGTAGGATATGTTTATCCACAGGCTTCAGGGTTAAGTTTTAGATGGTCTTTTCTTTGTTGTCTTGGTGCTATATCTTGTAATTGGTGTTGCTCAAATATGCCTCTGTTTGATTTGAGGGCAATGTGGTTGAAAAGGTCAAAATTTACATTAAATCCGAACCCCATTGAAGTTAAAGAAGAAAAATTCTGGTGGTTTGTCCCTGCCTTTGGAGAAAAGCTGCAGCAGCCAAATGCAACAAAATGGCATGAGAAGCTCATTAAATCTTTGAGGAACATGTCTGAGACAAATGTGTACAGCAGCCAAGAGGGGCTATTTCATGCGGATTCAAGGGCACATGGAAAAGATGCAAATCTTCTAATACAAACTTTGTAGGATACCTTAATGCTGTCAACACTGTTACAGAATCACTAGGGAACATTTCTGAATTCCCAACAACGAGGTTATACATTGGTAGTGCCTAGTGTTCACTATACAGTATGTCAGCATTTTTTGTTTTGTTTGTACACAACATTGGCAGCACCCCAAACACCTTTTAAATAAATATCAGTCAAATTAAAACGCTTTTCTTTTGTACGCAGTGTAGATTAGATTACAATAGTGTGAAATACCTTCTTCATCACTGCTTCGGGCTCAGCTGATCTGCCGCCCTCTTCTCCCCCGCTGACAGCTGGGGGTCACGGAAGTGCCGATGTAAAGGTATTTCCCACAATTCTAACCGAACACCCTGCGCTTCTGTGTTACACTGCAGAGGGGAGGGGCTGAGATCCCCCTCTGACAGGACAGCTAAGGTATGAGAGGAGACAGAATCAGCTGAGAGCAGAGCGGCGATGCAAGGAATGTATTTCACAGTATTATATTACAAAAACACACATTGGACAATATTTAAAACACTAATAAAGTGCATCCTAGGATTTTTCATACACTAAACTAGGGCTTATTTTCGGGGTAGGGCTTATATTGCAGCCCTCCCCAAAAATAACACTAGGTCTTACTTTCAGGGTAGGTCTTACATTCGGGGAAACACGGTATATGTGAACATGTTGCTGTTGTTCTAAGTAGGCTGTGCTTTCGAACATAGAGGTGCCATTGTGGCTATGATAGAATATTGGAAAGTACAACCTGTTTATTTATGTTACAGAAAAAGAAGAAAATTTCTTGTTCTTCCTGAAGAAGCAGGCACTGACCTGTGAAACGCGTTGAATGTGGAGACCCCCACCTTTTGTCTTTTTTATTGTAACCAATTATTGGAATCATTCATGTACAGTATTTCACAGGTAACATCTATGTATGGAGGATTGTAACTGCAGCAACATGTGTGATGGATTTTCTTTTTAATGATTGATTTTTAATTGTTACAATAAAATGTATTTATTTTTTAATACAAGAATAGTGATTTTGGTACCTTTAAAGTCCTAATAGTTTTTGTTTGGAGGGAACTTGTTAAGATGCTTTGGAGATAGATTCTGTATTGGCAATGCCCTGCCATCAAGCAAGCAGTGGCTGGGTAAGGCTGTTGAAAATTAGCTCAGTTTTCTGGCCTTATCCAGCAGACCCTCTAGGCCTGAGTAGTTGCTTAGGAAGCATTGAAATACCAGGTTCATTATATGGGCCAGGTTAAGTATGTATGTGAGCTTTCCCAGGCGAAGGGCTGCCAGGTGATTCAGCCTGTTGTCAGGCATGATCCTGCTTGGCATCAGCTTGTGTGGGGTCAGCCATCTGTCAGCTTGGGCTAGCAGCTAGCAGCTTTGTGCCTCTGTGGCAGTGGTCATCAAGGTAGACAAGTGTAAGTGTGGGATAGCACTGTTTCGCTTATGCAGCGCGTGTTGTTCTTAAGTGTCAAATGTGTTAAAAAAATAGGATGGCCACCAAGAATTGTGTACTTTAATTTTGTTTTACCCAATGTTAACACTAACTTGTCACAATTCAAACACAACCAAAAAAGCCAGACTCTGTTTATAACTAGATGGACTGGCTAGAATTGTAGACAAAAAAAGTTGGGTACAATATTGTTTTTTACAACTGTAACACCAACCTGTACTGACAAATCAGACACTAAAGAAATGACAGACTCCCTTTATAACTGGATGGACTGTATAACTATAACATATACAGGTGCATCTCAAAAATTATAGTATCATCAAAAAGTTTATTTATTTCAGTAGATCAATTCAAAAAATGAAACTCATATATTATATACAGTAGATTCATTACACACAGAATTATATATTTCAAGCACTTCTTTCTTTTAATTTTGTTGAATATGGCTTACAGCTAGTGAGAACACCAAATTCAGTATCTCAGAAAATTATAATATTGTGAAAAAGTTCAATATTGTAGACTCATGGTGTTACATTCTAATCAGCTAATTAACTCAAAATGCCTGTAAAGGTTTCCTGAGCCTTTAAATGGTCTCTCAGTCTGGATCAGTAGGTTACGCAATCATGGGGAAGACTGCTGACTTAAAAAGTTGTCCAGAAGACAGTCATTGACACCCTCCACAAGGAGCGTAAGTCACAAAAGGTCATTGAAAATAAATGCTCGGTCTTTTTGAGGTTTACACACTTTTTACATCACTTGTCACTTTTTATATTTTCATCTCTTCATCTCTCATTTTCAGGTCTCCCCCTCTTTTTGGTACCCAGAAACCTGAGGATGAGGTTGCGGTCCAAGATATTCTCCTCTGGCTCCCAGGATCTCTCTTCAGGACCGCAGCCCTCCCAGCCCACCAAAAAATATCTTCTCCCCCTTACCAATTTAGAGGCCAATATCTCCTGAACGGAGAAGACATCCGAGGTACCGGATACAGGCGTGGGAGGAAGATTCTTGGGAGAAAAGCGATTAAAGACCGCAGGCTTGAGGAGGGAGACATGAAAACAGTTAGGAATTTTAAGGGAGGGAGGGAGATGGAGTTGGTAACACACAGGATTGATCCTCTTCTTGACCTTGTAGGGTCCCAAGTAACGAGGACCAAGCTTGTAACTAGGAACCCTGAAGCGGATGTACTTGGAGGAGAGCCAAACTCTGTCCCCAGGAACCAGGACAGGAGGAGGCCGACGTTTCTTGTCTGCTTGGATTTTCATGCGGGATGAGGCTTGTAAGAGGGACAGGCGCGTCTGACGCCAGATGGTAGAAAAGTCTTGCACCAGGTCATCCACTGCCGGTACACCGGAGGAGGAGGATAATGGCAGAGGAGGCAGAGGATGACGACCGTAAACCACGAAGAAGGGAGACTTGTTGGTGGCGAAGGAGTCTTTGTGGTTATAGGAAAACTCCGCCCACGGGAGGAGGTCGACCCAATCGTCTTGACGGGAGGAAACAAAGTGACGAAGGTAGTCGCCCAAGATTTGGTTGACCCGCTCTACTTGTCCGTTGGTTTGGGGGTGGTATGAAGAAGAGAAATCCAGCTTGATTTTAAGCCGTCCACAAAGAGCCCTCCAAATTTGGACACAAACTGGACTCCTCTATCGGAGACAATATGTGAAGGCAGGCCGTGTAACTGGAAGATTTGTCGGAGGAAATGCTTGGCCAACTGAGGCGCGGATGGTAAGGCTGGCAACGGGATGAAGTGTGCCATCTTCGAGAAGCGATCTACGACAACCCAAATTATAGTTTTCCCGTGAGATGGTGGTAGGTCCGTAACGAAGTCCATCGCGATATGGGACCAAGGGGTCTCAGGTATGGGAAGTGGCTGGAGAAAGCCAGCGGGTCTTTGGCGTGGGGTTTTGTCTCTGGCACATACAGAGCAGGACTGCACAAATTCAGAGATGTCCTTCTCTAAAGATGGCCACCAATATCTCCTGGAGATAAGCTGTACAGTCTTTCGGACGCCAGGATGTCATGCGAGAAAAGAAGAATGTCCCCACTTGAGAATTTTTAGGCGAAGACGGGGAGAAACATAGGTTTTTCCGGGAGGGAGGTTACGCAAGTCTACAGGTGCCACGGTGACCAGACATTCAGGAGGCACTATGTGCTGTGGGTTGACTTCCTCTCCTGTGACATCAGAAGAACGAGAGAGGGCATCGGCCCTGAAGTTCTTGCTTGCTGGACGAAAGTGGATCCGGAAGTTAAACCTGGCAAAAAATAGAGACCAGCAAGCTTGGCGGGGATTTAGTCTCTGAGCAGACTGGAGGTATGATAAATTTTTATGATCCGTGTAGATGTTCACGGGATGTACCGATCCTTCTAGTAAGTGCCGCCACTCCTCCAAGGCCAACTTGATGGCGAGTAATTCTCTATCCCCAATGGAATAATTTCTTTCCGCAGGAGAGAAAGTCTTAGAGAAAAACCTGCAAGTAACCGACTTGCCTCTCTGAGTCTTTTGCATGAGCAAAGTACCAGCACCAAAGGAGGAGGCGTCTACTTCCAGGTAGAACGGCTTAGTAGGATCCGGTCTGGAAAGAACTGGGGCGGTGGCAAAGGCAGATTTAAGAGCGCTGAAGGCCCTCTCGGCCTGGGGAGGCCAAGATTTTGGGTTAGCCCCCTTCTTGGTTAGGGCTACAATTGGTGCCACAAGGGTGGAGTAATGCGGGATGAACTGTCTATAATAGTTTGCGAATCCGAGGAATCGCTGGATGGCCTTAAGGCCAGAGGGATGAGGCCAGTTCAGAATGGCAGACAGTTTGGCAGGATCCATTTGTAGTCCCTTGGTGGAAATGATGAAGCCCAGGAAGGGGAGACTGGTACGGTCGAACAAGCACTTTTCAAATTTAGCATAGAGACGATTCTTCCTGAGACGGGAGAGTACTAAGCGGACATGAGCACGGTGTTCATCCAAGTTAGTAGAGAAGATGAGGATGTCATCCAAATAGACCACGACACAGGTATAGAGTAGGTCTCGGAAAATATAGTTATCGAACTCCTGGAAGACCGCTGGAGCGTTACAGAGTCCCAAAGGCATGACTAAGTACTCAAAATGCCCGTCACGGGTGTTAAAAGCCGTCTTCCACTCATCACCCTCTCGGATGCGAATAAGGTTATAGGCCCCTCTGAGATCCAACTTGGTGAAGTACTTGGCGCCTTGTAACCGGTCAAAGAGTTCCGTAATCAGGGGAAGAGGGTAACGGTTCTTTACAGTGATGCTGTTGAGACCCCGAAAGTCTATGCAAGGCCAAAGGGTGCCGTCCTTCTTAGCAACAAAGAAGAATCCTGCTCCGGCAGGAGAAGAGGATTTCCTGATAAACCCTCTCTGCAGGTTCTCCTGGATATACTCTGACATGGCTAGAGTTTCTGGGGGAGAAAGAGGATAGATTCTTCCCCTAGGTGGCGTAGTGCCAGGTTGCAAGTCAATGGGGCAGTCATATGGCCTATGTGGAGGCAACACCTCCGCTTGTTTCTTGCAAAAAACGTCTGAAAAATCTGCATATGGTTCAGGTAGACCGGGAGGAGGAGAAATAACGGGTGCAGACTTGCTTCGTACCGGCTTGAGACATCTGCCGAAACAAGCCGGACCCCAGCTTCGAACGTCTCCGGAGGTCCAATCCAGAACGGGACAATGGCGCTGGAGCCAGGGCAGACCCAAGAGGAGTTCTGAGGTGCAATGGGGTAACACAAAAAACTCCAATCGCTCGGAATGCAGAACTCCGATGTCCATCTGGAGGGGTTCTGTACGGAACTGCACCATGCCGTCGAGTCTCTCTCCATTAACTGTGGAGATGAAGATGGACTTCAGCAAACGAACCACAGGGATGTTGAACTTGTTCACCAGCGAGGCGTCGATAAAGTTACCGGCTGAACCGGAATCCAGAAAGGCAGAGGCAGCAAAGGAGATCTTGGCGGACACGGAAATCCGCACGGGTACAGTAATGCGTGGAGAGGAGGTATTCACACCTAACAACGCCTCTCCCACGTTGACTCGGTGCGGGCGTTTTCCCTGACGCAGTGGACGCGAGGAAAGCGTCTGGGACGAGCACTTCCCTTTTCGTGTAGCAGTTCCTCTCGTCGCTCTGCAAAACGCAGGTCAATCCTGGTGGCCAAATGGATGAGGTCACTCAGGTTGGTAGGGACTTCTCGTGCGGCCAGGACGTCCTTTATGGCGCTGGACAAGCCTTTCTTAAAGGTAGCACAGAGCGCCTCATTATTCCAAGAGAGTTCCGAAGCAAGGGTGCGGAAACGGATAGCATAGTCTCCGACAGAGGAACTCCCCTGGGACAAGTTCAATAACGCAGTCTCTGCTGAGGCAGCCCGGGCTGGCTCCTCAAAGATACTCCGGAATTCCTGAAAGAAACTCTGGACACTTGCCATGGCAGGATCATTGCGGTCCCAAAGCGGTGTAGCCCAGGCCAGGGCCTTCCCCGAAAGCAGGCTAACGACAACAGCCACCTTGGCTCGCTCCGAGGGGAACTGGTCAGCCGACATCTCCAGGTGAAGGGAGCATTGGGATAGGATTCCGCGGCACAACTTGGGATCACCGTCGTACTTGGCCAGCATGGACAGACGGACTCTAGAAGTGGCGGCGGCCACAGGCTGCGGTGGTGAAGCAGGTGCAGACGGAGGAAGTGGCTGCTGCTGTGCTGGAAGAAGCTGCTGCAGCATGGCGGTCAACTGTGCCAGCTGTTGACCTTGCTGGTCGATCTGCTGCGGCTGCTGGGCCACAACTGTAGTGAGGTCTGCGATACTAGGCAGAGGCACCTCAGCGGGATCCATGGCCAGATCTTACTGTTAGGGTCCGGACTGGTAGCAGGAGCGGAGCAGGGAGTGGATCCGCTGTGTCAGTGAGGGAATGGCATGGACCGTACCGGAGGATCGGTTCTAAGTAGTTACTGGTTTTCACCAGAGCCCGCCGCAAGGCGGGATGGACTTGCTGCGGCGGTAACTACCAGGTCGTGTCCTCCAGTAGCGGCTCAACCTCACTGACTGCTGAGATAGGCGTAGTACAAAAGGAACAGGCAGAGGCGTAGTCAGACGAAGCAAAGGTCAGGGCAGGCAGCAAAGGTTCAAAGGCGGTAGTCGTTAGCAAAGGGTTCTGCAACAGGCAAGGGATACACCAACAACGCTTTCACTAGGCAATAAGGCAACAAAGATCCGGCATGGGCAGGAAGGGGCAGGTCACTTATATATGAAACAGGAAACATGAAACAGGAAGGGAGGTTTGGGCCAGGCACCAATTACTGGTGCACTGGTCCTTTAAATTTCAAACAGCCGGCGCGCGCGCGCCCTATGGTGCAGGGGCGCGCACACCGGGAACCACGTGAGCGGGGAGCGGAGGAGAGAGCCGGAGTGGACACAGGTGAGTGGATATGGGACGAACGCCCCGCGCTCCGGTCCAGGAGCAGGGACTGGAGCGCTCAGTGTTACAGTTTAGGAGCAAGCGGAGTCTTCTGAGGGGGCTTGTCTTCCTGCAGAGGTGCTACTATCAAATCTAGTGGCAGTAACTCCAGCAACGGGTCAGAGCTGTTCAGTCTTTATACCTGTAATCAACGAAGGGAGAAAGTGGAGGCGAAAACTACCCGAAGATAGCCTTCACAGGAGAGCTTTATCCTTCCCATGCGGATGCAGATATTGCAGAATGGCAGCTCAACCCCTAATTCCTTTAGGGGAGGCCTTTTCATGTAAGCTGGTCGCGGCTAGGCCATAGAATCTTTGCCGGATGCTTGGAGGTGGATGCCTCTCCAGCAACAGGATCAATCCTGGGCAGGACATCAGGCTCAATCTTGCAGAGGGGCTCTTCTTCTAGCATCCGCTGAAATACCAGTATGCTACAGATGCTACAGGGGGCTAAAGGAGACATGATGGCAAGGCATCCCTTGCAGTTTGGAAACAAAACTTGTAGCTCTTCTTAGGTGCCCAAGTGCCAGAGAGTGAACCAATAGGCAGGCTGGTAGCACTTCCCAGTGTCGATCAGCATTGGCACTCTCTTCCATAGGAGCTGGCAACTGGCCATGGTGGCTGGTAGCAATGCACGTGGAGCATCTGTGCGTCATTTCGGGTGTGGTTGCTATATACGCTTCTTTTTGGGAGATCCATAAATCAGGAGATGGAAACTTTGGTGGGAGCCGATGAGAAAACAGTAATGTGTTCTTCACGTGGAGTACCACCAGGCAAGCCTGGACAAGTTTTAACTAGCTAAATAATGCCCTGGTCTTTTTAGAGGTGGTCTTCAGATGTATGTAGTAGGCGTTAGCCTATGTTAGGTGAAAATTTATGTGGGCAGGTCAAGGTGACAGAGTGGTCATCACATCCTCCATGTATTCCTCCTCGTTTTGCACCAAGCAAGGGTCACATTAGAGGCCTACCCCAGGGTAAGTTCTATTGGGCAATGCTAGGCACTTGAGATAGGGTCACTTGACTGCACATGGGATACCCTTACTTTTGTGCTGTTTCCATCAATGCCCTGGGACCGGGTTGAGGCTGCCATGGAGGAATACTCGACCTTAAATCGAGCCTTTGCTGTTAGAGATGAACATACACCATGTACACTTGCACTGTAACTGTTCTCCAGTTAACCCCCTGGGTCCCCATGGCAAAGTACACCTTCTCTGTAACTCGCATTTAGGAGGGACACCCTGAGTCTTGTCCACATCCACCCTTCCAGCGTATGACCACAACTTCACTCCCAGTAATGATATGGGGTCCCGCCATGCACATAGTGTGGATTCCATGCATGCACTTAACTATTCTGTACCTGGTCACAGGCTGGGGAACCTCTGTAGCATGAGTCTTCTCCCAAAGCAATAGGAGACAGACGGAGAAAATGGCAAAAACAACTCCCTCCTGCAAGAGGGTATCCCACCTATCCCAGGCACACACTTATTGGCAGACTGCTTGGGGAACGTCTGTTACCCTAGGTAGCCATTACTGTAGCTTGCACTCCACACTGTATTACCTTTTGCGGAGCTGTCTTCATACCCCAAAGTGTATAATGGCCCGAACCATAGACTATACATGCAGATTACTTGCATTACACACCTTTAGTAACTTCAGGCCATGCGGAAACAAGGTTTCAAAACTTTCCTTAAAAAAGTGAAAAAACATTACAAAGTCCATCATAAGGAGACATTATGCTTCCCTACATCCCTAACCCTAACAAGCTTTGTGCTGCCCTGGCATACCTGCAAAGTTAGAGTCCATGTAAATACATAGTCCATCAGAGGCATTCTCCAGCAGATGGTGTCTTTGGAGCAAACCCTAAGTTCTGATGCGCTTTACATTCCAGTAGTAGTAATTGACAGTAGTAGTAGTAAGTAATAGTAAGTGACATTTTTCTGCTTCCCACGGGTCCTGTTCTCCATCTTTTTCCCTTACAGGCCCTAGACCTCTCTGCTCGGGGCTCTCTATCCCCATTCACATCCAACCAGGATAAAGCGAAATAGAAGAAAAACACCACCGTAGGATACATCCAACCACAAGTTCTGGACCAATGTACCTCTTTTATAACATGATGAGTGTCTGTGTCAGCCATGGCTGCCCTGCCACCCTATAGGAAAGTCTATTATAGCTATGCAACTATCCAACCCAGTAACTGAACAACTCTTTTGACTGCTTGAGGCTAAAACAGTTTCTTTACATGCTAGTATTTTAATGCTATGAGTACAGAGCTCAGGCTGGGAATAGAGGGCCAACTACTTGGGCCAACACTTCTCTTTTTGACAAGGAGAAAATGCAAGTAAATAACCATAAGTCAAGTCATCCCTGAGAGGTAAGGTTGCACTAATATAACAATTCAAGAATGAGAATGGAAATTCAGTTTACAATAAAGCTGATTTGTTTGTCTTACCTAAAGAGTCTAAAATTTCTTTAACATCCACAATAATACAGTCAAGTTTGTAATTCTCTTTACAAGAAGGAGCATCTGTTTCCCCATATCCTCGTAAATCAAGAGCCACCACGCGATATTCACGCTTAAACTCCCGCAGTTGATGGCGCCAAGAATACCTGCATTAGATGAGAAATATGAGAAGTATAAGAAATTATGCCAATCGACCAGAGCATCATTTATTTTCAGCATCCAAAAGTTGCTATATATTGACTAACCCAGCAAATAATTCTAAAAAGTAATACAGTTCGATGCACCCATCCCTGTATGCCTGCAAAACTAGGATGTGCAGGCCAGTTCCTACAGCCAATGTGTCTCCACTGACTAAAATAGGCTGCATGCATGCAGAGCCATACTGCCCTGGACTCATAAAAAAACAGCTCTTGCATGTTTTAAAGGTCATTACGCCCGTGTGAGGCCTTATACTGTCATGAAATGTAAACTCCCTAATGTTTCACTGTTTGTAATCCTGCACGTAATCCTGGGCCTGCCGTAGCAAAACTTCAGAGTGAGTAGACTCCCACTTATTATCTACAGTTTTACACTTACCACCCACACTGCTTGAAGTATAACTAAAGGCAAAACTTTTTGTTTAGTTTTTCATAAAGTGAAGATGGATTACATCACCTGTCAGGTTTTTACTGCTGTCTAAGTCCCTGTTAGGGGGATCCACTTTCTATTGGTTCTGTTTACTGTTATCACCAAGAGTAAAAATGAAAGAAAATCCCACATTTTGGGTTGTCACCAGAAGAACAGAGGGGAAATCTTCCAATTGGTACACTAGTTGTGGTGACCCTGATGACAATCAGGGATTCCCTCACTTTGGAAGGTTTTCCTCTCACTTCCTGTTTTGGCTATGGGACAGGAAGTGAATGGAAATCTCCCCAATGGATCACAGAATAAATATAAACCCCCCTTACCCTGTCCAAAAATGTTGTGCCTTTAGTTCTACTTTAATGTACAGTGCCTTGAAAAAGTATTCATGCCCCTTGAGATCTTCCACATTTTGTCATGTTACAACCAAAAAATGTAAATGTATTTTATTGGGTTTTTATGTGATAGGGGCCAACACAAAGTGGCACATAATTGTGAAATGGAAGGAAAATGATAAATGGCTTTCAAAATGTTTTACAAATACATTTCTGAAAAGTGTGTCGTTCATTTGCATTCTGCCCCGAGTCAATACTTTGTAGAACCACCTTTTGCTGCAATCACAGCTCCAAGTCTTTTTGGGTATGCCTCCAACAGGTTTGCACATCTAGAGAGTGAAATTTATGACCATTCTTCGTTACAAAATTGCTCAAGCTCTGTCAGGTTGGATGGAGACTGTCTGTGAACAGCAATTTTTAAGTCTTGCCACAGACTCTCAATTGGATTTAGGTCTGGACCTTGACCTGGCCATTCTAACATGAATATGCTTTGATTTACCATGGGCCTCTTGGCTGCTTCTCTGATTAATGCTCTCCTTGCCCAGCCTGTCAGCTTAGGTGGACGGCCATGTCTTGGTAGGGTTGCAGTTGTGCCATACTTTTTCTATTTCGGATGACGGATTAAATAGTGCTCAATGAGATGTTCAAAGCTTGGGATATTTTTTTTATAGCCTAACCCTGCTTTACACTTCTCCACAACTTTATCCCTGACCTGTCTGATTTGTTCCTTGTCCTTCATAATGCTGTTTGTTCACTAACAGTCTCTAAGAAACTTCAGAGGGCTTCACAGTACAGCTATATTTATACAGAGAAAAGGATTACACACAGGGGGACTCTATTTACTAATTAGGTGAATTCTGAAGGCAATTGGTTCCACTAGATTTCAGTTAGGGGTATCAGAGTAAAAGGGGCAGAATATAAATGCAAGTCACACTTTTTAGATATTTATTTGTAAAAAAATCATTTTCCTTTCACTTCACAATTATGGCCACTTTGTGTTGGTCTATCACCAAAAAAATTATGTCTTTGGTTGTAACATGTCAAAATGAGAAAATTTCAAGGGGTATGAATACTTTTTGGAGGCAATGTACACCTTTGCAGAGTTTTTCTAAAATGCAAAAGTATTGAAAAGTTCATGAGCAGATGGCTAATGAACAACTCTTATACCTCCAATGTATTATTATGAGGAACAATGTCATGAATATGCTATTTATTAAGTCAGACGTTTGTATCTACTTAAGACAGACTGTGTCTACAACTGGGACATCATTATACAACCAATATGAAATTTGTGATGAGCCCAGCAGGATTTACATTGCAGGCAATAAAACATGTCTATGCTTTGTGATTATTAATAGCATAACTAAACTCTAAAGGGGACAAGGCAGCAAGGAAGTATATGCAAACAAAGAGGAAGAAATGCTTGTGTCAAGTGAAACGATCTGACAAGTCTTCATACAAAACAGTACAAGTGTTAAACTCAAAATAAATGTAATAATAAGGGTCATCAGATGCATAAAAAGTGAAAAGTCAGAGTTTTAAACTCATTACCAGGTCTTTGTACACAGCAGTGATATTCTTCTGTAGAAAATCAATACCAAGAACAGCAGGCTCAGCTGTGATTTGCAGTGGATGGCCAGACTGCAGCTCATCTGATATTTCCCATCGCAGCTTGTGCTCTGCAGTTATGTGGGCAGTACCCTGTCCAGAGGAACAATAAACTACCCAGCTACACATCATTAATCTGACTCTGTGACTTCAATCATAATCATTGCTATCATGTGTCCTATTCTTTAGTACCAAGATTGCCACTGCTAACTTAAAGCGAACCTGTCGTCACAGCACAAATATTTATTTTTCAATATGTGCATTAAAGCTGACCTTTATGCAAACAGATAAAAAAATTAAAAAATATGTAGTTGTTGTTTTGCAAAAGAATTAGCATTTCTGCCCATTCAGTGGTAAAAGGTACACAACTGTATCAGACGCAGAATAGCCAAGCAGGTCACTTGGCTTTTCTCTGCTGCAGTTCAACAGTAAAGTTAGGTCACTTCACTGCCTTCAGGCTTTAACTGAACTGTGATGGAGCAGCAGCAGACTAATGAGCTCATCCATGGATGCTGTTAGAAACTACGGGGCCCTATACAGACAAGCTGACACGAGGCTCCATACACGGGGCTTGCTGTAGGATGACTTCTTAGGCCTCCTCTGATTACCTGCAGGCAGTCACTTATGCCTCGTTTCCACTGAGCGGATCGGTTCGGGTCGGTTCGGTACGGTACGCTATTTTGAGTGTTTCCATTATGAAAGTGGCCCATACAACCGAACCAAACCGCACCATTCCTGGTCCTGCTTCAGATGTAGGGCCATAGGAAATGGAACGGTACGGTTAGGGCGGAGCTACTGGCGTCACACGATAGATTCCACTGATTGGCGGACAGGAAAACTTCAATGCTCACGTCAAATGAAAGAGCAAAACAAACACCTCATTTGGTGTAAACCCCGCATGGTCCCTGGTGGCCCGACTTGCAGTGGAAACGCTCACCTGAAAAGACCGGACCGTTCTAATCCTTCCAAACTGTACCGACCCGAACCGTTCCGCTCAGTGGAAACGAGGCATAAGAGACAGTTCACTCACCCATCCTTACTTCCAGTTGCTCGTTACTTAAAACAGTCCAGGGGTTTTGGTTTTATATTTATTGTGGAACTTGAATGGGAGAAGGGAATAGCTGGATACTCCAACTTGAACTATTCACAGTAGATAATGACTTCCACTTGTATGACTGCCACTTGTATGGAAGAATATGGTCCTCTTGCTCTCTCTAGCAGCAGACTTGATTAAATTACATTATCTTCAGGACACTCTCTATCATCCCCTTGACTGACAACCGTCCACTGACTCTAGTAGCAGAAGGGGCGGCCCTCTCAGAACAGGCCCCATGTTACAGACCTGTACTCACTGTAGGCAGAATCAGATCCTCTCCAGTGTCTCCCTTCCAGTCAGCTCTGCAGGACATCTGGGTTCAGCTCCTCTCTAACTCTCGGGGCATCAGGTCGACCACCTGAGGACTGCATAGCAGCTTTTACAGAGAAGGGGCAGGTGCCCCCTTCCTTTCAGGACCCGCTCTCCAGCTGAAAAACCTTGAGCACATGTGCCCTTGGCATTTATACAGTATCCCAGCATACACAGAGGCACTTTCCTCTGCCAGTCACCAGGGCTGTTCTAAATGCCCGTGCACTCATTTGTCTGGTTTCCTCCCACTGTCCAATATGCCTTCCTAATGGACCGGTATGAAACACTTCAAACAAACTGAGCTGCCCCTGAGCACCATGAGCAGACCTCACTAGCAGATTCTGCACTCTGGTAGGCAGAGAGCAGTATACATTTACCTGGCAATCTCTCTGATAAGCAGAAAAAAAAAAAATATATTCTCTCTTCTAGCACCTACCTAGGAGGGTGCTACATATAAATAAGGCACTTGTGGAATTAATTGAACAAAAACTGTTTTTTTTTAAAACTCCCTCAGTGAACCCTTTATCAAGAAGTATTTTAAGACGGACTCTAAAAAACAGTGTCAATCAGGAGTCTTTGCCCTTCAGCACAATAATGGCGCTTTTCCACTGCATGGAACTGAACGGTTCGGCACACTTTTGTGCTTTTCCACTGCTGGTACCGCATGGTATAGTGTAGGAACGGTTCGGTACGGTACGGTACGGCGGCGCTTTTCCACTGCATGGAACCGAACGGTACAGCACGGTACGGCTCTGAAAAAACAGTACTTACTCGATTGTGGTTCCAACAGGTACCAAACTGGTACCATATCCCACAATCCTTTGCATGCAGTCACTACTAGCCACTGATTGGTCAGAGAATCCCGCCCACCCCGTTGTTATCCCACCCACTTAACTTTAGTACTACTTTAGTGGAAAAGCAAACCATACCGTACCATACCGAACCGTTCCAACACCGTACCATGCGGTACCAGCAGTGGAAAAGCAAACCGGGCCAAGCAGGGCCGAGTAGAGCCGAGCCGGTACTTGCAGTGGAAAAGTGCCATAATATGCCTAATCCTGGATCACAATTTTCCCACATTTGTTAGTCTGTCTAAAGATAAGGTCCAACTGTTTCCTAAGGTATTTCAGTGCTTGTAATTCCAAGAGTGAAAATTTAGGGCGATCAATTTTGCCTCTTTTGTTTTTTTGTTTTTTTTTAATTAAGTGCAAGGATTTATTGTTGCACATGGCTGAGGTAACAATTAAAACCAGCTAACAAAAACAGTATGGCCATTATGACAATACAGTAGTAATGATGTACTACAGATAGAAATGACACAAGTCTGAATTGTTCAGTATAAGGAAGCCGTCCATCCAAACAACAGAAAACAGGTAAAAAAAAACAACACAAAATGGATAAAGTTATGCAACAAAAGGGGATAAAGGAAGAAAGGAAGCGAAGGTGTGTGAAGGGAAAGGCCGGATGAGTAAGGAACCAGGGTAAGTAAAAGGTACCAGCAGACCCGGAAAGCATATTCAAACAATATTGAGCTATCCAAGGCTACCAAACCTTATCATATTGCTATTCCTTTACGTCAATTTATACAAAGGTAAAATAGCCATAATGGATGATTCCCAAAAGTTCACTGTGGGTGGTACAAATAATTACTTTCTTGGCATAATACAGCAAATTTATTATGATGATATCTTTGGTCACCGTCATGGATACCTAGCAAACTTAACTCAGGGGACATTAAGAGGTTCAGTTGCAGACAGACACTAAGAAGATCAAATATTTCTATTCAAAACTGGGACAGCTTGAAAAAAGTCCAAAACATATGGAAGTATGTTCCAGGGGTTACCTGACATCTCGAGCAGGCCAGTGATCTTTGAGGACAGATCCTACGTAGGCCTAGTGGAGAATAGTACACTCTGTGCAAAACTTTAGTCTAGATGAATTTATCCCTAGAAGAAATAACAAGTTTGGGGCAATTTTCAAGACAGTCCTCCCAATCCTCTCTGTGTAAAGTGGGAATGTCGTCTTTCCATTGTAACTAGAACCTATCAATCTTAGGTGAATCTTTACAAAGGAGTTATATATGTAGAAAGGAGAGAGGTTTCTGAAGGGTATCTTGGGACAAGAGTATCTCTATCAGATCAGCTTGGAGTACAGGTGGATGTAGAAAATGAGACCAAGCAACATTGACTAACTGAAAACAGCAGAGCATCATCCAGCCAGGCAACTGAAGTTTAGAAGAAAGATCCTGAATCAAAAACAATTAACCATGGGGCATTATATCTTGAAGAGTTTTATTACCAAAACGTGCCCATAGCTGAGGATCTGGAATAGTTTCAAAGAAAGACAGGGAGGGATTCCCCCACAGAGGCTGAAAATGAGACCAGTGATTGGGTTTAAAGTTGAACTCCAACTTTCTTTTCACTAGAATTGAATGGAATGCTCATTCCCAGCATAGTTTATACCTCTGTACCATGTAGTTCTGTTGTCTGCAGATCACCTGATATTCTGGATTTAGTTGTGGCTTTGTATCATGTGACATAATGTATATCCTGCTGATAGACTTTGTCCCTTCTACAGCCACTTCCTGCAGCAGCTAAAGTCTATAAAACTACCCTTTGTAGTGTTTCAAACTCTGCAAATGATGTTACTTCCTTCACAGCTCTGATGGTGGGTTGGATTGAATATATCCTAATTAGAATTCAATCCTGCCCAGTCACACCTACAGGAAGAGTCCAAACCTCCCAAGTCCCGCCTCACAGATCACAGCATTATTCAAGAAGGAAACCCCTTCAAACACAGCCTATTCTAAAAGTCAGCTGTGCTGCTGCTGGGCAGGATGGAATGGATCACAATTAGAATTCAATCCTGCCTAGGTAAATATGCCGACCAGTGTGACCAGGGAGAATCCCATCCCTCAGATTCCGCCCTCCCAGAGCTCTGCTAACTGTGAAGTGATTAATTTACATATGAAGGAAACACCTTCATAATAACCATTCCATAGCCATTCCTCTGTAGTCTTGCAGTAAGCCATTGTTCTTTGGTATGCTGCAAGACAGGAATGGCCCATGAGAAGGTATGGCACATTTATACCTTTCACCATCCACATAATGGCCTAGAAACACCCATAGTAACCCTAGAACCCACCCATATAAACTTCCAGAACTGGCAGAAGTGACTTCCATAGCCCACTCTGAAACTACAGAGCCTCAAAGGATCATGGGACATATAGCATCAGGACTGGCAAGGGAAGGAAACAAGGAAGAAAACAAGAGAACTTTAAAATTCAGCCAGGAGTAGTGCTTACATCACAGATACAGAAACCTACTGTATACAGGAGGTAAGTTACACATAAACTGACAGTGGGGTTGTGATTAATTTATATGCACAATGCATCTATTGTTTTTGGGAGGAAAAGCTGGAGTTCTTCTTTAAGGAGTCTCCACCTAGCTACAGCCCACACTTGAAGAATGGTCATAGTACAAGTTATTTCAATTATTTTACAAATAAATCAACGTATAATAGTTTCTTAACCAGTTGCAGACTCTGGGCATGCAAGATACGCCCAAAAAAAATTCTTCATTGTACACAGGGAGTGTCTAGTACATCCAGTCCTTCTGCCCTGTTGCCGGGATCAGAGGCGTAACTAGAACCTTCAGGGCCCCGATGCAAGAAACCATGAAGGGCCCCCCAGACCCCTGGCCGGGGCCCTTCCCTTCAAGCCCGGGGCTCTTCCCACTAATCCTGGGGCTCTTTAATCTCATTGCATGGCCTTTTATTATGGTCCCGCATCAGGATCCTTTCACAAGTTCTGCAGTGGGCCCCCTTCCTGCAATCTTGGGGCCTCCCCACAGTGGTGAAATGCCAGGGCCCGGTCGCAAGTGTGACCTTTGAGATCCTAGAAGTTCACCCACTGGTTTGCTACCGGGCCCCCTGGAGCATGGGGCCCGGTAGCGATTGCAACCCCTGCAACCCCTGTAGTTACGCCCCTGGCCGGGATCCTTCCTGCCACAGTACACGGCAATTCAGCTCTGATTAATCACAGCTGCATTGCTGAGTACACAGAAAAGGTCCTGGCAGCAGGAGCTGTAAAAAAAAAAAAAGCACTCTCGATGTTTATCAACAACATTGCTCTGCCGGGAATACAGAAAGCTACAATTAAACATTGTTTGGTTTTGCATCTTTCTGTTTATTCATCTACAGATCAAATGGATGAACTTCAATCTACAGATGAAGTCAGTTAAAGCAGCCTGACTAGTTAAACTGTTGAACCCCTTATTTCCCTTAGTTTACAATAATGAGCCCTAATTAACTAATTGTTCTCCTTTCAATTATACTTTTCTTGGTATTTTTTTTCTAAATTTTTAACTAATATTTCAACTTTTTTTCTGTTTTGTTTGCTTTGTTTATTAAAATTGTTTTACACCTTTTACATATCTTCCCTCCATTGCTCTGCATTCTCCCCCCGCCTCTGATTGGTGGAGGCGCTTCTGTTCTGTGGACAGCGTTGACTCTGGACACGCCTTTTCCGCCAAACATCCTGTTCATTCGGCGGCTCGGCTGCTGGCATACCCAGTCTGATTCATGAGGAGGATACCAGGGAAACCATAGGACTCCCCCAGGTGGATCAGCTTACTATATACTGCACATTACCTTTGAGCTGCAGGTGAGCGCTCATTGCGCTCAAAGGTGGACACCTGGTGTATGATTTTAGCACATTGAGCACTGAAGTTTTTTTTGAAGAAGCACTGCATGTCAAAAGTGATTCACAGATGCACTATTTATTGGCTAATACACAATACGTTGTCATTTGTTATCTATTTGTATGAACTCCTACTTTTGATTCACACCTGCTTTGTATTTATTGCACGGTGCATTATTGGCACATATGTTTATGCTTATGTATTTGTATTAGTTGTGTGAGTTTGAATATGCTTTTGCAAATTGATTAGCACTTTTATTTTTATTCTCATCTTTCATTATTTTCAGAATAGCGCACACAACCTTCACTTGAATAATTTACATATATTTACACTTCTCACACTGAAAAAAATGCGAAATTTGAAAAACCTACTATACTTCATTTGAAATAACTTTGCAAAGCTTTGCATCAAAATCATATTTTAGTGTTGTTTTAAACAGGACAAATAACAGAATTACATGCACACTTTTTATGTGCTGTAACAATATTTATTTTTAAACTAACACTGCTCAAAAAAAGCATTGTTGCAGGACAATATTCACAAAAAGAAAGCCTTGTTTGACCTTAAAAAATAAATACACATATTATGCTGTTATCCTAATGTAATGACAAAATTATTGCAGAATAAACAGACTTATAGCAGAAATTTGAAAATTGCTCTGGTCCATAAGGAGTGAACAGGTGTGAGAGCCGAAGTGATTACATGCTGTAATGAAATGTCCTTTCATATGTGCAGCCTTAAATATAGACTTGTGTTTAAAATATGTTTGTGCCACATCTAATTCCGTTTATTGCATTAAATCTAAACTAGAGCTGGACCTAATTTCCTCCAAAACTAATTCCAGACACGCAAGCCTCTCCTCATCAGCAATGTCCAAATCTACCTGGACTTCTGTATTACCCAATGCCCTCATGTTATGTGGAACTTTCCTAAAGTAATACCTCTTAAAGTGGAGTTCCGCCTCCCCCTCCAAAAATTAAAAGTCAACAGCTACAGTATGTGTAGTATTTAATATTAGGACACTTACCTGTCCTGGAGTCCAGCAATGTCAGGTACTGCCGCCGCCATTGCCAGTAAGGGAACCCAGCAGTGAAGCCTTGCGGCTTCACGGGCATGTCCGTACTGCGTATGCGCAAAGCGCGCTGCGCATTCCTCCTGGCTCGGCGGTGGAGGAGGGAGGAGTGGGCCGAGCTTCCCCGAGGTACCGGTTCCCCCCTACCCCCTGAAAGGTGCCAAATGTGGCACCGGAGGGGGGGAGGAAACAAAAGAGTGGAAGTTCCACTTTTGGGTGGAACTCCGCTTTTTTTTTTTTTAATTTTTTTATTGAAGTCCAGCATAATCACACAGTTCAACATAATACATTACAGTATCAACAGCTCTCAGCATCCTCCAAGGGGCGAAGGACCAAAACAAGCAAATAGTCCATAACATACAGGATAAAAAGCACCACCCCTCAGATAATATACAGGCATATCGCACGAACTATGCGACCAGCAGGACCACAAATTTTAAATTTTAATGAAAACAACAACCCTGAACACCCCCCCTCCCCCCTAAACCAAACCAAGAACCTGGCCTCCCCACCCGCACCCCCATAGGAGGAGCAGGCGAGGTGGCCAGCTGGGCAAACCCAGCCCATCCCCCCTTTCCCAACAGGTGACTACCCAGAGAAACCCCCCATGCAGTACCACCCGGACCGTGGTAGAGCGCGTTAGTAGCACAATAGGCCTATTCCAGGGGAATGATCTGTACCCCAATCCACCTCCCATGCAGCTCCAGACCCACCCTATCGGTCAGCTGGCGTATCCACTAAAGTAGCCTCGGAGTCCACCCACCTGTGCCACACCTTCCGAAATTTCTTAGGGGACCCCCTAGCCTCATAAGTCATTCTGTATAGTACAATGTCGGCATTCACCACCCTTATCCACATCTTGAGTGTCAGTACCTCAGTATAGATCAACCTCCTGGCAATCAACTTCCGTACGCAGAAGAAAAGAATGCGGAGGAACAGCTTAGTGGCCATATCCAGACCATCCACCTCCAAAACCCCCAGTAGACACACCAGGGGAGAACAGATATTTGGGAGCCCAAAATTATCCTCAATAAATTTCGTGACCTGAGACCACAAGGGTAGCACCTTAGGGCAGTCCCAAACCATATGCAGAAGTGAGCCCCGACCCCCCAAACATTTGTGGCACAGATCAGAATCCCTCTTACGCATAGAGAACAGGCGGACCGGGGTATAGTAGGTCTGATGTAGATATCTCAACTGTATCATCTTATCGGTCGAAGAGATAACCGTGCCCAGATAAGTCTCCAGTACCTCCTCCCACTGCTCCTCAGTCAAGTCGGGTATAAAGGTCAGCCACCTGGCCCTGGCCCTATCCACTGCCCCAGGACCCCCAGGACACAGCGCCCCATAATACCTAGAGATCCGTTTTCGTTTTAACGGCTCCGGATCCAGCAACAGAGTTTCGAGGGAGGGGTTAGTCAAAACCACTCCCCCCCCCCCCAAACTGCACCCTCACCGCATGCAGGAGTTGTAGCGGTGATCCCGAAGTTCTCCCTCAGCTGTACGAAGGACACCAACCTACCTTGATAGAACAACTGATGCAGGTACTTCAGGCCATATCTGGCCCAACTACCACCATCTTGCAAACCGACGAGTTCCTTCAGCGCCGGATTAAACCACAACGGGTTATTCGGTGAGGTCACCAAAGAATCGTCCCCGATCCGTCTGGTACAAATCTGAAAGATTTTCCCCGGGAAACCCATCACCGATCCCAATTCCCGCCCAGGAGCCCCCCCCCCCCGGTAAAGGACATTAATCAGCGTTTCTTCGTTAGGCACCTGCGGAAAAAATCTCCAATGCAGGAAAACCAACTGTGAAGCAAAATAATAGGAACGCAAATCCGGCACCGCCAGTCCCCCTCTCGCCACAGGGCATTTGAGCACCGACAAGGCCACTCTAGAAGGTTTATCGCCCCACAGCAGAGTGGTAAGAATAGCATCTATCTTCCGGAACACCCCTCTAGGAATATAGACCGGAGAGTTAGAGAGTACATATAAAAATTTGGGCAAAAATATAATTTTAAAAATGTTAACTCTGCCCAGCAGCGAAAGGGGGAGCGACCGCCACCGCTCTACCCTATCCTTAAAGGCCTTTACTATTGGAACAAGATTATTGTCCAAAAACTTGGAGATCGGAAGCTGAAACACAATCCCCAAGTACTTAAAGGAATTGGTCAGGGGGGTAGGGCACCCGGCCGGGGCCACAACCCCCTCGTCCAAGGGAAACAAGGAGGATTTGGTCCAGTTAATACAAAAACCCGAGAACTCCCCAGACTCCCGAATCACTCGAATGGCATAATTCAAAGAAGGCCCGGATCCTGCAAGTACAATAGCATGTCGTCCTCGTACAGGGAAACACGCTCTTCCATGTGACCCACCCTCAAACCACGAAAGACCATACTCTCCGTCAACCTCATAGCTAAGGGTTCCATAGCCAGGGCGAACAGCAGGGGTGACAAAGGGCACCCCTGTCTGGTCCCCCTATGCATCTGGAAGGGCTCAGAAATCTGCCCATTCACCCTAACCCTCACCATAGGCTCCATGTATAGTAATCGTACCCAAGACTGAAAGACAGGACCAAAGCCATACGCCTCCAGCACCCTAAAAAGATACGGCCATTCGACAGAGTCGAAGGCTTTTTGAGTATCTAAAGAAGCCACTACTCTCTCCCCAGCCACGTCATGCTGTGCCTGAAGATTAACAAAAAGCCTCCGCACATTCATTTGAGCACACCGACCAGGCATAAAGCCCGTCTGATCCGTCTTAATCAATTTCAGGATAACCGTCTGCAACCGTATAGCCAGGGCCTTCGCCAAAATCTTGGTGTCTACATTAATCAGCGAGATCGGTCTATACGCCCCGCAGTCCCGTAGATCCTTCCCCGGCTTTGGAATAAGGACCACCTGCGCCTCCCGCATAGAAGGGGGAAGAATCCCACCCTCCCTCGCAGAGTTATACAAACGCAGCAACGGGGAGACAAAACGTCTCGGAAGGCGTGGTACCACTCCGACGGCAGACCATCCATGCCGGGGGATTTCCTAGGGGAGAAGGACGCAACTGCCTTCTCAATCTCCCCCACCGAAAACCCCCTGTCCTCCTCTGACAACTGCGGGAACTCGATGCCCTGCAGATAATCATCGAGCTCAGTCTGATCCCTGACCAAGCTGGACTTGTACAGGTCCTCATAATATCGGGTAAACTCCCGGAGTATACCAGCAGGATCTGTCACCTCCCGTCCCTGTTCTCCCAGAACACACCCCACAGGCACCGGAACATGGTCCGAGCGGGCCAGGAAAGCTAACAGTCGCCCATTCTTGTCCCCAAACTCAAACACCCTCCGCCTCTGGGCCAACATTGTCCTAGTCGTCTGGTCAGTCAGGAACAGTTGTAAGTCCCTAGTCGCCTGTCTCCAGCTAAGCAGCCCAGCAGGGCCTCCACATAGCCCACCTCAGCCCTGGAAACTTCCGACTCCTTCTCCACCTTCGTAGAGGCCAGTTGACGTTTAAAACTTTTCAATTCGGACATGTAAACCCCCCTTAACGTAGCTTTAAATGCCTCCCATTGAAGCGGGACCTCCCCATACCCTCCATTCTCCACCCAATAATCAGCTATTGCTTTGGAACAGGCTATTTTTATGTATTCCTCCTGCAACCAACTGGCCTCCATCCTCCACTGACGAACACCTTCCCAAAATCCCACCCGAAGAGTGAGAGCCAGGGGCGAATGATCCGAGTGGACTCTAGGTAAATACTCCACCGAGTCCACCAGTCCCAATCCCGCCTCCTCAGCGAGTACTGTGTCCACCCGAGACAACGATTTATGTGTCTCCGAATAGCACGAGTACTCTCTAGCCAACGGGTGAGCATGTCTCCAAACATCCCGAAAGCCATATGTGGCCAGCCACCCCGCCAGAGGAGCCGGAGAACCGGCCCTAGCTCTCAGCCTGTCTAGCTCAGGATTCGAGACAGCATTGAAATCCCCCATAATAAACACCTGTCCCTCCGCCACCTCCATGGTTGCCTTAAAAATGTCATCAAGTAGAGCCAAGGAGAACGGAGGAGGCAGATACACATTCACAATTGTCAGCACCCTCAGGCACACCTTAAGGACCAGAATCACATACCTCCCAAATACATCAGTTTTAACAGCTTGCACTGCCATGGGCATCGCTTTTGTGACTAAAATGGAGACCCCCCTAGCATAGGAAGAATATGTAGAGTGATACGCATTAGCAATATGTGCTCTTTTCAAGGAGAGGATCCTGGAGCCCTGCAAATGAGTCTCCTGCAACAGAATCAAATGAGGCTTATGCGTTTTAAGATAATCAAAAATCAACAAACGTTTGAACTTAGAGTTCAAGCCCCGGACATTCCAGGACACCAAATTTCAGACGCTCAGCCATCACGTGAATTCACAGTAAGCAGAAGGCTCCCGCCCATGACCCCGTCCAGGGTCCTACCTCCTAGCACAAGCACCAGGATCCCCACCCCCAAGCCCCAGACAAGATCCCAACACATCACATCAAACACATGCCCCCCCACAATTCCTGGCCACAGTAGAGCTTCCCTGGTCACCTGAAAAGAAAAAAACAAGAACCCGTCCCAACTCCCCCCCCTCCCTGCACCCAGCCCCAACCCGCCAAGTGCTTCATCCCCTAACACAAAACTGTATAGAAAGTCAGAGTCCCCCTCCTAGAAGAGAACCATACACCCCACCTCCAGGCACAAGGACCTAGAAACCCAAAATAGGCAGTCTCTCAGTCTCTGAGCAAAAAAAACACGAAATCCCCCCCCCCCCCCTGCAAAACACAACAGGGAAACTAGGGGCGGCAAGTGAAAGAGCCCAAGAAAAAAATTCACCCGACCCAAAAAAAACAAACACGAACCCCTAAAAAAGGAAGGGGAGCAGCAAAAATCGAGCCTAACAAAAAGAGTCCATCCATCCGCCTGCAAAAACAATTCCACATGTATGTGCACAAACTCCAGCTAACAGACCTCTGTCCATGATAGCATTCAGACCTAATCCCTTCAGGATCTTCGCTGGGACCCACTACGTGCACGAGGTCCCCTCGCATCCAGCCAATCAGACGCCTCCGTGGGGTTATTGAAAAAATGGGATTTGCCCCCGGCCATCACCCGCAACTTGGCCGGGTACAGCATACTGTACCCCAAGTTGAGCTCCCTGAGGCGCCTCTTCACCGGTTGATAGCTTACTCGCTGTTTCTGCGTAGTCGCCGAAAAGTCAGGATATATGGAGATGCGGTAGCCATTATACTCCAATGCAGGGCCTGTACGTGCTACTCTCAGAATGTTCTCCCTGTCCCTGAAGTGGACCAGCTTCGCAATCAAGGAACGAGGGATGGCCCCCCTCGGAGGTGCCCTGGCAGGGATCCTATGGGCCCTCTCAATAGCAAACAGCCTAGTAAAAGTAGCAGCATCCATATTCGCCTTCAACCATCCTTCCAGAAAGTCCTCCGGCTTCCCAGCTTCCGCACCCTCAGGAAAACCCACGAATCTAAGGTTATTGCGGCGCATACAATCTTCCATATCAGCCAGTTTAAGCGTATGGTCAGAAATAGACTGTTTAGAGACCTGCACCGTCGTCTCCATAGGTCTCACTACAGCTTCTAAATCATTAATTCTCCTCTCTGCAGCATGAGTCCTATCCTTCACCTTCGCCATATCTTGTTTGAGAAATGAGAATTCAATTTTAAGGCCATCTATGTGTTCAGTAAGGGAGGATCTGCAGAATTGTATGGCCTCCATGATCTGGGATAAAGATGGCTCCCCAGGGGCCGAGGGAGGGGACCCTGGCAGCCCCGCACTCACCGGCTCCACTTGTCTGTCCAGCGACCGTCCCCTCTGTTTTGATCCCTTCCTGGGAGGCATAGGAGCGGGTACAGGAGCCACCGGATCATCCCAGACATCCCTGCCAGGGTCCACAGCGTCCCGCGCCAGCGGCGCCTCCTCTGCCTGGTGGCCGGCGCCATCTTGGGCTCCCCATGCAAACCGAGCCAGCCTGTCCCCCGGGGGCGTTGGAGCCATCTTCCCGTATTTCACCATGTCAGGGGTCTCCCCGTCGATTCTAGGGATCCCCCCGAGCAGCCAGCAGCAAAAGAAACGGAGTTTGTGAGCAGGATAACGGCAGGATTACAGGCACTCAGACGGAGCTCTCCCCCTGCACGTCCTCACATGCCGACCGCTGGCTCCGCCCCCGGAACTCCGCTTTAAGCGTCAGTGATGGTGTTATACCCTGGAAGCAGTAGTCCATCTGTCTCCATTTATCACTCAGATAGCTAGATTTGTGATGTAGCTGTGATATCAGGTTCATGTTCATCAGTGTTTGCAGTCTGACCTGTTTTGTGTGAAGGTTGGACTTTTGCATGATGAAAGTTAAAGTTTGCATTTTAATAGCATGGACGTGTCTTAGATATTAGGCTTGCACGGGGGCAGTTAGTGTGAGCCGTGTTACCTATTTGATCCTATAGAGGTTTTGGCTGGAGTGCATGTTTGCCTGAATGATATTCTGGACACATGATCCCAAAATGCTGGCTATCAGTGAGGGCTGAAATGTAAAAAAGGTGAAAACAGTATTTTATAGCAACCTTTTTTCAACCAGGGTGCCTAGAGGTTTCTTCAGGGGTGCCTTGGCAAAATGCCTAAAAATTGCCAAAAAATTGTATACAAGCCAGCGGGTGGATGAAGCCTTCCTTATAGGTACACAAAGCCACAGCTTTTCATCGTGCACCATCGCGTCCTTCTACCTGCCAACCTCCTAACGATCAATGTCATTATCAGCTAAGAAGAATCTTAGTTGTCTGCATAGCATCATTGTTTGACCCTCCCTTGCCTCTCTCCATCAGCTTTGGGGTCCCATTAGCTGAGTGACGGAGAAAAAACTGAGGGAGAAGAGAAACATTGGAATACTAGTCAGTGCCAGTTTGCAAAAGTGTATTTACTTTGGAAGAATATGTCACCTCTAATGTTGGGTGTCCTATGTATGTGGATGTTGCTGTGTTATGTAAAACTGTTAGAATAATTTTTACATTTTAGAATGGGGTGCCTCAAGACTGTCCATGATTTTAAAGGGTGCCTCAAGGCTGTTCATAATTTTGGAGGGTGTCTTGAGATTGTCTATAATTTTAAAAGATGCCTTGAAAGAAAAAAAGGAGAGAAACACTGTTCTATAGTAAAAAAAAATGGGACCTGTTTATGATGTACAGGGCTTTAGTAAACTAATCCAGTTAGTGTTTACATCTTCTTTAAGTTAGATGTTTTCCACCTTTCCCCTAGGAAGGTGATTATGCATGTTTTTCTTGCTGACATTATGCAAAAGACACTAGTTTAGCTTTCTTCCAGAAAAACAGATTAGAATATAAACTAATGTGACAGCCAGCAAGGGCTGGGAAAACACAACTTTGATATACTGCGTTTATATTATGAGGGGAAGAAAATATAAAGTTAGAAAAGAAGGTTAGATATGCAGTCATTTACCAGTCATTGCAGATACTGGGATTGGCAAGGAAAGTTAGATAAAGGGTAGCAAGCAATGGATCTAGAGATGAGTGAGACATAAGCAATTATCCCTGATTTGTATCAATAATGTAGATATCGAGGTAAAATGAATATGTTAATCATTCAGAGTATGGGGGTGGGGGGGGGGGGGGTTGGGTTGGGTTGGGGTGACCGGAATGGCTAGTGTGGAGCAAGGCCAGAGGATATGAAGCCCAGCTTGAAAATGGTAAGAGGGAGGCTGGAATGGTCAAGATAGTAAATAAGTTGGATAACTGGGAATACTCGGTCTTTGTTGGAGATCCTTGTGATTGGTTTGAATTTGTACACGGAGCACCCCAAGACTGCAGCTTTTACGGGTGACAAATGCAGATTGGCAAGAAGCATGGTGGGTATAAAAGAAGGAACCAGGCAAAGGCAGACCAGAAGCAACAAGAGCAAAAAGACAATGGAAAGAGCATGGCAAAACAAGAGCAGAGTTGGTGGAGCACAGGCAACAACTGAGAAAGCAATGTACAATGGAATGCTGTTGGGGTTCTCTATGGAACGTTGAATAAAGTTCACAAAAGCTACTGCATTGCCTTGTTACAGACTACAGATGGTCCAGCTTGGACCAATGTAAGTTTACAGTACATATTCCATACCTGGCTAATTCCTATGGAAGCTGCCGTGTCTTCACTGCTGCACAGTAACCAGAGGAGGTCACCCACTTGACATAGACACCATTCAGAGAAAGCCTTGAATTTTTGTCAATGAATACAAGGCATTCTCTGATTGGGTGTGATTGAGAATTTGATGTAACTACCCCTTCTTTTAACCTGGTCCAATCAGAGAAGGTTTTGCATTCACTGAAAAAATGCAAGGTGTTCAATGATTGGCAACCATGAGGGAATACAGTGAGGATCACCTTAGTAGTGGAGGTTACTACATTGATTCTTCAGGACCAGTCGGGTATGTAATAAAAATATTTAAACTGGTCAAAGCTGGACCAATTTACCTATGCAAAAAATACATGCCTGGAATTCAGATTTAGTAAACTAGTATAAGTATCTTAATTTATCTTTGTATCAGCCTCATATACAAGCTCATATGGCAACATTTAAACTGGGAGAGGGAAGGGCAGAGCGGTAAACCAATCGGGTGTGCCTTATACAAATGTGTTGGCTAGAAACTGCTGATGGGGGGAGCAGAGCGAGCAGAGAGATGATCTCATCAGTCTGCTGCCTCTCTTTCACTATTCAGATGGCAGGTAGGGATGTAAAAAGAATACCAAGGAATCCCTAACTGTAGGTGGTATCATTCACCTGGCTGTGTTGTGTGACAGCTGTATAAATCTCAGGAGGCATACAAAGAACCCAAGAAAAAAAAAAAAAAGGGATAAATATAATTTATTATATGGATGCATTTTGCTCCAGTAATTAAACTACCTATTGGTTGATTATTAGAAAACAAAATTATTATTAAATAAAAACATTTTTGTTGTATTTGAGTAGGAAATTGTTAAACCCCGTGTCAGTTTTTTTCTGTCTGTATTCTATTGGGGAGATTTAACCTCCCTGGCGGTCTGATTATGTCAGTCATTTTGAATGTCAAAGCGGTAGATTGTTTTGCATGGAAACCTGTTGTTTTATATTGTAGGCCTTTAATTCTTAGGAAAAAAACAGTAAAAGTGAATAAAAATGATTAATAAATGATTAATAAATTCATAAATTATTAATAAAAAATGATTAATGAAAATAAAAGGAATAAAACAATAAAAGTGCAGGCTGGGCACTGGACAAAGCTCTAGGGACAAAACTGAGGTGAAATGGTTTGATACAGTAATATAATCCTAACATATTACAATGTATCATGTCATGTTTTGTGTACTTTTTGAATTTGCCGCCTAGTCCCGCCCCCCTGTGTCGTGGCGCTCGTAGGGAGGGGAACCCGGAAGACGGATACCAGCATCGGCCGAAGGACACAGCGTAAGGACATCAGGGAATCGTAGGGACAATGTAAGTTTCACTACAGGGTAACCCTGAGTGTGGCTCGGGGTTACCGCTTTTGGTACTGAATATTAACCCCGAGCCACACTTGGGATTACCCCCAGGAAGGTTAAGCCTGGTACACACTAATAGTTTTTTTCTTTTCATTTAACCTGCTGATTGGAGCTGCTGTACTGGCAGTCCGAAGTAATTACATCAATCCCCCCCACTGAGCTGTTGTGTTCTGATGCCCCCCGCCCCCGCCAGAACACTCCGGTCAGCTAATGGTTTTCCAGTATGCTCGTCCGACAGAAGCTGGCCAAACAGCTGGCTTCTGTTGGACCGGCTGGCATACACACAGGATGAATTTCGGGTGGTTTTTATTGAACCGGTGATGTCTCCCGACATTCGGCCCATGTGTACTAGGCTTTACCTTGATAGAGACACACAAAAAAGGAGAAAACTCTGCAAAGTAAGGCAAAATCTCCTCTTAGAAAGTAAGTAAGTGGTCACTCGAACAGAGGTATGTTTTGGGAAGTTTTCTCTCACCAACTTTTCTGGTACCAATTGAAAATGTTGAATTTCCCTTCACTTTCTGTTCAGATGATAATGGTAACCAAAAAAAATCAAGAGAGTAAATCAAATAGAGATAACAATAAAACCATGCAGGGTTTCTAACCCCTTTCACAATGCACCCAACACAAGAAACTATGTTTTTGGCTGGGTTTCACATTTAGGTGACTTGTCACATTGTGTAGAATTTACTGTATCTACTGGAAAATATCATGTTGACTAATACCATCTGATTAATCTCTCAAGTAATGGATGGCTGTCAATGAAGTTAGAAATGATAGTACTAACATTGAGCATACACATACAAATCAATTCACTATCTGTTTTTTTTTTTTTTACAAAACAGAATGTTCCTTTATTGAACCAAAGACAAGGTAGACAATTAATAGAATGGACTGAATAAAAAACATCGCACATTCGACAAAGACTAATAATAAGCATCGTCAACATGAGTTTACCAGGTACCTCTCACACATATGTTGCTAAATGAAATAGTACGTGGAACACACAATATTCAAATCAGCTCAATTCGGTCTCGCAGCCACCAACAGGAGGTTGCACCAACCATGGGGGTAGATCACCCCTACTAAGCTGTCCATGGCTGCCATACCCTCTCAAACTTTTTAGGGCAGTTCCTGCTTATATAGGTCAACTTATGAAGAGAAAGAGCAGCATTTATAGATTTTTCCCACAAACCTACAGAGGGAGGGGAACGGGAATTTCACTTAGGAATAATATCCCTTTGAGCATAGTAAAATAGATATGAAAGCAAAAACTTGGTGCATCTAGGCCTATGTTCGTCATTCTGAATGCATAATAGAGCCAATTCAGGAGATACTGGGAGGGACAGCTGAAGGCGGAAATGAATATCAATTCACTATCTAATTGCTCTAAGTGCAAAGAAGAGTACCCATGAAATTAGTTTTGCTAAAAGGGAGCCTGAAAAGTTGATGGTTGTAAATAAATACTTTCTTAGCATCTCCTGCCCTATGGTAGACTACATTTTCTTTTTTGAAAATACGCCTAGTACAGTAACTAAAGTCATGGTAATTGGCATTTTTGATCTCTAGGAGGCAAAAACCAACTTATCAACTAAGTTTAAAAAATCTAGGCAACTAAAGCATCTATGCTTATGAACTATAAATTGTAATAATAAAAAAAAAAACCCTGTCAAAGTCAATTTACAGTAGTAATTGGCTTTATATGTGGTACTATCTTAAGAAATTCAAGGACACTATCGTCCTTCAACACACTTCTTCTGAACCTAGACCATCATGGACACACCACTTGGGGGTGCATCATTACACCGACCTGCCATTGTGAAAACATTGTACAATGCAGGACAAAAGACCACCTACCACCACCAATTAAGGAGATGAGGAAGGACCCATGATGGTGGGCCAGAGATGTGAACACGCTTTACTCAAATTTTAAATTAACATGACATTTTGGCTTGTTGTGAAACTTTCCTAATAACAATTAATTTTGGCATCGAATTTTGATTTAGTTTTGGTTATAATCTTTTGACTAAAATGCCATGTTAGTTTTAGTCCTATTTAAGTCATCTGCAATTGTTTTAGTTTTAGTCGTATTTTAGTCGACTAAAATCTCCAGTACATTTTAGTCGAACAAAATTATTTTAGTCAACTAAAATCGAATGTGTTTACCTTAATTGTAATGCATTATTTAACCACTTCCCGCCCGCCGTATAGCAAAATGACGGCCGCAAAGTGGTTGCACTATCCTGACTGGGCGTCATAGCGGAGATTGGTGGTGAGGTGTGTCAGTCTGACACACTGCATCTCCGATCCCGGTAAAGAGCCTATGATGTAGGCTCTTTACCATGTGAACAGCTGTGTCCAATCACAGCTGGTCACATAGTAAATAGGAAGTCCTGTGGATCGGCTTTCTTCAGTTCGTGCCTGAGAGGCGCGAGTAGAGGATAGCCAATCGTCACCTCTCCTGTGGGGGGGTCTGTGCAGGTAATCAGAGCATTGATTATCAGTGCAGACCCTTGGGGGATGCCACTAGAGCCACCAGGGATTGCCCACCCATGGCCAGCAGGGATGCCCACCCATGGCCACCAGGGATGCCTACCCATGCCACCAGGGATGCCAATCAGTGCTCAGGGAGCCTGTCAGTGCCCTCATCATCAGTGCTGCCCATCATTGCCATCCATCAGTGCCGCCCACAAGTGCCCAACATTGTCATCTATCAGTGCCGACCACCAAGGCCCATCATTGCCCATCAGTGCCGCCTATCAGTGACCATCAGTGCTGCCTATCAGTGCCCATCAGTGCTGCCTATTACTGCCTATCAGTGCTGCCTATCAGTGCCCATTAGTGCTGCCTATCAGTGCCCATCAGTGCCACCTATCAGTGCCCATCAATGCTGCATATCAGTGCTACCTATCAGTGCCCATCAGTGCTACATATCAGAGCCCATCAGTGCTACATATTAGTGCCTCATCATCAGTGCCACCCCATTGGTGCCATCCCATCAGTGCCTCCTTATCAGTGCCTGTCAGTGCGGCCTCATCAGTGCTCGTCAATACTTATTTATTTAGAATATTTTATAACATAAACAAAAAACTGTTTTTTTTCCTCAAACTTTTCGGTCTTTTTTTTATTTGTTTAGCAAAAAAGAAAAAACCTTGCGGTGATCAAATACCACCAAAAGAAAGCTCTATTTGTGGGAAAAAAATTACATACAATTGGTTTTGGTACAGTGTTGCATGACCGCACATATGTCATTCAAAATGCAACAGCGCTAAAAGCTGCAAATTGGCCTGGGCAGGAAGGGGAGAAAGTGCCCTGTATTGAAGTGGTTAAGCATTTCAATAGAATTTCCAAACTCATTATAAACTCCTGGAGTAAAAAGATCTAAAATCATGTTATTATTTATTGTATTAAGGTTTGATCAAACTTACAGATACAGATTTAGCCACTCCAAACCTTCTAAAGAGGCCTGTAATGATAAACAGTGCTCTGGACGGTGCTCTGTCTGAGGAGGCCTATAAGGCTGCATAGTGCTCTGAAGGTGGTCTGAGGAGGCCTGTAATGCACATAGTGCTCTAGACGGTGGTCTGAGGAGGCCTGTAATGCTTCACAGTGCTCTGGACAGTGGTCTGTGGCTGCCTTTAATGCTGCACAGTGCTCTGGATGGTGATCTGAGGAGGCCTGTAATGCACACAGTGCTCTGGATGGTGGTCTGAGGAGGCCTGTAATACTGCACAGTGCTCTGGATGGTGGCTGTAATGCTACACATTGCTCTGGGCAGTGGTCTGAGGAGGACTGTAATTCACACAGTGCTCTAGATGGTGATCTGAGGAGGCCTGTAATGCTGCACAGTCCTCTGGACGGTGGTCTGAGGAGGACTGTAATGCTTCACAGTGCTCTGGACATTGGTCTGAGGCAGCCTTTAATGCTGCAAAGTGCTCTGGATGGTGGTCTGAGGAGGCCTGTAATGCACACAGTGCTCTGAATGGTGATCTGAGGAGTCCTGTAATACTGCACAAGTGCCCAGTGCTCTGGACGGTGGCTTCAATGCTACACAGTGCTCTGGGCAGTGGTCTGAGGAGGTCTGTAATGCATGCAGTGCTCTAGATGGCAGTCTGGGGAGGCCTGTAATGCTGCACAGTGCTCTGGACGGTGGTCTGAGGTGGGCTGTAATGCTGCACAGTGATCTGGATAGTGGCCCGAGGAGGCCTGTAATGCACACAGTGCTCTAGGCGGTGGTCTGAGGAGGCCTGTAATGCTGGCTGCACAGTGCTCTGGACAGTGGTCAGAGGAGGCTTGTAATGCTGGCTGGACAGCCTGCTAACTGCTGCTAAGCGAAGCAGGCTACAGACTCAAGTTGCTTGCTTTCTGGGAGCGTGGAAACCTGAAGTTCACAAGGCTAAATGTCCCTGCTTCACAATTTTGTTTCCTTTTCATTCTTTATTGAAAACGTAATTGATTTTCATCATACTTTTTATCAGTGGACGAAAATATGGTGTACTTTTTGTTTAGTTTTCGTCACCGTAAAAAGGCCACTGACGATCATTTTGACTAAAATGTTTTAGTTGATGAAATTAACACTGCCTAATAACACCTGATTCCTTTATTTGGAAATATAGTATAAAAATGGATAAGACACCCAGAGACATCAGTTTTAATATGGGATATTGAATGATCCGATCCTTCCAGTAGCAGGGAGGAATTTCAGCAATGCGCAGCAGAATGGATGTGACTCCATCACACAGATTGTCACATCAATTAGAACAGGAGTTTCTGCAGTAAACTGCTGTAATCTGGAATTCTTCTGTCCAAAGAAAGAGATTTATTCATAGAACATTGCATAAAATGTGTTTCAAGTAGTCCGCAATATGCACTTCATCGGCGTTGTAACAGCAATATTTTGCTCATGTTAGGTTTGGATTTTCCCAGCAGCTCTTAGCAATGAGTGCTAGGTAAATCACACTCACAAACAACCCAAAACATCAAGGGAACTATATCAACTGCTAAGTATATATGAGTCAAGATGAATCGTTTATGTTGACTGTAACATGCTGATTTCTGATTCAAGAAGCCGAGTAATTGAAGTTCAGTGACATAAAGCAGGCAACTCCAGGGGCATTTCTATTCCAAGATAAGTGAAAATGTTGCCTCAGAAAGTCACTCGCCTCACTGTAATGCAGCTAGACTTGTGTTTTTGCAGAGATGTCACCCCCATTTTAAAAAAATGTACATTTTAATGGCTTCTGTTTGTGTTCAGGAACTGGCTTCCCTCAAACTTTTTGGCTGAAAGTGCTAACACAGGCGCTGGTCAGGACAGGGACTCAGGAAAACATACTGGCCATGCTCTGACCACTCAGTAATACCCACTACATGGTGTTCACATCTAAAGCGGAACTACACTGCATCTGAGCACCACAAATCAAAACCGCTATTTAATCATTTATAATATTCAAAGCAAACTCCCTAATCCATCCTTGTCTCCAATGCTTTATTTTGCTGAGAAATCACTTTGGAAAACACCTCCTAGCATTTCTGACTGTTGCCATCTTGAGTAAGGGCAGATGATTCATGTAGCATTTACTTCCTGGAATCCAGTTTAGGCATGCGGTTGTTCTGTCAGATTAGCGAATCCGTCAGATCAGCGAACGGAAGTGACGTTCCGTCAGCTGACTTAGCAAAAATACTTACTATGCATGCCTTGCACCGCTAGCAGGTTTGCTAATCTGACAGAACACCTGCAGTCAGAAGGCGGCAGCAGACATCTTGTTACTTCCAGCCAAGTCTTGGATTTCAGTATAGAAAAATTAGATTAGTGCAAAACAATCTCTAGAAAGAACAGCAGCTGAACACTCAGGGTCAAATAGTTGAATATAGCAACTATTGCTAAGGGTCTACCTACAGCGCTTGCCAATAATGTGTATAGATACAGTATTCAGACCTCTGAAGACGTCAACGCACTGACGAAACGCGTGAGATGGAACGCACGTCGTGAAGTAATATTGTTGCACCAAATTAATATATCAATCAATGTGTCAAAATGAGATCATAAATCCAATAACAAATCAATCTTAATAAATCAACTATATTATTAGTGATATCAAGTGATCTTAATAGTCCCAATTCACAGTGAATCATAAAGTGAAGATAAGATAAACAAAACTGTCTTCATCTGTGATCATAATAAAAGGGGCTGCATGCTTCACTCCAAGTGCTCCCAGTGAGTGGTGCAAGATAAGCTGCTCACCTTAGGATTAGACTCCTGAGAGTCAAACACGCTTTGGGATATATATAAAGCAGCATGATGTCCCTTCCTTTCACCGCCTCCAGCTCTCCCTCCAAGAAAGTCAGGAATCCGGTGTAAAAAGAAAAACAGATCTAGTGCTCTCTGTTTGAATAAGGCTATTTATTTCCTCTCAAAACCGATGAAATTACACATACATTCAAAAGCACTTATAGCAGTGCGGGCTTCACAGCATCATAGACAATTCCCTGTGTACCTCCAGGAATCGACGTACTCACGAGCAGGCTCCTCCCCCGTACGCATTGCGTCAGAGACTTTGTCAGCGGGATATACTACAAGTATATCTTTGGACACTGTCAAATTATCAAATACCAGAAAATCCAAAATTGATAAGTAAGAATAAATTCAGTGCAGCGCTCAACACATCAATAGAATATTTAAAACATGTTAATAAAACATATTAATAAGAGTACCATGCATTGACATAAGTGCTCCAAATAACGTTCTTGAGTGGTCAAGTGCCAGAGATCCTCCACCATTAATGCAAGCCTCTCACCTCCAGGGATGACCCCTGAATGAACAGATGGGTCAAAAAAAAACCTGTCGCCTTTAAGGCAGTATGAGATCTCCAGCAGAGATCCCAAATCCAGCCAATCACAGATCAAACACTCAATGGCTCCCAAGCAGATATCATATAAGACAAAGACGGATATATAGTGCTCTTTAACCACTTGCCTACAGTGCACTTTCACCCCCTTCCTGCCCAGACTGATTTTCAGCTTTCAGCGCTCTCACACTTTGAATGACAATTACTCAGTCATGCAACACTGTACCCATAACAAATTTGTGTCCTTTTTTTCACACAAATAGAGCTTTCTTTTGATGGTATTTAATCACTACTGGGTTTTTTATTTTTTGTGCTATAAATAAAAAAAGACTGAAAATATTGTGAAAAAATGCATTTTTCTTTGTTTCTGTCATAAAATTTAGCAAATGAGTAATTTTTCTTCACAAATTTTGGCCAAAATTTATACTGCTACTTATCTTTGGTAAAAATAACCCAAATAAGTATATATAATTTGGTCTTTGTGAAAGTTATAGAGTCCACAAGCTGTGGTGCTATTCATTGAAAATTGATCACACCTGATGTACTGAAGGCCTATCTCATTTCTTGAGACACTAAAAAGTCAGGAAAGTACAAATACCCCCCAAATGACCCCTTTTTGGAAAGTAGACATTCCAAGGTATTTAATAAGGGGCATGGCGAGTTTTTTGAAGTTGTAATTTTTTCCCACAACTCTTTGCAAAATGAAGATTTTTTTTTTTTTTACAAATTGACGTATTAACAGGTTATTTCTCTCACACAGCATATGTATACTTGCAACTACACCCCAAAACACATTCTACTACTCCTCCTGAGTATGGCAATACCACATGTGTGAGACTTTTTCACAGCCTGGCCACATACAGAGGCCTAACATCCAAGTAGCAGCGTCCGGCATTCTAGGAGCACAAATTACACATATAATTTCCTGACAACCTATGGCATTTTGAAGGCCCTGGAGCACCAGGACAATGGAAACCCCCATAAAATGACCCAATTTTGGAAAGCAAACAGCCCAACGTATAATTTTTGAGGCATAATGAGTCTTTTGAACTTGTCATTTTTTTCCACAAGTTTTTGGAATCTGTGGAAAGAAAATGAAAACACATTTTTTTTTTACACAAAGCTGTCCATTTATGCAATATTTCTAACACATAGCATGTACATAGCAAAAATTGCACCCCAAAATACATTCTGCCATTCCTCCTGAGTATGGCGATACCACATGTGTAACACTTTTTCACAGCCTAGCCACATACAGACACCTAACGTCCAAGTAGCCCTTTTCACAAAGTTGTCCATTAATCCACTTTAAGACTGGGCCTATTTTTGACACTTGGTGTTTACAAGCTAAAATCATTTTCTTTGCTAGAAAACTACTTAGAACCCCAAAACATTATATATTTTTTTTTAGCAGAGACCCTAAAGAATAAAATGGAGATCGTTGCAATATTTTTTTATCACACCATATTTGCGCAGCAGTCTTCCAAATGCAATTTTTTTGAAAAAAAATCACTTTTTTGAACTAAAAAATAAGAAAACAGTAAATTTAGCCCAATTGCGCATGCTCACAGAATGGCACCAAACATTGGTACTTAAAAATCCCCATAGGCAACATTTTAAAAATTTCTGCAGGTTACCAGCTTAGGGCTACAGAGGAGGTCTAGGGCTCAAATTATTGCTCTCGCTCTAACGATCGCAGAGATACCTCACATGTATGGTTGGAACGCCGTTTACATATGTGGGCGGGACTTGCGTATGCGTTTGTTTCTGCGCGCGAGCTAACGGGGACAGGGCGCTTTATTTATTTATTTTTTTCCCTATTTATTTTATTTATTATTTTTTTATTTTTACAATGTTTTGATCATTTTTATTCCTATTACAAGGAATGTAAACATCCCTTGTAATAGAAATAGGCATGACAGGTCCTCTTTATTGTGAGATCTGGGGTCAAAAAGACCTCACACCTCACAACTACACTAAAAAAGAAAAAAAAATTGTTGAAAAAGGAAAGAAAAAAAAAAAAAACGGCCCTTTAAACCGGTTGCTAGGCAACGACTTTTGACGTAGCTCCGGTCCTCCAAGACCATAGAGTCAAGTGAGGGCCATCTTGCCCTCACTCGACTTCCTGTCTCTGAGGATCCGGGACCGGATAGTTTTCCTCGCTGCTGGCGGGTTCGGTAAGCTGGGAAAACGTCTGGGACGCGGCGGGAGGGGGGGGGCCACCTCTTCCCCTGCACCGTAAGGGTAATTTTGCGGCGAATCCGCCACTGGGACCACCCTTATCTGAAAGCCGACCGCCCGCCGTGTAAAAAAATACTGGGGTTATGGCAGCTATCTGCTGCCATAACCCCAGTATTTAGCTTTTAATGGCCGACGCATATAGTCGTTAGGCGGTCGGTAAGTGGTTGCATGTATATGGCAAACAGGTGACGATGACTGATGGGGTGACAGGTGATGATGGCTGATAGGGTGACAGGTGACGATGACTGATGGGGTGACAGGTGACAATGACTGATGGGGTGACAGGTGACAATGACTGATGGGGTGACAGGTGACAATGACTGATGGGGTGACAGGTGACGATGATTGATGAGGTGACAGATGACGATGATTGATGAGGTGACAAGTGACGATGATTGATGGGGGTGACAGATGACAATCACTGACGGGGTGACAAGTGACGATGATTGATGGGGTGACAAGTGACGATCACTGATGGGGTGACAAGTGACGATGATTGATAGGGTGACAGATGACTATGACTGATGGGGTGACAGGTGACGGTGATTGATGGGGGTGACAGGTGATGGGTGATGGTCACTGATGGGTGACAGGTGACGGGCGATGGTGCACGGCGGTACTGATGGCAGTCTCTGGTGACCGGTGAACTTTAGGCTACGTTCACATGTGAGCGTAGCGATCGCGGGCAGAATCACTGTGATTCTGCCCGTGATCCCGAAATCATTGCAAATCGCGGGACGCCTGTGCGTTGCCCGTGATTTGCAATAGCACCCCAAACGCTGTGCGATGTTGCTGCGATTCCTGCCTGCCGAATCGCGGTAACATCGCGCAAACAACGCATGACGCCCCAAAGAAACTCTTGTACCTTTTACGGGCATCATACGATGTTTGCGCGATGTTACCGTGATTCGGCAGGCAGAAATGGCGGCAACATCGCACAGCGTTTGGGGTGCTATTGCAAATCACGGGCAACGCACAGGCGTCCCGCGATTTGCAATGATTTCCGGATTGCGGGCAGAATCGCGGTGATTCTGCCCGCGAACGCTACGCTCACATGTGAACGTTATGGGTGTCAATTTCTGGGCACTGATGAGGTGACTGTTGGGTGACAGGTGACATTGGGGGGGGAGCTGAGGACTGTGTGGGGACCTTTATTTCTGTGCTTTTACATTGTGACAGGTACACAGAGCAGTAACTCACTATTTCTAGCTCTGCTCTCCTCACACTGGAAACTGTGTGAGGGTAGAAGAGCTAGTAACAGTGAGTTACTGCTCTTTGTTTACATTTTGTGATCGGCTGTGAATGGATTCACAGCCGATCACATAGTAAACAGTCACTGTCAGTGACTGTTTACTACTGCCGGTGACAGCTGTGTTCCTACGGAACACAGTGCCACCAACATGACCGCGCTGCGCGCTCCTGATCGCGCATGCACGGTCATCTTGTGGGCGCCTCCATTGTGATCGGCTGTGTCATTGGAATACAGCCGATCACGTCGGAAACAGCCACGCCCATTGGCTGTTTCCCCCCTGCCGGTGACGGGGGGTGTCCCGGGGACACCCCGACACCGGCAGTGCAGGGCGGCGCGCACGCGATCGCGCGCCTGCCCTGCTTAAAGTGCCACCGTCATATGACGGCGGCCCAGGATAATGGTCGCTCCGCTCCGCCATCCTATGACGGCGGGCGGGCGGCAAGCGGTTAAATAAAATATATTGCTTTAGTTAAGATAAAAAAGGCTTACATTGTTAGCACTGTAACCCAGTGCCAGGTTGTGCAGGCTTATATCGAGTATACAGGTGACGCGGGTGACGTCAGATGCTCCCCTCCTCCTCCGTACGCGTTACGTCCCATAGGCAGAACTTCTTCAGCCAAAGCCTATAGGTTTTGCTGCTGAGCAGTGAGGGGTGTACCAAGATGGCTGTCACCACCTTCTGACTACAGGCTTTAAAAATTAAACATCAGAACAGTCTCACGGGTTTCAAAATACTGTATAAAAGCATAAATGCTCACTTTATTGCCATAATGAGTCAGAAATTCAAGATTTGGCTGGGTGTAACAAGATGTCCGCTGCTGCCTTCTGACTGCAGGTGTTCTGTCAGATTTGCAAACCTGCTAGCAATGGAATACATGCGCAGTCAGCATTCTGTCACTTCCGTTCACTGAGCTGACGCTAATCTGACAGAACACAGGGAGAGCTTAGCTGAGAAAACCTCTCCTGAAGACTCTTGGGGATGTATGGGATCATTTGCCTAGGCCTAGAAACCTTAAAGCACATAAAGACATGTAAAAAAAAAGTTTAAAAAATGTAAATAGGATATACTTTTCTATCCATTTACTAATGCCAGCAGTGTAAGGATTAAAAATAGTCAGTGTTGATTGAGAGAGTGAAGGTCCGCTTTACAGTGGTATTAAACCCAAAAGCAAGCATTTATTATATTGCAGCTTACCAATTCTTAAATGTAATGGCTGCATTCATTTTCTTTTTTAAGCTTTCTTTATTCTATTTTCATTTGGTAATCCAGTCAGCAAGTCAGTTGTTTTTCATTCTTCAGCAGTATGTATCATGGGTGAGACAAACCATTTAACAATGACAGGGGTGCTTAAATGATCAGCTTTTATTTATTTATAGAAAACCTTTATCCCAAAAGAAAAAAATTAAATGTCTACTGTAACTGATTATAAAGTGCTAGCTGAAGTTTGGCTTCAATTCGCTAGTGTATCATAATCTGCTAGTACATTTAACACTCTCCTCCTCCCCAGAATGACAATGCTGCTGTCTATTGTGCCTCCTATGCTCTTTCACCCAAAGTGTTGTCTCAGTAATACCGGAGGTGTGTTACTGGTCAGATCATCATGTGAAAACAGAGGGGAAAAAAGCCAAAGAAATAAAAACTAATGCAGCCATCATATCTAATAATTGGTAAGCTACAACAGATGACATTTTTGGTTTTGGGTCTATCCCCTAGTTTGTAGATGCGATAAATTTTGCGCAAACCAATAAATATACACCTATTGGGATTTTTTTTACCAAAAATATTTAGCAGAATACAAATTGGCCTAAATTGATGAAGAAATTAGATTTTTTAATTTTTTTTTATTGGATGCGCTTTATAGCAGAAAGTAAAAAAAAAATAGTTTTTTTTTTCAAAATTGTTGGTCGTTTTTGTTTCAAGCACGAAATTAAAAAACGCAGAGATTAATAAATACCACCAAAAGAAAACTCTCTTTGTGGGAAAAAAAAGGACATAAATTTGGTTTGGGTACAGCATCGCACGACTGCACAGTTGTCAGTTAAAATCACGCAGTGCCGTATCCCAAAAAATGGCTTGGTCATTAAGGGGGTAAAACCTTCCTGTCTAGAAGTGGTTAATTAGAAATTGAAGCCTCTGTACAAAGTGACCAAAGACAATCCCCTGCTGTCCTAAATGGGCAAAGTGCAAGATATCTCACAAATAAATCCTTTAAATATCCATATAATACAGGTATTTCAAAACAAAATTTAGCTTCAGAAACATAAATATAATTTTTTTTAAACTGAGGTGGATAGAAATCAGCTTTAGAATCTATTCACACCTGAGCATATCGTTTTCAGGCGTTTTTTTTATTTGGGCGTTTTTAGTTTTTCAGGCGTTTTTTCTGGCATTTTTCAGGTGTTTTTTTCAGGCGTTTTCTGCAGGTTTTTGGAGGCAGGCATTGACATCTAACAAAAACGGTTGTAATCTGCCAAGAAAGAAGCTCATGTACTTTTTTTGAGCTACAGGTGTTTTGCTTCAGGCGACAAAACGCTCATATGTAAACAGGGGCCATTGAAATGAATAGGATCTTGCTTTTTGGGTGTTTTGGGACTTCGGGGATGAGCGTTTTATGAGCTGAAAAACGCTCAGGTGTGAACAGGGCCTTAGGCTTTCTTCACATACTAGCGTATCGATTCCTGAATCATTGCAAATCGCGGGACGCCCGATTTATGCTGCGATTGTCACCCGACGAATTCCGGGACGCCTGTAGCCCAAAAAAAGTCTCAGTCCCGCGAAGGGGGAGCACAAGTAAAAACCACCAACACGTCACAGGATTTGTGTATTCAATTGTCACTGAAATAAGGACTAATTTCTTGATGTGAAGCACGTCACTTTATTGACATTTTATCAGACTTTAGAACATGTCACTTTTTTTACGGATATTAATGAAATATTGTAAGCACAGCAAAGTCACTTAGTCACACAAAGTCACCTTACTATAGATTATGAACATGGTGCTAGTTTATTGTCTTCAGTGTTTTATGATTTATGCACAAGGTAGCAATACCAGTAGCAGGCCTTTTTGAGGGGACATCTGGCTAAAGGGGAATCTGCATAGTCCATGGATGTTGGTACCCGGGGAACCAACACTGGACACTTACCCCGCTCAGGCTGCTGTCTCTTGTGATACAAATATTTGTTAATGCTTTTCAATATCAACCACCAATGCCCCCACTTGAGTTATAAGCATCGTAAGGTTGGACGAGTACCATAACACCATACAAGGTGACTTGTTACTATGATACTTCATACTCTCTAGCTCACTCAGTGGAGGACGTTCTGTTATGTTGCTATTTGTAATTAAAAAAAAGGGAAGGATAACCGCGCTAGAGTAGGCAAATGATAAATCAGAAAGCAGCGACTTCAAGTGTGACCACACCCTCAGATAGTACATAGAAAAATAAGCCGCGCTGCATGATATGGGTGAAACAAATAAATGTCCAAACAAAGTTAATGTCCCAAATATCAACTTGAATGACGCTGAAAAACAAAGAACACACTCCACGGTCTCTTTAGGAAATGCGCTTACCAAATAGCCACTAAAAATCTGCAAGATTCATGTGCTGAGATGATGTCACAGATCTGGGAGATTGGAGTTGTCAGAGTCCTCAGCGAATGGTGTGAATGGTATATATAAAGAAAGAAAAAACTTGCATAGTGTGATACCGTATATTGTAGTGATTAACTATAGTAGATACCACCACCAATAGGAAATCCCTATCAATTGTGCAGCAGCTCACCAAATAAATAGATTTAGTCAGTGAATATCCCAGTGTCAAAGAAAATAAATGTGGAAAAAGCCACCTCCAATTGTGAAGCCTCTTACCGAAAGTAGATTATAATGAGCAGACAGGTCAATCCAAATAGCCAAGAAGCCAGGAACGTCACTCAAAGCACTACAAGCCTCTTACCAGACGACAAAAACAATCTGTGCGGTATGATCTCTAATAGCGACTCCCCTTCATAGGTACAGCTCCAGGACCAACGGCATCAATGATGTTTGCTGTAAACTCAGTACCAGAGTAATATTGCACCAGCCCGAGTGAAGAGAGAGCGCCAATAGTGTAATAAAATCTTAACTGGTTTATTGTATTAAAGGAAAAACACTTACAAACATAGTAGATAAAATCGCGATGGATGGAAAGCCGCCGGCCGGACGGCAAAGCACATCCGCTCCTAGGATAACTTCCGGGATGACGTCAGCACGCCGCGACCTGACGGCGTTTCGTCAAGAAGACGTTATCAAAGGTACGGACGGCGTGCTGATGCCATCTCTTATATGAAAAAACGAATTGCGATACCCGGAAGTGTTTGAACAGTTCCGCCCTAAAGCTGTGAATCGGACATCCAGTGACCGGAACCAGGATAAATCTATCTCACCATTTTGATTAAGGGCACATATCAATTTCACTCACCCAAAGTGTCCCATAATAGGGCAAAACACATTAAAGGTAAAACGGGCATATTGGCATACCGGATGTGAAATTGAAAATTGATATATAAATCATAAAAAACCATAAATGTAATCAAATTTGAAATATAAAGCAGGTATGAGTATTGTATATCACAGCGTCATCTAGCGCTCAGATAAAGGACATCATGAGCAAAGCAGCACTAAAGACCACAAAAAAGCCAATTAACCATATTAAATAAGTTAAAGGTCAAACTACAGCGGAATGAGTTCAAACTCTAACCGGAGATCAACATCACAAATATAAGGCCACCTATTAGATGTTACAAATACATTAGGAGGTTAATCAAAAAAGCTAAACACTTTTATATCAGCAGTGTGAACAATAGTTCCAATACATGAATAAATAACCATAATATTACCACACAGCAAAGTGTGATGGCTGACACAAAGTGTAAGTTCTAACTTAATAGATAGTATAATGTGAAATAGTGAAAAAGGGGGGGGGGGGGGGGGGGGAATGCAATCTACATCAAGTGATATAGTAAATGATGTAGAGATTCCCATAGGTGAACCACTCAAATTAAATAAAAAATTTTAAAGATAAAATAAAAGAAAATACACTTATAAGGTTAGAAGAACTAAGAGTTATCCAAAAATGCATTAACCTCAACATCAACATTGAGGGTACATAGCATTTTACACGATGTATCCAGGACATCTCAAGTTTCGAGATGCCCCTAACAAGAGGCTCACCCCTCCAATGTGGCACAAAACGGTCTATGCCCAGAAAGAGGGTGTGTCTAGGGTCTTTGTTATGTGCTGCTGCATAATGTTTGGATACTGAGTGTTTAGGGAAGCCCTTCCTTATATTTGCCACATGTTCATTTAGTCTTACATTAAGTGGGCGTTTTGTCCTGCCTATGTATTGGTGTCCGCATGGACACTGAAGTAGATAGACAACCCCAGTAGTTGTGCATGATATAAAAGGCTCTATATCATGCTTACGTCCTGTACTGTTGGATACAAATTCCTGAACTCTTCTCCGTTTATTGGAACTAAGGGTGCAAATTTGGCAACGATTGCACCTATAATATCCAGTAAGTTGTTGCAAAAAAATGGGTTTAGGGACAGGGGGTTCCAAGATATTAGGAGAAACCTTGTCCCTCAAAGAGGGAACTCCCCTAAAAACCACTTTAGGTTTAGTAGGTAAGTTTTCTCAAAGCACCAGATCATTGTTTAATATATGCCAATGACGAGCAACTAGATTCTTTATGGTCATATGTTGACTAGAATACTAGAATATGTAGTCACAAATGGCAGAGTAAAGGGGTCAGCCTGATCTTGCCTTCTAGATTTACTCAACAGGACCTGTCTGTCGGTTGATCTCACCTCAGACAGAGCATGTTGAAGGAACTCCTCATTATATCCCTTATCTAGAAATCTTGTTGTTAAAGTTTGTGCCTGTCTATCAAAGTCACGAATATCAGAACAGTTCCGTCTGATGCGGAGGTATTGGCCCTTGGGGATAGCTCGCAACCAAGGAGCATGGTGGCAACTCTCGACAGGAATATAAGAATTCCTGTCGGTGGATTTGAAATGGGTGGAGGTGACAAATTGTCCATCCCTGATGGAAATATTCAAATCCAAAAAGTTGACACCTAATTGGCTGCATTCATAATTCAAATGTATGCCTCTATCATTAGAGTTGAGATCTTCCAAAAATGAGGATAGATCATCATGTGTGCCATCCCATAGGAGGAGGACGTCATCGATATACCTAGCCCACAGAAGAATCTGTGGGCGGTGATATGCATAAATGACGTCCTCCTCCCATTGGGCCATGAAGAGATTGGCCAGGGACGGGGCATATTTGGCCCCCATGGCCACGCCAGTGATCTGACGATAAAATTGGCCGTTATACCAGAAGTAGTTATGTTGTGCTGCAAATTTAAGCAACTCCATAATAAAGGAAATTTGAGCTTCTGGTAAGTTAGAATCACGAGTTAGAAACATATTAACGGCATCAAGGCCTACCTCATGCGGAATTACCGTATAGAGGGATGAAACGTCAGCTGTGACCAGCCATAGATGTTCTGTAGGTCTGAAATCGGCCAACATATTAATAACGTGTTTAGTGTCCTTAATGAAGGAAGGTGTGGCCTGAACCAGGGGTTGCAAATACGTGTCTATATATTTCCCCACACGGGACGTCACAGAGTCAATGCCACTGACTATGGGACGCCCCCCCGGGGGGGAAACAAGACTTTTATGTAATTTTGGCAAATAATATATCACTGGAGTGCGAGGGCACTTAGGGACCAAAAATGCCTTTTCCTTGTTGTTCAGGATACTGGAGTTATAACCCCTCTCTACCAATGATTGTAAAGTTTTTTTATATGAGGCTTTAGGGTCCTTAGGTAACAACACATATGTTTGTCTGTCACCAAGGATGCGCTGCATTTCATCCTCATAATCTTTCTTATCCAGTACCGCAATACCTCCCCCCTTGTCTGCAGGCCTTATCACTAGGTCCTTACGTGCACACAGGGAGTCTAGTCCCTTTTGTAAATCAGATGACAAAGAAGATTTATGCACTTGAATGCTATCAAGATCTCTTAACATGACATCCCTGAACACTTTCAATGAAGGGGCCAAGCCAGCAGGGGGATTAAATAGCGATGCATTAGCAAGACCAGAATGTTTAAACTCCGTGCTAACCACTCTATTTTCTTTGATAGGATTGCTCAAAACATAGCGCTTAATATTAACCTTACGGACAAATCTGTGAATGTCCATATAGGTTTGAAATTTGTCCAGCCTCTTTGGCGGGGCAAATTTCAAACCCTTATCCAAAATCAACTTTTCTTCACAACTCAATTCGGTACTACTCAGATTAAAAATCCCCGTGCCTGCTAGCTTTTTGCTTTTTTTGAGTTGACACCTCCTGCCTCCTCTAGTTCCTCTTCTGGTTCTGCCGGACGTTTTACTCCTTGTAGAGCCCTGGGAAAACCCCAACCTGGGTAAATTGAGCCTGGATCATTGGAGCTATGGGGCTTGTTGTTATCCCCTACTAATTCCCTTGAAGAATGAGGGGTGGGGTCATTATGAAAGCCCACTGTGCTAGTCTTATGGGAGGATTGTGCACTATTAGGGGCCTCATTATCCTTAAGTGGATAAAACCTGTTCTGGATCGGAACATTATATTGGCGATTATCTGCCCTATTAAAGGAACGGTCTCTCTCCTGCCACTGGCGATCACTTCCTCTTCCTCGCATGGGTTCGGAGGGAGGATCATACCATTGAGGGCCAGATCTTGGTGGACTATAATCAAATCGTCCTTGGACCTGTCTCTGTGGACCATAATCGGGACCCTGATTCCTTTGTGAATGGCGAGGGTCTGAATACTGATCAGGTCCCCGTCTCCATTGAGGTGTATTGGAGTAAGGGGGTTGGGTGTAAGTACCTGATTGGTGGACAGGACCATCATAATAATCCCGATTCTGATGTTGCCAACTAGTGTTAGGGCCTGGGGGATTATAATTTCCATTAGGTCTCCCTTGATATGGTTGATGATAACTGTCCTTATTCGCATTCTGCCCTCTGTAAGGGGATTTAAAGGATGGACGTTGGCCCTTACTACGGGCTCCTTTCTTTGGTTTTTGTGAAGTTGGGGGGATTATGGGTACTCCCACTACTTGAGTGGCTGATGTATCCATTGTCTCTTCCTCAACATTCAAACTGCCAAGTAATTTTTTTTGCCACTCAAAAACAGTACAAGTCAAATAGTCTTGTAAATCCCTATTATATTTTTTTCGTTTTTTTATTTTTTTCTATTAAAAAATCTAGAGAAAGAGGAAAAGAACCAAAAAAATAAAAAAACGAAAAAAATATAATAGGGATTTACAAGACTATTTGACTTGTACTGTTTTTGAGTGGCAAAAAAAATTACTTGGCAGTTTGAATGTTGAGGAAGAGACAATGGATACATCAGCCACTCAAGTAGTGGGAGTACCCGTAATCCCCCCAACTTCACAAAAACCAAAGAAAGGAGCCCGTAGTAAGGGCCGACGTCCATCCTTTAAATCCCCTTACAGAGGGCAGAATGCGAATAAGGACAGTTATCATCAACCATATCAAGGGAGACCTAATGGAAATTATAATCCCCCAGGCCCTAACACTAGTTGGCAACATCAGAATCGGGATTATTATGATGGTCCTGTCCACCAATCAGGTACTTACACCCAACCCCCTTACTCCAATACACCTCAATGGAGACAGGGACCTGATCAGTATTCAGACCCTCGCCATTCACAAAGGAATCAGGGTCCCGATTATGGTCCACTATAACGCTCCTGCGTTTCATGTATGGTGTGGATTTTCAGCTGCAGAAATATTCCACTTCAGTAGTCATGTAAGAGAGATGCTGAGATACCATTCCCAACCTCAATGACTCATCATGTGTGGAAGGTCTTAATTCAGCTAGTAAATACACACACTCAACAAGCTGGTTCCTAGAGTGACTTTATGTATGTAGTAACACAGTGATGAAGATTTAAGAGACAGGTTGAGTGGAGGTGGTAGGTGACAGACACTTGAAGGTAAGACAGTAGCAGATGGATGCAGGTAGGTTTAGCAATCATGTATGGTAGCAGATGACAGAGTAGCAGGTGGACATACAAGAGAGATCAACCCAGTGCAGGAATAAGTAGCAGTAGTCTTAAGAGCTAGCAATCTAGATATGCAGATGTGATAAATAGTCTTTACTCTGCAGAGCTAGATAGTGTAAGCTTAGTATAAGTTTATAGAGGGTTCCCCTGCGGGGTACTTAGCACTAATAGCAATACAGCCGAAGGTTGGTTCAGGAGGAGCGGATGATCCGGAAGCGGGATGCAGGGATCAGCGCAGCGAGGTTCCGTCAGCGAGGTATGCTTGCAAGCACGAAAGCTTCAAGCCAAGTTAGCATCCAGGTAAGGGTGTTTGAACGAACACATGTGAGTGAGAACCGGCGATTTAAATAGCCATCTAGTCCGGCGCTGAGTGATGACAGCTTCAGTCTTAAAGGTGTATGCGCACCTTTCCAAAAGAGAATGGTGGCACGCATACACTTGTGAAAAGAGTAATTTAGGGTACCAAAGGTACCGGAACATTACATCCACAGAGACAGGTCCAAGGACGATTTGATTATAGTCCACCAAGATCTGGCCCTCAATGGTATGATCCTCCCTCCGAACCCATGCGAGGAAGAGGAAGTGATCGCCAGTGGCAGGAGAGAGACCGTTCCTTTAATAGGGCAGATAATCGCCAATATAATGTTCCGATCCAGAACAGGTTTTATCCACTTAAGGATAATGAGGCCCCTAATAGTGCACAATCCTCCCATAAGACTAGCACAGTGGGCTTTCATAATGACCCCACCCCTCATTCTTCAAGGGAATTAGTAGGGGATAACAACAAGCCCCATAGCTCCAATGATCCAGGCTCAATTTACCCAGGTTGGGGTTTTCCCAGGGCTCTACAAGGAGTAAAACGTCCGGCAGAACCAGAAGAGGAACTAGAGGAGGCAGGAGGTGTCAACTCAAAAAAAGCAAAAAGCTAGCAGGCACAGGGATTTTTAATCTGAGTAGTACCGAATTGAGTTGTGAAGAAAAGTTGATTTTGGATAAGGGTTTGAAATTTGCCCCGCCAAAGAGGCTGGACAAATTTCAAACCTATATGGACATTCACAGATTTGTCCGTAAGGTTAATATTAAGCACTATGTTTTGAGCAATCCTATCAAAGAAAATAGAGTGGTTAGCACGGAGTTTAAACATTCTGGTCTTGCTAATGCATCGCTATTTAATCCCCCTGCTGGCTTGGCCCCTTCATTGAAAGTGTTCAGGGATGTCATGTTAAGAGATCTTGATAGCATTCAAGTGCATAAATCTTCTTTGTCATCTGATTTACAAAAGGGACTAGACTCCCTGTGTGCACGTAAGGACCTAGTGATAAGGCCTGCAGACAAGGGGGGAGGTATTGCGGTACTGGATAAGAAAGATTATGAGGATGAAATGCAGCGCATCCTTGGTGACAGACAAACATATGTGTTGTTACCTAAGGACCCTAAAGCCTCATATAAAAAAACTTTACAATCATTGGTAGAGAGGGGTTATAACTCCAGTATCCTGAACAACAAGGAAAAGGCATTTTTGGTCCCTAAGTGCCCTCGCACTCCAGTGATATATTATTTGCCAAAATTACATAAAAGTCTTGTTTCCCCCCCGGGGGGGCGTCCCATAGTCAGTGGCATTGACTCTGTGAAGTCCCGTGTGGGGAAATATATAGACACGTATTTGCAACCCCTGGTTCAGGCCACACCTTCCTTCATTAAGGACACTAAACACGTTATTAATATGTTGGCCGATTTCAGACCTACAGAACATCTATGGCTGGTCACAGCTGACGTTTCATCCCTCTATATGGTAATTCCGCATGAGGTAGGCCTTGATGCCGTTAATATGTTTCTAACTCGTGATTCTAACTTACCAGAAGCTCTAATTTCCTTTATTATGGAGTTGCTTAAATTTGCAGCACAACATAACTACTTCTGGTATAACGGCCAATTTTATCGTCAGATCACTGGCGTGGCCATGGGGGCCAAATATGCCCCGTCCCTGGCCAATCTCTTCATGGCCCAATGGGAGGAGGACGTCATTTATGCATATCACCGCCCACAGATTCTTCTGTGGGCTAGGTATATCGATGACGTCCTCCTCCTATGGGATGGCACACATGATGATCTATCCTCATTTTTGGAAGATCTCAACTCTAATGATAGAGGCATACATTTGAATTATGAATGCAGCCAATTAGGTGTCAACTTTTTGGATTTGAATATTTCCATCAGGGATGGACAATTTGTCACCTCCACCCATTTCAAATCCACCGACAGGAATTCTTATATTCCTGTCGAGAGTTGCCACCATGCTCCTTGGTTGCGAGCTATCCCCAAGGGCCAATACCTCCGCATCAGACGGAACTGTTCTGATATTCGTGACTTTGATAGACAGGCACAAACTTTAACAACAAGATTTCTAGATAAGGGATATAATGAGGAGTTCCTTCAACATGCTCTGTCTGAGGTGAGATCAACCGACAGACAGGTCCTGTTGAGTAAATCTAGAAGGCAAGATCAGACTGACCCCTTTACTCTGCCATTTGTGACTACATATTCTAGTCAACATATGACCATAAAGAATCTAGTTGCTCGTCATTGGCATATATTAAACAATAATCTGGTGCTTTGAGAAAACTTACCTACTAAACCTAAAGTGGTTTTTAGGGGAGTTCCCTCTTTGAGGGACAAGGTTTCTCCTAATATCTTGGAACCCCCTGTCCCTAAACCCATTTTTTTGCAACAACTTACTGGATATTATAGGTGCAATCGTTGCCAAATTTGCACCCTTAGTTCCAATAAACGGAGAAGAGTTCAGGAATTTGTATCCAACAGTACAGGACGTAAGCATGATATAGAGCCTTTTATATCATGCACAACTACTGGGGTTGTCTATCTACTTCAGTGTCCATGCGGACACCAATACATAGGCAGGACAAAACGCCCACTTAATGTAAGACTAAATGAACATGTGGCAAATATAAGGAAGGGCTTCCCTAAACACTCAGTATCCAAACATTATGCAGCAGCACATAACAAAGACCCTAGACACACCCTCTTTCTGGGCATAGACCGTTTTGTGCCACATTGGAGGGGTGAGCCTCTTGTTAGGGGCATCTCGAAACTTGAGATGTCCTGGATACATCGTGTAAAATGCTATGTACCCTCAATGTTGATGTTGAGGTTAATGCATTTTTGGATAACTCTTAGTTCTTCTAACCTTATAAGTGTCTTTTCTTTTATTTTATCTTTAAAATTTTTTATTTAATTTGAGTGGTTCACCTATGGGAATCTCTACATCATTTACTATATCACTTGATGTAGACTGCATTCCCCCCCCCCTTTTTTCACTATTTCACATTATACTATCTATTAAAGTTAGAACTTACACTTTGTGTCAGCCATCACACTTTGCTGTGTGGTAATATTATGGTTATTTATTCATGTATTGGAACTATTGTTCACACTGCTGATATAAAAGTGTTTAGCTTTTTTGATTAACCTCCTAATGTATTTGTAACATCTAATAGGTGGCCTTATATTTGTGATGTTGATCTCCGGTTAGAGTTTGAACTCATTCCGCTGTAGTTTGACCTTTAACTTATTTAATATGGTTAATTGGCTTTTTTGTGGTCTTTAGTGCTGCTTTGCTCATGATGTCCTTTATCTGAGCGCTAGATGACGCTGTGATATACAATACTCATACCTGCTTTATATTTCAAATTTGATTACATTTATGGTTTTTTATGATTTATATATCAATTTTCAATTTCACATCCGGTATGCCAATATGCCCGTTTTACCTTTTAATGTGTTTGCCCTATTATGGGACACTTTGGGTGAGTGAAATTGATATGTGCCCTTAATCAAAATGGTGAGATAGATTTATCCTGGTTCCGGTCACTGGATGTCCGGTTCACAGCTTTAGGGCGGAACTGTTCAAACACTTCCGGGTATCGCAATTCGTTTTTTCATATAAGAGATGGCGTCAGCACGCCGTCCGTACCTTTGATAACGTCTTCTTGGACGAAACGCCGTCAGGTCGCGGCGTGCTGACGTCATCCCGGAAGTTATCCTAGGAGCGGATGTGCTTTGCCGTCCGGCCGGCGGCTTTCCATCCATCGCGATTTTATCTACTATGTTTGTAAGTGTTTTTCCTTTAATACAATAAACCAGTTAAGATTTTATTACACTATTGGCGCTCTCTCTTCACTCGGGCTGGTGCAATATTACTCTGGTACTGAGTTTACAGCAAACATCATTGATGCCGTTGGTCCTGGAGCTGTACCTATGAAGGGGAGTCGCTATTAGAGATCATACCGCACAGATTGTTTTTGTCGTCTGGTAAGAGGCTTGTAGTGCTTTGAGTGACGTTCCTGGCTTCTTGGCTATTTGGATTGACCTGTCTGCTCATTATAATCTACTTTCGGTAAGAGGCTTCACAATTGGAGGTGGCTTTTTCCACATTTATTTCCTTTGACACTGGGATATTCACTGACTAAATCTATTTATTTGGTGAGCTGCTGCACAATTGATAGGGATTTCCTATTGGTGGTGGTATCTACTATAGTTAATCACTACAATATACGGTATCACACTATGCAAGTTTTTTCTTTCTTTATATATACCATTCACACCATTCGCTGAGGACTCTGACAACTCCAATCTCCCAGATCTGTGACATCATCTCAGCACATGAATCTTGCAGATTTTTAGTGGCTATTTGGTAAGCGCATTTCCTAAAGAGACCGTGGAGTGTGTTCTTTGTTTTTCAGCGTCATTCAAGTTGATATTTGGGACATTAACTTTGTTTGGACATTTATTTGTTTCACCCATATCACGCAGCGCGGCTTATTTTTCTATATGCTATTTGTAATTACTGGATACAACTGCTTTATGATATGGCAGCCTCTACTGTACAGTGACCCCGATGCCTGCCCAGGGATATTGCTTCACCCTGCCTTTGACCTATTTGGAATGCTGGTCTTTTTGGTCTCTTTGGCCCTGAGGAAGCGCCAGTGTGAAACGTGTCTGCTTACCGGGGACCGCTAGACTGCACTTCTATTGTGACCACGGTCACTAACGTGGTACTTCTATTGATGTTTTATATGTGTATTTTTTTTAAATATGACTTAATAAATAGGTCTTTTTTTACAATTTACTGTGCCTTATTTATAGACATCCCTTCCACTCTGACCCATTTAAAGTCCCGCTTTCTCTTTATATTTGACTTTTGTACTATATTTGGGAGGATGGCCATCCAATCACGGTATCTTTTGTCTTAAGTAGCAATATCACATATTTACAAAAGGGTTGTTTACATACTTATTTATATTTCATTGCTAAATTATACGTTTTTCTTAAACACACCAATTTTGAAGCAAACTTCATATGCACCACTATAAAAAAGCACCGCCACACCCATTTCTACCATACTATTCACAGGGGAAGACATGTCACTCAGAAAAATAATTCACCCCTGCATGAACCAGTCAACCATTAAAGAAACACACTAAAGAGTAACTTTACACCTACCTACCTACAAGTAGCCTTTGCGTGTACACTTTAACCGGTTGCCGACCGCCGCAAGTACATATACTGCGGCGGTCAGCCCCGGCCAGGCAAAGTGACGTACCGGGACGTCACTAGCCTGGGAGCCAATAGCGGGCGGGCGCGCGCCGCCGAAGGCGCGCTCCCGCCTCGGCTCGTTCACGGACACCTCCGTGCGTGTGACCGGCGGACCCGATGTCCACCGGTCACTCGCGATCGTCCGCTGTGAAGGGAGAAAGGCAGGCGGCTAGTGTAAACAAAGCCGCCTGTCATTCTCCCCTGTGTAAAAGCACTGATCTAACGGTCCTGCTATGTAGGACCGTTGATCTGTGCTGTTACACACACAGCCACATCCCTGCACAGTAAGAAGCACGCCCCTAGGGACACACATAGTCACTGCATCTCTAATAAAGTTAACCCTTTCCCTGCCAGTGTCATTTTTACAGTAACAGTGCATATGTATAGCACTGATTACTGTAGTAATGTCACTGGTACCCCAAAAGTGTCAAAAATGTCAGTCAAGGGTCCGATCTGTCCGCCGCAATGTCGCAGTCCCACAAAAAAAAAAAAAAATCGCAGATCGCCGCCATTACTCGTTAAAAAAAAAATACAACAAAAATGACAAAAATCTTTCCCTTAGTTAGTAAACGCAATAACTTTTGCGCAAACCAATCAAAATACGCTTATTGTGATTTTTTTTTTACCAAACATAGGTAGCAGAAAACAAATTGGCCAAAAATTTAAACAATTAATTTCTACATTTTTTGGGGGAATTTCATATAAAAAAATGTGAAAAATATTATTTTTGCAAAATTGTTGCTCTTTTTTTGATTATAGCGCATGATCAAAAAAATCGCACAGGTGATCAAATCCCACCAAAAGAAAGCTCTGTTTGTGGGAAAAAAAGGACGTCAAATTAGTTTAGGTACAGCATCGCACGACCGTGCAATTGTCCGTTAAAGTCACGCTGTGCCGTATCGCAAAATACCCCCTGGTCAGAAAGGGGGTAAAATCTTCCGGGGCTTAAGTGTTTATAAGCCCAACTTCGAGAATTTTCTTTTTTATAAATTTGACATTCTTAAAAGACCTTTACCTATTTAAAGTGGCTGGCTCCTCAGAGCTTCTCAGGGTAGTAAAGCTCCAGCTGCAATTGCTGTCATCTGTGAGGCTGGTGTAAAAAATAACAGTTCCAGTGTTCTGTCTCCACCTACTATCTCTGCTTTGCCATTTACAAAGCACAGCCTGTTTTAGGTCTCTAATGGACTCTAGGGATGAGGTTTCTGTCAGGTATACCACATGCAGGCATCCAGCAAGGGTGATCAGATCAGTTGGCTGCACCAAGGAATCAGGACCCAGATGGATAAAGATGTAAATAAGTTTATTAAGCAAAATGACACACTGCAAGACAATAAACAAGTAAACAAAATATAAATGATAACAGTACAAAACCCCAATAGAACCTAACAACCTATATACAAAAGGATGGAGCAAACAATAGCAGTACAGGGACAGGAAACAAGGAAAGCAGGGAGCCAGGTACAGGAAGCAGGGAACAGGACTCAGGATCAGAATACAGGTTTCAGGATTAGGCTCAGGATCAGAATGCAGGTTTCAGGATCAGGCTCAGACAGGGACAAGGCTAGCAGAGAAAATACTGAAGCACTGAGCCTCAGTGAAGGGCGGGCTTATATTCCCTCAGCAGTCCTCCTCAGGTGCAGCTTAATTAAAACACTGGGACTGAAGGCAAGCTGGACATCAAGCAGGGGAGCGCCAGCGACATGCAGGGTATCCGGCAGTGGCACACCAGGTTGGGTAACAGACAGTGGCAAATCAAACAGCTGTAACGTTCATGCGTTTTTGTTTGTGGATGGATTTACAGCTGCAGAATTATTACACTCAGTAGCCTTTTAGAGAATGTGTTGAACAACATATCCAACTCTCAGGACTTCATCACCGTGTACAGCCTGTTATATACTATATATATATTAATAGATGTTTAATGGAGGGATAGAGTATATGAGGATATATAGATGAGAGACAGGCTATTGTATGGTGAGCACTAGAAGTAGTATAGGAGAGTTGCAGGTGATGGTAAGCAGATAGGTTCTGATGTCAAGTATAGTGCAGATGGTCAGAGGACACAGATGGAGTATACTTTAGACAGAGTAACCTAGTGCAAGGATAGTTCAAGGTAGTCCCAAGAGCTAACAGTCTTATGCAGATGATAGTGAATAGATAGATACAGATAGTCTTGGTAATTGCAGTAGATGACAGTAGGAGATTGGTTAAAAAGAATCCCCTGCGGGGTACTTATCACTTAGATAGGTTAGGAATAACAGTGTCCATTGGAGAGGGGTGATCCCGTAGCGCGATACGGATCACCAGCGAGGTTTCCGGCTTTAGTTCAGCAAGGAAGGTATGTCAGCAGCTCCGACTTCTCAGGCGTAGGTGCGATGAACATGTGGGTTTGAACGAGCGATGAGTGAGAGCAAACCGGCGATTGAAATAGCCGCTCATAGCGGCGATTGGCAGTGATGTCATCCGGTCTTAAAGGTGTATGCGTCCTTTGTTATACAAGATGGGACGCAAGGAGAGGAGAAATATAGGAACAAGGGTACCATAGGTACCGGAAAATTACAGTACCCCCCCCTTAAGGCCGGCTCCGGAAGGCCTCTAGAACTGTTTTTTCCGGATATTTCGAGTGGAAATTGTGAATCAGTCTAGGGGCATGGATATCGGAGGTATCCAGCCAGGTGTCATCTTGGGGCCCATAATTCTTCCATCGTACAAGATACTGGAGTCTTCTTCTATTGAAACGGAAATCCAAAATTTCTTTTATCTCAAATTCTTCTCCACCCTCCACTTGTATAGGAGGTGGAGGTGAGATAGTAGGCCTTATTCCTTGGTTAGGAACATGGGGCTTCAGTAGAGACACATGGAAGACAGGATGTATCTTGAGGTCTACTGGCAATGTGAGTTGTACTGCAGCTTTTCCAATAAGCTTCTCTATTGGAAAAGGTCCCAGAAATAGAGGTCCAAGTTTTTTACTAGGGATCTTTAGTCTCAGATTTTTTGTAGAAAGACAAACAAGATCCCCAATGGCATATTGGGGAGAGGGTTTCCTACGGAGGTCATAGTATTTTTTTTGTTGGCTATGAGCATGAGATATGGTATTGTTGAGTAATCCCAGAGAATCCTTTATCTGGGCAAGATAATCAGATGCTACTGGATTACTTGATGGTAAGATACGTGGAGGAAGGAGTGTGGGATGAAACCCATAATTCAGGTAAAATGGACTTTGCTTAGTAGTGCTATGAGTAGCGTTGTTATAGGCGAATTCCGCCAGTGGGAGGAGATCTGCCCAATCGTCCTGTAGATACGAAGTATAGCAACGCAGGTACTGTTCAATGCACTGGTTAACTCTCTCTGTCTGTCCGTTGGTCTGAGGGTGGTAGGCAGAAGTAAGGTTACGCTCTATTCGCAGTATCTGACATAGAGCTAGCCAAAACTTTGAGATGAATTGTGAACCACGGTCAGACAGCAGTGTTTTTGGAATACCATGTAACTTAAAGACATGTTTCACAAGTAATTCCGCTGTTTGTTTGGATGAAGGTAGTTTTCGGATAGGGGTGAAATGTGCCATCTTGGTCAGATGGTCCACTGATACCAAGATGGTGTTGAATCCTTTGGAAGGTGGTAGTTCCACTATGAAATCTAAGGATACCACTTCCCACGGAACCTGGGGTATCGGTAAACTACAAAGTAATCCTGATGGTTTCGTGTTGTCAATTTTAGACCTTACACAGATATCACAAGATGAAACGAACTTTTTTACGGTTGTCTTCATGTCTGGCCACCAAAATTGCCTAGTGAGTAGATTGAGAGTTTTAGTCATACCCATATGTCCTGCCATAGGTACATCATGCGACAATTCTAAGATCTTGGTTCGCATAGTAGGGGGTATGTATAATTTATCGTTGTAGTAGAGGAAGCCTTCTGCGTCAGTAGTTAGTTGTGGTGGAGGTGAATCCAACCCTATGCTGTGCAAAATCTCCTCCTTCAGTGAGCGAACGACTCCGATAATACGTTCAAGTGGTATTATAGGAACTGAGGGAACCTCAGTGCAATCTTTGTCGGCTAGTCGTGAGAGTGCATCCGCTTTTTTATTTTTGTCTGCGGGCGTGTAAGTTACTAAAAAATTAAATCTCAGAAAGAATAACGACCACCGTACCTGCCGGTGGGAAAGAGTTCTATTAGTCTGAAGGTATTGGAGGTTTTTGTGATCAGTATATATCAGAATTGGCAATTGAGTGCCCTCAAGTAGATGTCTCCAATTCTCTAATGCCAGTTTTATGGCTAATAACTCCTTCTCACCTACTGGGTAGTTCACCTCGGGGCTACTTAATGACTTTGAAAAGAAAGCAACTGGGTGAAGAGGTGAGGTGTTTGTTGGTCGTTGTGAGAGAACTGCTCCTACTGCCATATTAGACGCATCTACCTCCAAGATGTATTGAAGGGATGGGTCTGGATGGCATAGTATGGGGGCAGTAGTAAAGCTTGATTTCAGCAGAGAGAATGCTCCATTTGCTTCTTTTGACCAATTAAATGGTCTCTTCGTGCTTGTAAGTTGTGTGAGAGGTTTCACAATCGCAGAGAAGTTTTTAATGAATTTCCTATAGTAATTAGAGAATCCTAGGAACCTTTGTAATGCTTTGCGAGTGGTTGGCACAGGCCAATCCAGAATGCAGGATATTTTGCTCATGTCCATTTTGATTCCACTTTTAGATATAATATATCCTAGGAATAGTACCTCCTCTTTATGAAACAGACATTTCTTTGATTTAACATATAAGTTATGTGCAAGTAGTCTTGACAACACAAGTCTCACATGTTTTATGTGCTCAGGTAAGGAATGAGAATAGATAAGTATATCGTCCAAATATACTACCACAGAAACATCAAGCAAGTCTCGGAATATCTCGTTTATAAAACGTTGGCAGTACAGACAGGATCCTATCATGTGTGGGGAGGTTACACGTCGTCTCGCAATAGTGAGAAGAGAAGGCTAACGTTCTTGTTTTCCAATCGATGATTGATTGATGTATGTGTAACCAGGGAAGTCCCAAAATGATTGGAAAATGTGGCGAAGTTAATACATCAAAGGTGGTGGTCTCCACATGAGACTCGTCAGCAGTTACAAGAAGTGCCTGTGTCTGACTGGTGATAGGACCAGAGGATAAAGGGGTACCGTTAATAAAACTAACGGAGACAGGTTTGGGTTTTGAAACAATAGGTATTTTATTAAGGGAGACAAAACAAATGTCAATGTAGTTTCCACAAGATCCTGTGTCAATCATAGCCTTGGTGGTGATCCTAGTTTGGTCCCACTGTAATGTTAATTGAACAAAAAGATAAGGATTAGGAAAGGAAGTTGTGAGTCCCCCTAGCAAGACATTTGAACACTCACCCTCTTTTCTGCGGACAAGAGGACAGTCGTTTACCAGATGATTCGGGGATGCGCAGTACATGCAAAGATGTTCGGTTTTCCTCCTGGCACGTTCAGAAAGGGTCAGAGGTGGACGTATCATTCCTACTTCCATAGGAGTAGGGTCAGCAGGCAACATCCGAGAAGGACTGGAAAATGGTGAGCCCATCTTCTCAGCCTTTCTTTCTCGTAGTCGTCTGTCAATATTGATACTGGTCTGGATCAGTCCCTCTAGAGTGCCAGGTAAATCCGCTCGGGCGAGCTCGTCTTTAACGGCCTCAGATAGGCCGAGTCTAAACTGCGTTCGCAAAGATATGTCGTTCCACCCTGAATCAGGGGACCATCTTTTAAAATTCGCCACAAAATCTTTAACAGGTCTCCTTCCTTGTTTTAGGGCCCGTAACTGGGTGTCAGCGGTACTCTGCTTGTTGAGGTCTTCATATAAAGTAGCAAGTTGTGCTAGAAATAAGGGATAAGAATTAAGGAGTGGATCATCCTTTTCAAAGAGAGCATCTGACCAGGCCCGGGGTTCACCTGTTAAATAGGAGATGATGGTACAAACCTTAATTTGGTCAGTGGTGTAGGATAGAGGTTTTAACAAAAAAACAATTGACATGCGTTTTTAAATTCACGGAATTTGCTCCGATCACCAGAAAACACTATAGGAGGGTTTATCTTAGGCTCACGGGGCTGAGCAGCAGGAGGCTGTGTGAGACGGCCAAGCTGCTGTCTCAAGGTTTGATTGTCATTTTTTACCTCTGTAAGCGCATGGATCAATGCATCTACTTGTTGTTTTAATTGTAGTACATGAGTGGATAATTCTGCTGAATCCATATTTTTTTAAAGGCTCGTTCAATCTGTAACGTTCATGCGTTTTTGTTTGTGGATGGATTTACAGCTGCAGAATTATTACACTCAGTAGCCTTGTAGAGAATGTGTTGAACAACATATTGTCATGGTCTTACCTTCTTGCTGTTCTCCTTCGTTTGACATGTGCTGGCGGCCATCTTGGTTTCTGGGTTTCTTGTAGCCTCCTACTCTGCGGCTCCTCCTTCCCACTGGGAGGAGCTGGATGCCTAGCTCATATATATAGGAGGTCTGTGGCTTCAGTTCCTTGCTTGGTCCTCCTGTGTTCACATGCTTCTAAGACTGCTGCTGCTTCTGGTTCCTGATCCTGGCTTCGTCTGATTACCCTGCTGGTTCCTGATCCTGGCTTCGTCTGACTACCCTGCTGGTTCCTGATCCTGGCTTCGTCTGACTACTCTCCTGGCTCCTGACCTCTGGCTTCGCAAAGACTCTGCTTCGGTTTTGCCATCCGTTTGGACTTTTGCTTTACAGCTTGATTTTCAATAAAGCCTTCTTATTTTCACTTATCTGTTGTTGTACGTCTGGTTCATGGTTCCGTGTCATTAGGACCAAGCCATGAATTCTGACGGTACAGGGCCATCCTCGCTACCCACGCTGGTTGCCAGACTTGATCAGCAGGATCACCTGTTGGGTCAGTTCGCCGTGGCGTTGCAAATCCTGCTTGAACGCACGGCTCATTTCGCTCCCGTTGCCGATGGGTCGGATGTCGCTCCTGGGCCCGCTCCTACTGCCGCTCCGGTTGTTGCGCCAGAGTCTACCCCGACACCTGTTGTTGCGCCTGCAGTGTTTCGGGGTATGACCGGTTCTGCCCCCCTTCCACAGCGCTTTGGGGGAGAGCCAACTCAGTGCCGAGGTTTCCTCAACCAGGTGGGCATTTATTTCGAGTTGCTGCCACATGCCTTTCCTACTGAGAGATCAAAGGTGGGCTTCTTAATTTCGCTGCTCTCGGACAAGGCCTTGGCCTGGGCCAGCTCTTTATGGGAGAACAACAATCCGGTGGTTGCCGAGTTTTCCGGTTTTGTTGCTTCTCTTCGGAGGGTATTCGATGTGCCGGCTCGTGCTGCCTCTGCTGCGAAGCTCCTTATGTCCATCAGACAGGGTTCACGATCCGTAGCTGAATACGCCATTGGGTTTCGTACCCTGGCAGCAGAGGTGGGCTGGAATAATGAGGCTCTGGTCGCTGCTTTCTCTCATGGTCTCTTGGATGCCTTGAAGGATGAGGTTGCAGCTAAGGACCTACCAGTGGAGCTCGAGTCTCTTATTTCTTTCCTGATTTTGATTGACACCAGACTCAGGGAGAGACCTTCCTTTAAGGAGAGTCTGCGGAGGCCTCCTAACAGATTGGCGCCTACCTTTGCTGTCCCACCCGTGCCTCCCTCTCCTCCCACGCCTCCTGGGGTTGACTTGGCTGGGGGTGAACCCATGCAGCTGGGCTTTGCTCGCCTGTCCGAGGGGGAGAGGGTACTCTGAAGACGCGAGGGTCGATGCATGTACTGTGGTCTCGGTGGGCATTTTCGGTTGGCATGTCCGAACCGTCCGGGAAACGCTCGCACCTGAGATCCTGTCGGGGGCAGATCTTGGGTGGAGTCTCCTCGTCCCCGGTTTCCCGTGTTGACAAACCACTGATCACTGTTGTCCTCTCCTGGGTCGGGGGCTCAGTGACGACCCAGGCGTTGGTGGACTCTGGTGCTGGTGGTTTGTTCATTGATAGTGTGTTCGCTGCCGCCAATTCCATTCCTCTGCAGGCCCGAGGTTCCCCACTGGCTCTTGAGGCGATAGACGGCAGACCCCTTCTGCCGCCACACGTGACTCATGAGACCCTTCCAGTGGGGATAGCCATTGGTGCCGTTCACAGAGAGTCGGTCTGCTTCCAGGTTATTTCGTCTCCACACTACTCGGTGGTCTTGGGGTACCCCTGGCTCCAGAAGCATAATCCGACTTTCGATTGGAGATCGGTCGAGATCCTCTCGTGGTCACCACAGTGTGGGGCTAGTTGCATCCATGGGCCTGTCAAGTTGCTGTGTACTTCCTCGGACTCTCTGTTGCCTCCTGAATACGAGGAGTACCGGGATGTATTCGATAAGGTGCGCGCGGTTGCCCTACCTCCGCACCGCCCATACGATTGTGCCATCGAGTTACAACCTGGTGCCGTTCCTCCTCGTGGCAAGGTCTATCCACTGTCGGTAGCGGAGAATGAGGCCATGGAGGAGTACGTGAAGGAGACGCTTTCACGCGGACACATTCGCAAATCCTCGTCCCCGGCAGGGGCTGGATTTTTCTTTGTGAAAAAGAAGGGCGGTGAGTTGAGGCCTTGCATCGATTACAGGGGTCTCAATCGCATCACGATCAAGAACGCTTACCCGATACCCTTGATTTCCGAGCTGTTCGATCGCCTTAAAGGGGCCACGGTCTTTACCAAACTCGACCTGAGGGCGGCATATAACCTCATAAGGATCAAGGCGGGCGATGAGTGGAAGACCGCGTTTAACACCAGGACCGGTCATTATGAATCCTTGGTTATGCCCTTTGGGTTGTGCAATGCGCCCGCAGTCTTTCAGGAATTCATCAACGATGTTTTCCGTGACCTGTTGCAGCAGTGTGTGGTGGTCTATTTGGATGACATCTTGGTATATTCTGAATCCATGGAGACCCACATTCTGGATGTCAGACAAGTGTTGCAACGGTTACGAGAGAACAAGCTGTTCGGTAAGCTTGAGAAATGCGAATTTCACCGATCCCAGGTAACCTTCTTAGGTTACATCATTTCCGCTGAGGGGTTCTCCATGGATCCTGAGAAGGTTTCGGCTGTCTTACAGTGGCCCCAGCCCAGTGGTCTTCGCTCCCTGCAGCGCTTTTTGGGCTTCGCCAATTATTATCGGAAGTTCATCAGGGACTTTTCCATGCTAGCCAAGCCTCTCACGGATCTGACCAGGAAGGGCAGTAATTCCCAGGTCTGGCCGCTCGAGGCCATCCGAGCTTTTGAGGCTCTAAAGTCCGCCTTTGTGTCGGCTCCGATTCTGTCGCATCCCAACCCTGGGTTGCCCTTTGTCCTCGAGGTGGACGCGTCTGAGACGGGAGTAGGCGCCCTTCTGTCTCAGCGTAGAACACCAGAGGGTCCTCTGCTTCCTTGTGGGTTTTACTCCCGGAAACTGTCTTCCGCGGAGTGCAACTATCAGATTGGTGACAGGGAGTTATTGGCCATCGTGCAGGCCCTTAAAGAATGGAGGCACTTGCTCGAGGGTTCGGTGGTTCCGGTCCTCATCCTGACGGACCACAAGAATCTGACCTACCTTTCTGAGGCCAAGAGATTGACACCACGTCAGGCCAGATGGGCTCTGTTCTTGTCACGTTTTAATTACGTGGTCTCCTACCTACCCGGTTCCAAGAACATCAGGGCGGATGCCTTATCAAGGCAGTACTCCGACCTGTCCAGGGAGGAGTCGATTCCGACTTTGGTCATACCTCCGAATCAGATCCTGGCCGCCATTCGCACCAGCCTGACCTCTCCCCTGGGTGAGCAGATTTTGGCGGCTCAATCTGGTGCTCCCTCTGGGAGACCCAACGGCAGATGTTTTGTGCCTGAGGAGTTGCGCACTCGGTTGTTGCGAACCTACCATAACTCCAAGACCGCGGGGCATCCTGGAAAGAATCAGCTGTCCTGGGCTGTTTCACGTCTGTTCTGGTGGCCTTCCCTACGTTCCGACATCGCCGCATATGTAGCGGCATGCTCCGTTTGTGCCCAGAGTAAGTCCCCTCGGCACCTTCCGTTGGGCCTTCTGCAACCCATAGCCACCGGGGAGCGCCCATGGTCACACCTGGGGATGGATTTCATTGTGGACCTCCCTGCATCTCGAGGCCATACGGTCATTCTCATGATTGTGGATCGGTTTTCCAAAATGTGCCACTGTGTTCCTCTCAAGAAGTTACTCTCTGCACAGGAGTTGGCCACGATTTTTGCCAGGGAGGTTTTCCGGTTGCACGGTTTGCCCAAGGAGATTGTGTCGGATCGGGGGAGTCAGTTTGTGTCCAGGTTCTGGCGCGCCTTTTGCTCCCAGTTGGGGATTCATCTCTCCTTCTCCTCGGCCTACCACCCTCAGTCCAATGGGGCCGCAGAACGATCCAATCAGGCCTTGGAGCAATTCCTTCATTGCTATGTCTCCGATCACCAAGACAATTGGGTTGACCTCCTGCCTTGGGCTGAGTTTGCCAGGAACACGGCGGTGAACTCTTCCTCTGGGACGTCTCCCTTCATGGCCAATTATGGGTTCCAACCTGCCGTGTTACCGGAGGTATTCTCTCCCCAGGATATTCCGGCTGTGGAGGATCACCTTTCCGTCCTACGTGCTTCTTGGGTACAGATCCAGAAGTCCCTTGAGGTCTCTGCACAGCGCCAGAAACTCCAGGCTGATCGCAGACGAGCGCCTGCTCTTTCCTACCAGGCTGGAGACCGTGTATGGTTGTCCACCCGCAACCTCAACCTTCGAGTGCCCACTCCCAAGCTGGCGACTCGCTTTGTTGGTCCCTTCCGAGTGCTTCGCATGGGTAAACCCGGTAGCCTATGCCCTTGCGCTTCCTCCTGGCATACGGATCTCCAACGTGTTTCATGTCTCCCTGTTGAAGCCACTGGTGTGTAATCGTTTCACTTCCTCGGTTCCTCGGCCTCGTCCGGTCCAAGTGGGCAATCGTGAGGAGTATGAGGTGAGCAATATCCTGGACTCACGCCTGGTCCGCGGTCGGGTGCAGTTTTTGGTTCATTGGCGTGGTTATGGTCCAGAGGAGCGTTCCTGGGTTTCCTCCGCAGATGTCCATGCTCCTGCCTTGCTCCGTGCCTTCCACGCACGCTTCCCTCAGAAACCGTTCTTTACTCCGCGGAGGAGGGGCCCTTGAGGGGGAGGTACTGTCATGGTCTTACCTTCTTGCTGTTCTCCTTCGTTTGACATGTGCTGGCGGCCATCTTGGTTTCTGGGTTTCTTGTAGCCTCCTACTCTGCGGCTCCTCCTTCCCACTGGGAGGAGCTGGATGCCTAGCTCATATATATAGGAGGTCTGTGGCTTCAGTTCCTTGCTTGGTCCTCCTGTGTTCACATGCTTCTAAGACTGCTGCTGCTTCTGGTTCCTGATCCTGGCTTCGTCTGATTACCCTGCTGGTTCCTGATCCTGGCTTCGTCTGACTACCCTGCTGGTTCCTGATCCTGGCTTCGTCTGACTACTCTCCTGGCTCCTGACCTCTGGCTTCGCAAAGACTCTGCTTCGGTTTTGCCATCCGTTTGGACTTTTGCTTTACAGCTTGATTTTCAATAAAGCCTTCTTATTTTCACTTATCTGTTGTTGTACGTCTGGTTCATGGTTCCGTGACACATATCCAACTCTCAGGACTTCATCACCGTGTACAGCCTGTTATATACTATATATATATTAATAGATGTTTAATGGAGGGATAGAGTATATGAGGATATATAGATGAGAGACAGGCTATTGTATGGTGAGCACTAGAAGTAGTATAGGAGAGTTGCAGGTGATGGTAAGCAGATAGGTTCTGATGTCAAGTATAGTGCAGATGGTCAGAGGACACAGATGGAGTATACTTTAGACAGAGTAACCTAGTGCAAGGATAGTTCAAGGTAGTCCCAAGAGCTAACAGTCTTATGCAGATGATAGTGAATAGATAGATACAGATAGTCTTGGTAATTGCAGTAGATGACAGTAGGAGATTGGTTAGTAAGAATCCCCTGCGGGGTACTTATCACTTAGATAGGTTAGGAATAACAGTGTCCATTGGAGAGGGGTGATCCCGTAGCGGGATACGGATCACCAGCAAGTTTCCGGCTTTAGTTCAGCAAGGAAGGTATGTCAGCAGCTCAGGCGTAGGTGCGATGAACATGTGAGTTTGAACGAGCAATGAGTGAGAGCAAACCGGCGATTGAAATAGCCGCTCATAGCGGCGCTTGGCAGTGATGTCATCCGGTCTTAAAGGTGTATGCGTCCTTTGTTATACAAGATGGGACGCAAGGAGAGGAGAAATATAGGAACAAGGGTACCATAGGTACCGAAACATTACAACAGCGTGGCAGACCGAGGCTCAGCAGGCACTGGATCAGCAAGCACTGGGTCAGCAGGCACCGGAACAGCAAGCACTGGGTCAGCGGGCACTGGAACAGCAAGCAATGGGTCAGCAGGCACAGGATCAGCAAGCTGGGTAGTGGTCACCGGAACAGCCGGCACTGGATCAGCTGGCACTGGATCAGCGGGCTGAGTAAGAGACACTGGATCAGCAAGCACCGGAACTGCGGGCACCAGAACAGCAGGCTCAGTAGGAGGTACCGGATCAGCGGGCACCAGAACAGTGGGCACTGGACCAGCAGGCTCTGTAAGAGGCACCAGATCAGCGGGTACCGGAACAGTGGGCACTGGATCAGCAGGCTCAGTAGGAGGCACCAGATCAGCGGGCACTGGAACAGCAGGCATCAGAACAGAGGGCACTGGATCAGCAGGCTCAGTAGGAGGCACCGGATCAGTGGGCACTGGATCAGCAGGCTAAGTAGGAGGCACCAGATCAACAGGCACTGGAACAGCAGGCATCAGAACAGCGGGCACTGGATCAGCAGGCTCAGTAGGAGGCACCAGATCAGCGAGCACTGGAACAGCAGGCATCAGAACAGCAGGCACTGGATCAGCAGGCTCAGTAGGAGGCACCAGATCAGCGAGCACTGGAACAGCAGGCATCAGAACAGCAGGCACTGGATCAGTGTAATGTTCTGGTACCTTTGGGTACCCTAATTACTCTTTCATAAGTGTATGCGCCCCACCATTCTCTTTTGGTAAGGTGCGCATACACCTTTAAGACTGATGCTGTCATCACTGAGCGCCGGACTGGATGGCTATTTAGATCGCCGGCTCTCACTCACAAACTGCTTTGTGCCTTGATGCTAACCTGTCTTGAAGCTCTCATGCTTGCAAGCATACCTCGCTGTCGGAACCACGCTGCGCTGATCCCTGTATCCCGCTACCGGATCATCCGCTCTTGCCGAACCTCTCCTCTGCTACATTGCTATTAGTGATAAGTACCCCACAGGGGAAACCTCTATAACTTTCATACTAAAGCTTACACTATCTAGCTCTGCATACTAAGGACTATTACTACATCTGCATTATCTAAGATTGCTAGCTCTTGAGCCTACTACCACCTGTTCTTGCACTGGGTTGATCTCTCTTGTATGTCCACCTGCTACTCTGTCATCTGCTACCATACATGATTGCTAAACCTATCTGCATCCCATCTGCTACTATCTAACTTTCAAGAACATTTCCTTTCAAGTGTCTGTCATCTACCATCTCTACCCAACCTGTCTCTTCAGCCTATCATCACTGTGTTACTATATACATAAGTCACTCTAGGAAACATCTTATTGAGTGTGTGTATTTACTTGCTGAATTGAGATCATCCACACATGATGAGTCATTGAGAGTTGGGAATGGTGTCTCAGCGTTTCTCTACATGACTACTGAAGTGGAATATTTCTGCAGCTGAAAATCCACATCATACATAAAACGCAGGAGCGTTACAATCAGCAGGCTCAGTAGGAGGCACCAGAGCAGTGGACATTGGATCAGCAGGCTCAGTAGGAGGCACCAGATCAGCGAGCACTGGAACAGCAGGCATCAGAACAGCAGGCACTGGATCAGCAGGCTCAGTAGGAGGCACCGGATCAGTGGACACTGGATCAGCAGGCTCAGTAGGAGGCACCAGATCAGCGAGCACTGGAACAGCAGGCATTGGATCAGCAGGCTCAGTAGGAGGCACCGGATCAGTGGACACTGGATCAGCAGGCTCAGTAGGAGGCACCAGATCAGCGGGCACTGGAACAGCAGGCATCAGAACAGCGGGCACCGGAACAGCGGGCACTGGGACAGCAAGCTGAGAAACAGGCAACGGATCAGCAGGCTGGGTAGTGGTCACTGGAACAACGGGCACCGGATCAGCGGGCACCGGAACAGCAGGCACCAGAACAGCAGGCACTGGGTCAGCACGCTCAGTAGGAGGCACCGGATCAGCGGGCACCAGAACAGCGGGCACTGGATCAGCAGGCATCAGCACAGCAGGCTGGGTAGTGGTCACCGTAACAACAGGGACCGGATCAGCAGGCACCAGAACAGCAAGCACTGGGTCAGCGGGCACCGGAACAGCAAGCACCAGAACAGCAAGCACTGGGTCAGCAGGCTCAGTAGGAGGCACCGGATCAGCAGGCACCAGAACAGCAGGCACAGGATCAGCAGGCATCAGAACAGCGGGCATCGGAACAGCGGGCACATGGACAGCAGGCTGAGAAACAGGTATAATTGTATGTGTTGGGAAAAATCTCCTTTTCTTTTTAGGTTTAGATGCAGGAATCTTGCTAGAGATCGCAGGGCTATGAATAGATTGTGAAGTAGATGGAAGCAAAATGGCAGTATTGGGAGATGGTGGAAAAGGAGAGACAGTTACAGAGGAGAATTTCTGAGAGGTTGCTAGGGGCAACAGAGTAGTAGAGGAAGTGTTTACAGGGTTAAATGCAGGAAAAGTGCAACTCATTAATCCAGGGTATGAACAAGCAGTCGAAAGCAAACCATACCTAACTGCAGCTGTGGTTGCTATGGGTAACGGAGATGAGAAACTTTGAGAAAACTTGTCTCCAGAGGCAGAAGTGGTTTGGTGGGAGTTAGCTGATGCTAAATTGGAAAGATCTGACCAGGTTTGCAGTAAGGGCTGATCAAAACTCAATTTACAACCCCCTTGTCTGATTAGAAAATATACAGCATTCATACAATCCAACAGGGCCTCTGGAGAATACACTGAATAATGTTCAATAAAATAGGGTTTATCATCTTCCAAGAGCCACACAAGAGATACCACCTGAGAGACACTAAAAGGAGGAGAATAATCATCACCACCCTTAGGGGTACTAGATAAAGCCAACTCTGCACAGAGCTGAATATGTGGCTGAATCTCTTTGAACAAAACTCTGCCTTGGTCAACAAACGAGTGGGCCAGACGGATGCATTCCAACAACTGCTCGCTAGTGTAAGTTTTCAAAATCTGGCGGCAATATTCCCTGTCTTATATTACAAGCAGAGAAAAATAAAAGACCTCCTTTGACTGCATCTTGCAACAACCAGAAAATTCCCAATTCCCAGGTGCAACCGGTCTGATCGTTAGTGGCTTCAGTATTCTGTCAGGGATACCACATGCAGGCATCCAGCAAGGGTGATCAGATCAGTTGGCTGCACCAAGGAATCAGGACCCAGATGGATAAAGATGTAAATAAGTTTATTAAGCAAAACGACATACTCCAATACCAACACCAGTAGACCATAAACAAGTAAACAAAATATAAATGATAACAGTACAAAACCCCAATAGAACCTAACAACCTATATACAAAAGGATGGAGCAAACAATAGCAGGACAAGACAGGGACAGGAAACAAGGAAAGCAGAGAGCCAGGAACAGGAAGCAGGGAACAGGACTCAGGATCAGAATACAGGTTTCAGGATGCAGGTTTCAGGATCAGAATACAGGTTTCAGGATGCAGGTTTCAGGATCAGGCTCAGACTCAGACAGGGACAAGGCTAGCAGAGAAAATACTGAAGCACTGAGACTCAGTGAAGGGCGGGCTTATATTCCCTCAGCAGTCTTCCTCAGGTGCAGCTTAATTAAAAGAACAGTCAGCTGCTGGGAGACACCCGCTGGTGGGCCCTCGAACTGCGCCCCTCAGTTCCAGGAACAACAGTGCCACCAGCAGGTGACCCACGTAATGACACTGATCCTGACAGTTTCTTTAATATGGAATTACAAGAAGGTCCTACATTGCCTGCTGCAATTTAATTGCGTTTATATCATGAAGCAAACAGCAGTGGCAACCCACCTAACAAGAGATGTAAAATTCTACAGAACCTACATAGCCCTACAAAACAGACAGACAGTGCACAGCCCACAAGGGCTTTGCTGCTTAACTGAAGATAAGAAACAGGAACATTTATTCAGGGAAAAGACATAAGAGCATACCATAGCTACAGCAACAAACCTATAAATATTGCCATCTACTGGTTGAAGAATACATCTCTACTAAATACTGATGTACAGTAGTTGTTTCACAAAATAAAATTCTGTATTCCAACAGTGGGCAAGAACAGAAACAAGAGTTCTAACAAGAGTACTCTTCAATCATGCTCCTCATGCAGCTGAGACAAAAAATTATTTTTTCCCCGTCCGCTTGCTCTAAATTACCTGAAAAACAATTGGATAATTACAATTTTTTTTTTGATTCACTTGTTTTTAAAGAAAATATACTTACCTTCCTTCCTCTTCCTCCCTCTGCGGACACGGCTACCGACATCACTTCCTCCTTGCATTGACTCCTGGGAGATGAGCGTCATCGATCCCAGGAATCAATGCGCTTGCACCGGCCCTGCTCGTCACTTCCGGAAGCAGAAGCTGTGCAGGGATGACGCGCCTGCACCGGAAGTGACAAGCAGGGCCGGTGCAGGGCATTCTGGGACTCCGACGTCACTGAAGAGGACACCGAAGAGGACGTTCCGGCTTCAGCTGCCCACACCTGAGATGACAGCACTGGACAAGACATTTTCAAGGTAAGTATTTCTTCTAAAAGGTGAGTGAAACAGGGGACAGTTCAGAGGCTATTGTTGCTTAAATGCACTAGCCCTGACTGTCCCGGGGGTATTTTTATCTAAAAAAACTTTTTCAGGGTGAAACTCCGCTTTAAGTTAATTAACTCTTTAAAGCGACTTTGTCACTGTCAGGGCTAAGTGACAGGTTCCATGAAAAAAGACTTAATACCCACTGTTAATTACCTTCCCTATGCCTTTTTTTTTTTTTTTGTATCTATGTGAATAAGCACCTGTCACTTTATTCACCTTCATTTGATGTATTGCAAGCTTAGTATATAGATTTACACATTTTTTATGGTATTAGCACGAGAGCACTTTACGCATATTGTATGATGTACTGGAAGTATATACACCTTTATTGTTTTTGCATTGATTGTAGGTCACTATTTCATATTTAAAACTATATTTTTTATTGATTGTAAACACATTACAGAGATAATTTTGAGTTTAACACTACTATAATACTGTTTCACTATTTTAAAGAGATTCCTTCTCCCTGAAGCGCGATACCTCCCCCCTCCATTCCCTATGCCTTGTTCCTCCATCAGATTCCAGACCCTGTATAAGATCTATGTTGGATAACATTCAAATCTACACAGGGTTAATGTCCGCTTCCCCTCCTTCCTGCCTGCAGACTGTATGTTTCAGGAATCCCCCATGCCTGGAAGCACCAAATATTTCACAGATGCTCCAACAAAGCAATGGAGTGTCTGGATGGGGAGCATGGTAAAGCTGAGTATCAGTTGGTAGGTGGTTGTTGTAAGAGAATCTGTTACATTGTCCAGAAAGGATCGAAGTGACAGACTATCGTTAAAATATTAGCCTTTTAGAATATAGAGAAGAAAATGTATTACCAGAATTCTGGAAATCCATGTAGAAGCAGCATTAGTGGTTTCCCTCGTTCGCCTGCAGCAACATAGTGGAATCGTAATCCAGAATCCTGTGGATGCAATTAAAATTCAAGCATGAAGTAAGATCTGTGAGAGATATTAGCATCAATTCACAAAGCCATGAGAGATATTTCACATGTACATGTTATTTTATCTTAAAATAAATGAAAAAGTAGTACAGGTGGCTCAGGTACCTGCCTGGCTTTACTCCCCCCTAGCTGCACGTGTGAACAAGCCCCAAGGGTCCTTTCAAACAAGTGACATCCAACCTGATCAGCAAGGGATCAATGACGTTTGTGACATCTTTGTTTGTTTTTCCTGAATCTTATTAGGTTGTGAAAAAGGATGTGCATCTATTTGCATCCTTTTACCTCCAATCCATCATGTTTAGGTCCAAAAAAAAGCAGAAAACGATGCAAACCTTTTTGTTGTTTTATTCGGACCTACTCAGACTCATAGGTAGCCAGATGTAAATGGATGCTTTCATTCACATCCACTTGAAAAACTGTCAGGCTGATCTGATCAGAACACTCATCCGTAAGGACCTCAACACAAACCAAAGAACAATATGTAAGAAGAAAGAATATACAGAACCACTATAAATTCCCTTTTATCAGATTCTTTGATCTCAATGCACTGAAAGGCACATGACCTGATGTCACTTCAGCATAGCCACAAAGAGTCTGCTGCAGAGAGAAGAAAGAAGAAGGGCTAAATGCTTTCCTAGCCAGAGTCTTCTCCTCTCTGTGTGTCACTGTTCCCACATGCTGTAAAGAAGAAATGTTCCCCAACATCCAGGGGTCCTCTGAGACATATTTATATGTAGGACAAACAGGACTTGGGATTTCCTCCGGCTGCCATGCAGGTCTGGGCACTGCTCTCTATCTATCTATCTATCTATCTATCTATCTATCTATCTATCTATCTATCTATCTATCTATCTATCTATCTATCTATCTATCTATCTATCTATCTATCTATCTATCTATCTATCTATCTATCTATCTATCTATCTATCTATCTATCTATCTATCTATCTATCTATCTATCTATCTATCTATCTATCTATCTATCTATCTATCTATCTATCTATCTATCTATCTATCATTACATGTGTTTGTACTAGGGCAGTGAATGGGGTACGTACATAAAGTTGCCCTTATACAGGGGCCCTTTAGGTGACTACCCGTCACTGTTCCAGACTGCTTCTGAAAGCAGACATCAAAAATAAGGATCAGAGGGCAATTTGCACTGAACACGCTGCTCTTAAATTTTGTAAACCATCATCATTACAGCAGCTGTTGAAACATTTATTATCTATATTACACTGAAGAAAGTACAGTACGTTTTCACACCATTGCGTTGAAAGAAAAAAAAAGGAAATGTATTATTGCACTACGACCCTGTTTACATCTGAGCATTTTTAAAAAGCGATTTCCGGTGTGATTTGACGTTTTAGCAGAATTTCCACCATTTTTGCCTTTTACACAGTTTTTTTTTTAAATGAAGAACATAAATTCTGGAGTAAAAATAGTCATATTGTATCCTTATCTGTACAGAACAACTACGATTTCCATTATATCCACTTACCGACCGCCCTATAGAGGTTTTACTGCTACAGGGCGGCCGCACTGTGAAGGCTCACATATGAATACGATCAGGCCTGAGCAGGCCTCACACTTCTCTTGAGCGTTAAAACACAGTTCTTGAGAGAAAAATTACATTTTCACAAATTTTCTTCGGCGGTTGCTGTTAGCAACCATTCCGGTAACCCAGGGCGATATCCCAGACAAGCCCCCAAATGTAGCACTGCCCCCTAGAGGGCTACTGAAAATTACACTTCTTTGGTCCCCTGGGTTACCATAAGCGAAAATCTGTAGACGCTTGACTCAGACAATAAACCATCCAGGGGATTTTTATTTTTTTTTTGTGTTTTATTTAGAACTGGGATGGGAGAAGGGATGAGTGGGATACTCCAACTATGAACTATGCACAAATCTTGAGGACAACTAGATGTAGAGTGCGGCAAGGCCGCTGCTTCACCTTGCCACTGAAGTGAAGATAAAGAATATGATCCTGACTTCGTTTCTCTTCAGGGTCCTAACTTGGCACCTCCTTTCTCACTTGCTGTGCGTGCTAGCCCCTGTCCACTGACTCTCCACTGGAGTGGTCCCCTTTCTGGGCAGACATCTGGCAAGTGGCAAGCTTCCCGGTACTCACGGACACTGTTTTTCCCAAGGTTGCTCTGCCTTCAACTCCGCTTGCCAGCATCCACTGGACCTCCTGGCTCAGCACCACACTTCTGGCTCACTAGGCTGACCACGCCTGTGACCACCTTCCATACAGACAGGAGGAGATACAGCTGTCAACCTCTACACAAAATTGCCGTGCAATATAGGCCCTTACCCCTGTTGAAGACTAGTAAAAAACATTGGGATAGAAAAGACGGGGCTTTGCGGGCCAGTGGGAGTAGAAGGATCAGAGACAACACTAATTATAAAACCAAAAATACATTTTATTGATATAAAGAGTAAAAAACAAGCATGGGCTACCATGCATGTATGATAGCAACAGACTAACATACAGAAGTAAAATCAAAACATATAACGTCACTGTTAATATAGAAACATATCCCGTGAAGGGATTAAAGCCAAAAACAAAGCCTGTGTAAGGTGGAAGATGGGTCTCAAGCTGGATTCGGTCACGGTAGGTCCCCAGCAAGCCGACGCGTTTCGCTCAAGGCTTCCTCGGGGCCTGAGAGACCATAACAGACCGATGTTTCCTTCTTAGCAGTGACTTGTGTTAAGCGACAGGGCTGTAGCGATACATATGCCGTTCTGAAGATATTGCTTCCATATTCACTATACAGAATCTAAATGGACATCAAAGATATATTATTCTTGCACTGAGTCCGATATATTGGGTCCCGACTGGGTCATCAGAGTTAAGGCTTCTGGGGATAGTTCCACTGTGGCCTCTTGGGGTAGAGTCACCCCTCAGCAGGTGGATGTCCTCTTCCTGATTTATTCGTCCTTATATGCACATTCACTCCCAGATACAATAAATCTAGTATTTATATTGCAATAATTTTATCCGGGCGCAAAGCACCTTTCTCTGTGCAATTTGTAAGAGGTATGTTCCCAGGGTACGGATCAAAAGATGACGGCCGCGTTGACCTGTCCTCAGGCTGAAGGGTACTCCAGGCAGGGAAAATGGACTTATACAAACATATATTCCAATTATATGGACCACATGGTCCTGGGCTATCCAAGCCCTCTATATTTTGTGCGCTACACCACCTGCCTTACTGTCAACCTCCTCCTGGGACCTGGCTTCCTGCCCAAAGACACCCTGTCACATTTTCCCTTGGCTTTTATAACATATTCCAGGATGCACCACTGTTTGTGCCAACCCACTGGGATAGTTACAAAAGGCTGTGTGTCACTGGCTGGGTTTCCTCCACTGCCCAACAGGCTCCCCTATTAGATACAGTGGGGACACTCCCTCAGACCAGATGAATCACACATGGACACATGCAACAGGCAAAACTACAAATCAGGCTCCCCTGATAAGCAGATGGAGATACTAGGCTTTACTTACCTAGCACCTACCTAGGAGGGTGCTACATAAACAAGGCAGATCGCCGTTCTGTCAGTAAGGAAGGCATTGATCCTGTGTTTCTGCAAAGCAGGGGGATGTGGATATATGCCTTCTTCTAGTAAAAGTACCTCACACACTACATTAAAACACCAGCTAGGCACACAGTTAGCCCTTTGACTGCCCCTGATGTTAACCCCCTTCCCAGCCAGTGTCTTCAGAACAGTGACAGTGCATATTTTTAGCACTGATCACTGTAATAATGTCAATGGTCCCCAAAAAAGTGTCAAAAGTGTCAGTTAGGGGTTTATTTACTACAGCTAGACAGTGCAAAATTTGTCACAATTCTGCATAGAAACCAATCAGCTTTCAGGTTTTTTTGCCAATGCTTAAAGTGGTTGTTAATCCACTACTATAAAATAATCTAATCCCCTCTGTAATATAACACTAAGTTCTCCTGTGCCTGTCTTATAGAAAAAATATGCAATCTTTATCTATTTGAGAGCGTCTCCCAGCGATCAGCTAAATCCTCGGCTCTCTTCTCTGCCTGGCTGACAGCTCCAGGGAGCGGGCCAGAGCACTGCAGCTGACGTCAGCCCGAGAGGAGGGGAAGAGAGGAGAGAGAGCCGAGCGGTCATGTGATCGCTGGGACCCGCTGTGATATAGGTACAGATTGGCATATTTTTTCTATAAAACAGGCACGGGAGCACTTAGTGGTATTATACAGAGGGGATGGAATTATTTTATAATAAATATGAGAGCAGAAGGAGTGGAGGGGCGGGCTCTGACACAGCAGACAGGCAGGGAGGGGAGGGGAAAGGAGGACACAGGAGACACAGAGCAGGGCTGTGGATGACGGAGCTACGTACACTGACCACGGTGTCAGGGCTCAGCAGCCATGATATACCGTGGTCAGTGTACAGAGATGAGGGTAGAAACTGGAAGGATTAGCCCGGTTTTTTAGGTGTTACAGGGGACCAAATGACACAGCACAAGCGCTGTGCTGTATAACATGCTTTAAGGAAACAGTACTAGTTTTTTTTTTTTAGGGTAACAAATTCTTAAATTGGACAACCTGAGGTTAGAAGCTGATTGGTTTCTATGCACTCTCTAGCTTTAATGAATTATCCCCTTAGTGTGCAATTTGTCCTGCTATAAGTCGCTGATCGCAGTCATTACTAGCAGAAAAAAAAAATCAAGAAATATATCCCCTAGTTTGTAGATACTATAAACCAATCAATATACGCTTATTGGGATTTTTTTTACCAAAAAATGTAGCAGAATTCATATTGGCCTAAACTGATGAAGATATTTGATTTTTTACATTTTTTTTAGCAGAAAGTAAAAAATATTGTTTTTTTTTATCAAAATTGTCGGTCAATTTATGTTTATAGCGCAAAAAATAAAAAATGCAGAGGTGATTAACCACTTGACTGTACCACAGTTGACTGTACTTCGGCAAAGTGATCCGTTATCGTCTGGCGACGTAGACCTACGTCACCAGACAATCCCCTCTCTCGGCGGCGCGCGCGCGCCGCCGGAGGCTCGCTCCCGCTGTATTCAGTTACAGCGGGAGTCGGGCATGGGGAGGAGAGGCGGTGATCACCGCTGCTCTTCCCCGATCGTCGGGGATCTAGTGTGGAAATCCGCCCGCTTGTGTAAACAAAGCGGGCGGATCTCCTAAGTGACAGGCAGGGTCAGATTGCAGGGTTGAATATATTGGATATTTTTTAACTGTCAAAGTAGAAAAATATTGTTATTTTTTCAAAATTTTCGCATTTTTTTATTAATATCGCAAAAAATAAAAAGCGCAGAGGTGATCAAATACCACCAAAGAAAGCTCTGTTTGTGGGAAAAAAAGGACGTAATTTCGTTTGGGTACGGCATTGCATGACCGCGCAATTGTCAGTTAAAGTCGCACAGTGCCGAATCGCAAAAAGTGGCCTGGACGTAAGACAGCAAAATCCTCCGGTTGTAAAGTGGTTAAATACCACCAAAAGAAAACTCTATTAGTGGGTAAAAAAGGACAAACACTTTATTTGGGTACAGTGTCGTACGACCATGCAATTGTTAGGTAAAGTAAAGCAGTGCCGTATCACAAAACATGGCCTGGTCAGGAAGGGGGTAAATCTTCCGGAGCTGAAGTAGATATTCAGTGGTATCCATTTACACCTGAGCATGGTGTTGCGTGAAGCTTGTTGCTCAATGTATGTGAGCCAGCTGTGCCCGTTCCTTCTCCTGCCTGGTTCTTCAATGGGAACTGGAGGGACAGAGCAAAGAGCAATAACTGACAGTCATCGCTCTCTGTTCTGGAAAGACTGAGAACTGAGCTATCAGCAGTCATGTGATTGTTTAGTTCTTGGGCTAAAGCCCCGTACACACGTACCGATGGTCGGCTTACAAATGTTCCTCTTTTCTCCCCGGGATGTCGGTGTCTGCTGAAAAGTGCAAAGACAGCACAAGGACAGCACAAGAATTTTGTCCGCCGACTGCAGAAGTGATGTCATGTAATGGTTAACTTTCCCTGTGTTTTCTATTTTCTGAGCATGCCCAGTCTTGCAAATCTGCGGTCTGTCGGCCGAATTGTGTACTGACAGGCGAACAATCGTCCGTTCTGGTGTCGGCATACAAATATTTTCATGTTTGCACGAAAGACTTTTGTCCGCGGATTGTGCGCAGACATCTGTCGGAGGCACCATACTAACACGCGTACAATCGGCAGATCCTTCGTCCACCGACGTTTGTATGCCGACGATCGGTACGTGTGTACGGGCCTTAAGGATTGGGACAGCTGCAGCAACACACCAATGCTGCAGCATGGTGGTCAGTATGTATGTTTGTTTGTTATTTTAGTCACCCCAAACATAGTGGTGTCTGCTGAGGACATTAAAATGCATGGTATACCAGTGCAATGCTGCATGTTTATTAATCATCCTACAGCAGCCTTTTTTCAGCCTTTTTAACAGGAAGGAACTCTTGAAATAACTTTCCAGGCTCAGGGAACCTCTGCTAATAAAAGGTTCACAGTACATGAGTGTGATGTAGATGATGATGAAGAAGAATGTTTCTTAACCACTTCTTGACCGCCTGTCGCAGATATTTGGCAGGGCGGCTCGGCTGCAAAAAATCACATACATGTACGTTATTTTGTGCATTAGATTGGACACAGCGGGAGCCAATCAGCGTGACCAGCGGCCGCAATGGCTATCCGGACCCACCCAACGTTCGGAATGACAGTACAATGGTCTGCCTATGTAAATAACGCAGACCGCTGTTTGTTCAGGGAGGAAAAGCTAAGCTGAAACACAGATCTCTCTTTTTCTCTAGTGCCTCCAATCCCCCCCACAGTTAGAAAGCACTCCCTAGGAGGACACTTAACCCCTTGATTGCCCCTGATGTTAACCCCTTCCCTGCCAGTGTCATTTATACAGTAACAGTGCATTTTTTTTTTTAGCACTGATCACTGTATTGGTGTCACTGGTCCCCAAAAACTGTAACTTAGTGTCGGATTTGTCTGCCGCAATGTCGCAGTCCCGCTAAAAAAAAATCACTGAATGCTGCTTTTGATAGTAAAAACAATAAAAAATAAATAAAAAGTCCATCAATGTATCACATGGTTTGTAGATGCTATAACTTTTGCACAAACCAATCAATTTACACTTAATTAGGATTTTTTCCCCCAAAAATATGTAGCAGAATAAATATTGGCCTAAATTGATGAAAATTTAGATTTTTTTAAATTTTTTATTGGCTATGTTTTATAGCAGAAAGAAATAGTTCTTTTTTTGTTTATAGCGCAAAAAATAAAAACCGCAGAGGTGATCAAATACCACCAAAAGAAAGCTCTATTTGTGAGAAGAAAAAGACATAAATTTTATTGGGTAAAGCTTCGCACGAGCATGCAATTAAAGTAACGCAGGACCGTATCGCAAAAATGAAGGGCTGAAGTGGTTAAATTGGGAAGGCCCACCCTCCTTACAGATAGCTAAAAAGATCATTGTTGATAGTGGTTACTCCTCTGAGAGACACAAGTTACCCATTGCTCAAAGAACCCCTAGAAACCACTAAGGAACCCTGTTTGAGAAAGGTTGTTCGACACAGTCTAGTGTGTGGTCAACATCACATCCGCTTCTTTTTTTTTTTATGGAGTGTATATTTTTTGGGCAAGAAAACTCTATCACCTGCCTGCTAGTAATTTTAAGTGTAATATGGACAGCATGGTGGTTATTGTTCTTGGATTGCAGCATTGGGTTGATTCTTGCGGTTGACTCTATCTGTATGGACTTTCAATGTTCTTTGTTTCAACATAAGTTTTCTCCTTAAAGCACTTTGGTGGGTTCGTTGACATCCAACAGCTTGACCTAACCTCTAGAGCAGGGTTTCTCAACCAATTTTCCGTGGAACCCTAGGGTTCCTCCTAAGGTTGCTAGGGTTCCTTGAGAACTGGACAATTTCTGCCTCTCAGATGAGTTCCCAATGCCACCATTGTTCCTTTTAGCTATCTGTAAGGGGGTAATTCTTCCCAATGATGACAAGAGTAAGGACCATTCTTTCCACTGACCATCACACTAATGTACCATGAGTTGTAGATTTTTAATTTTAAGCAGGGGTTTCCCGAGACCAGAAATGTATTTCAAGGGTTCCTCTCTGTTGAAAAGGTTGAGAAAGGCATTTGTATGACTGTGGGACAGGACAGTTTGGGACAAGCGATGATGTAAATGAGTTCCGACTTAGAGGAAGATGGCATAATGTAATTTTAAGAGCTATTAATGGGATCTCCCAAACAGGCACTGGAGAGTTGCAAAGGCCAGGGGGGAACCAAATCCTGGAAATATCTGTTTTAGATGACTCTTCCCTCTAACTTTCAGTTTTAGCTTCAATGGAAATGAAACATTATTATTTTTGTTACACCATTGCATATTTAAACAACTCAAATTGCTAGTTATGTCTTTTAATAATGGTTCTACCCCAGAAACTATGAATCTGTCTTATCCTGAAGATGGCTCTGTATAATTTATGGGAATATGATAAAAAGATTAATTCATTCTTTTTACTATATTAAAATGTAGGTCAGATCCCAATTGCGATTCTGAAAGAGTGGGAAGTGGTAGAAGCCTCCAGGCTAAAGTGCTGTGCTTTGAAGTTGGAAGTACATGAGGGAGAAGTGTACATGTGACCTGCATACAAACCACACTCTGAAAAGCTCTACCGTACAGATTGCAAAGAACTGGAAAAGTTAAAATACCCCATTTTACACTCTCATCATCTGAAAACTAGGGGCGCTTAAAGATTTTGAGATTTCTGTTACATGAACGGCACCCCCTAATGGTGACCTAATGTAATTGCATATTAAAAGCAGTGTAACCCCCAAACAAAAATTTACAATTTTGCAGCTTACAAATACTTAAATGTGGTGGCTGCATTTATTTTATTTTTTTTAGGCGTATTTTTATTCATTTTCACCAATTGATCCAGTCTTAGCGTGTCTCCACTCTGGATGGAGGAGCAAGGGAGACACCCTTGAACAGAAGCATTGTCAATCTGAGAAGAAGATAGTGTTATGGCGCTTTTCCACTGCATGGAACCGAACGGTTCGGCTCTCTTTTGTGCTTTTCCACTGCTGGTACCGCATGGTATAGTGTAGGAACGGTTCGGTACGGTACGGCGGCGCTTTTCCACTGCATGGAACCGAACGGTACAGCTCTCAAAAACAGTACCTACTCGATTGTGGTTCCAACAGGTACCATACCCGGTACCATATCCCACAATCCTTTGCATGCAGTCACTACTAGCCACTGATTGGTCAGAGAATCCCACCCACCCCGTTGTTATCCCACCCACTTAACTTTAGTACTACTTTAGTGGAAAAGCAAACCATACCGTACCGTACCGAACCGTTCCAACACCGTACCATGCGGTACCAGCAGTGGAAAAGCAAACCAGGCCAAGCAGGGCCAAGCAGGGCCGAGTAGAGCCGAGCCGGTACTTGCAGTGGAAAAGTGCCATTAGACACCCTTGAACAGCAGAGAAGATAGTGTTAAGTCAGGTACACACTGGCCAAAAACTGTCCGACTTTTGGTCAGGGTGTACAGCTGTGTCTCCTACAGAAGCCAGTCTAACGAAAAAGCACTGGAAAACCAGTGCTTGGGATACAAGTTTTACATAAATGAATAAATAAGTAATTGTAACACCCCTGTCTGTGTTAAATTGTTTTTCCTAATGCTGTAACTCCAATGAAAAAAAAATGACATCCAATAGGCACTGGGACTTTAACCCCTTCCGTACCGCGTCATGTCAAATGACGTCGGCACAAATCCTTTCTCGATCCGGGCGGACGTCATATGACGGCGCCCGGATCTCCCCGCTACTGCGCGCCCCCGGGGGCGCGCAGCGCGGCGATCGGGGGTGAGGCTCGTCCCTCGGACTGAGCCCAACCCCGATCAAGGTAAACAGCCAATGAAATTGGCTGTTTACCACGTGATCGGCTGTGTCAATCACAGCCGATCACATGAGCGGCTCCAGCGCGAGCCGCTCGTTCCTTCCTTAATGCGCGCCCCCGGGGGCGCGCAGCGCGGCGATCGGGGACGAGGCTCGTCCCTCGGACAGAGTCGATCCCCGATCTAGGTAAAGAGCCAATGAAATTGGCTCTTTACCACGTGACCGGCTGTGTCCAATCACAGCCGGTCACAAATGTCATCAGAGAACACGGTAACTAGCTGTCACCGTGTTCTCCTCCTCACACACTGATCCTGTGTGAGGAAGAGAGTGTGGTAACAGCTAGTTACCAATTACAGTGCACCCCAAACACACTGATTGCCCCCCCCCCCCAATAAAGAGCACCTGTCACTAGCCCATCAAAGTACCCGAGTACCTGTCACCAGCCCATCAGGTACTCTGATGACAGGTACTCGGGTACTCTGATGACAGGTACTCGGGTACTCTGATGACAGGTACTCGGGTACTCTGATGACAGGTACTCGGGTACTCTGATGACAGGTACTCTGATGGGCTGGTGACAGGTACTCGGGTACTCTGATGACAGGTACTCGGGTACTCTGATGACAGGTACTCTGATGGGCTGGTGACAGGTACTTGGGTACTCTGATGACAGGTACTCTGATGGGCTGGGGACAGGTACTCGGGTACTCTGATGATGGGTACTCGGGTACTCTGATGACAGGTACTCGGGTACGCTGATGACGGGTACTCGGATACTCTGATGACGGGTACTCGGGTACTCTGATGACAGGTACTCGGGTACTCTGATGACAGGTACTCGGGTACTCTGACGACAGGTACTCTGGTACTTTGAGTACCCGTCATCAGAGTACCCGAGTACCTGTCACCTACCCATCAGAGTACCCAAGTACCTGTCACCTACCCAACAGAGTACCCGAGTACCTTCCACCTGCTCATCAGAGTACCTGACACCTGAAGTACCCGAGTACTTGCCACCTGCTCATCATTACCCATCACTACTCATCAGTACTCATCAGTACTCATCAGTACCCATCAGTACCTATCACCTATTAGTATCAGTACTGATCATCCGTACCCATCATCAGTACAGTATCAGTATCACCTATCAGTATCAGTACTACTCATCAGTACCTATCACCTGCCTGTCACCTGCCCATAAGAGTACCCGAGTACCTGTCACCTGCCTATCGGAGTACTCGAGTACCTGCCACTTGCTCATCAGTACCAGAGTACCTGTCACCTGCCCAGCAAAGTACCCGAGTACCTGTCACCCTTCATACAGCCACCATGTCCAAGTCCAAAAAGGTTTATATACGTCGTCCGTTTAAACCTAAATACCGGTGTTATGGCAGCAGATAGCTGCCATAACCCTGGTATTTTTTTAAACGGTGGACGGTTGGCTTTCCGATAAGGGTGGTCCCAGCGGCGGATTCGCCGCGGGATCACCCTTCCGGGGTGGCGGAAGAGGTGCCCCCCCCTCCCGCTGCATTCTGGTCCTTTTCCCCGTTTACCGGACCCGCCGGCAGCGGGGAAAACGATCCGGTCCCAGATCCTCACAGACAGGATGTCGAGTGAGGGCAAGCTTGCCCTCACTTGACTCTATGGTCTTGGAGGACCGGAGCTACGGCAAACGTCATTGCCTAGCAACCAGTTTAAAGGTCCCTTTTTTTTTTTTCATTTTATTTAATTTTTTTTTAATTTTTTTTTTTTATTTTTTCTATCTTTTAGTGTACTTGTGAGATCTGAGGACTTTTTGACCCCAGATCTCACAAAAAAGAGGTCCTGTCGTGCCTTTTTCTATTACAAGTAATGTTTACATTTCTTGTAATAGAAATAAAAATGATCAATTTTTTTTTTTTAAAAAAAACAGTGTAAAAATAAAAAATAATAAATAAAATAAATAGTAAAAAAAAAAAAAAAAAAAATTAAAGCGCCCTGTCCCCGCGAGCTCGCGCGCAGAAGCGAACGCATACGGAAACCCCGCCCACATATGTAAACAGTGTTCAAACTACACATGTGAGGTATCATCGCGATCGTTAGAGCAAGAGCAATAATTTGAGCCCTAGACCTCCTCTGTAACTCTAAGATAGCAACCTGTAGAAATTTTTAAAATGTCGCCTATGGGGATTTTTAAGTACCAAAGTTTGTCACCATTCTGTGAGCGTGCGCAATTTTGAAGCATGACATGTTGGGTATCTATTTACTCGGCGTAACATTATCTTTCACATTATGGAAAACAATTGGGCTAACTTTACTGTTTTCTTATTTTTTAATTAAAAAAGTGATTTTTTTCCCAAAAAATTGCGTTTGGAAGACCGCTGCGCAAATACGGTGTGATAAAAAATATTGCAATAATCTCCATTTTATTCTCTAGGGTCTCTGCTAAAAAAAAATATATAATGTTTTTGGGTTCTAAGTAGTTTTCTAGCAAAAACAACTGATTTTAGCTTGTAAACACCAAATGTCAAAAATAGGCCTAGGCAAGTGGCTAGGATGCATGATGATGCTCCTTGGATGTTTAGGCCCCTCTATATGGCTAGGCTGTGAAAAAGTCTCACACATGTGGTATTGCCATACTCAGGAGGAGTGGCAGAATGTATTTTGGGGTGTCATTTTTGCTATGTACATGCTATGTGTTAGGAATATTCTATAAATTTACAACTTTGTGTAAAAAAAAAAGTTCTTATTTTTTTCCCACATTTTCCAAAAACTTGTGGAAAAAAATGACATGTTCAAAGGACCCATAATGCCTCATAGAATATACGTTGGAGTGTTTGCTTTCCAAAATGGGGTCATTTTGTGGACTTTTCCATTGTATTGATGCTCTAGGGCCTTGAAAAGTGTGATAGGTAGTAAGAAAGTTTTATGTGTATTTATGCTCCTAAAACGCCTTATGGTGCTACTTGGACGTGGAGTCTCTTTTTGTGGCCAGGCTGTGTAAAAGTCTCACACATGTGGTATCACCATACTCAGAAGGAGTAGCAGAATGAATTTTGGGGTGTCATTTTTGCTGTGTACATGCTATGTGTTAGAAATAGCTTATAAATTGACAACGTTTTGGGAAAAAAAAAGAAAAAAAAATGTTTTCTTCATTTTCCCAAGAATTTTGGTAAAAAATTATAACTTCAAAAAACTCACCATGCCTCTTACTAAATACCTTGGACTGTCTACTTTACAAAAAAGGGTCATTTGGGGGGTATTTGTACTGTCCTGACATTTCAGGGCCTCAAGAAAGGAGATAGGCCATCAGTACATCTGGTGTGATCAATTTTCAGTAATTGGTACCATAGCTTCTAGACTCAATAACTTTCACACAGACTAAATAATATACACTAATTTGGGTTAATTTTACCAGAGATATGTAGCAGTATAAATTTTGGCCCAAATGTATGAAGAAAAATTAATTTTTTGCAAAATTTTATAATAGAAACTAAAAAAAAGTGTTTTTTTTTGCAAAATTTTTGCTCTTTTTTTGCTTATATCACGGAAAAAAAAACCCCAGTTGTGATCAAATACCACCAAAAGAAAGCTCTATTTGTGTTAAAAAAATGATAAAAATTTTGTTTGGTTACAGTGTAGCATGATTGAGCAATTGTCATTCAAAGTGTGAGAGTGCTGAAAGCTGAAAATTGGTCTGGGCAGGAAGGGGGTCTAACTGCTCTGTATGGAAGCGGTTAATACAGTATAAGTTTATACAAAGTAGTAAGAGGACAAAATTATTTGAAGAGCCCACTGACTCTGGTTAGACTACTCTTGACGGACAAGTCTGGCCCCCAGAGGGTACCCCAGCAGGTTACCAGAAATAAACATGCAAACATTAAAGGAGCGCCAACCAAACGATAAAAGGGTCCAATTTAATTTATTGGTATTGTAATATTATAGGAAAAAATGACCTGGTGATGAAGTGAGTAAAACCGGAGCTGAGGAGGTTAAAAATGTCCATACATGGAAGGAGCACCAGACCAAAAGATAAGAGTCCAATTTCACTTACTGGTTTAGTGCTAAAGGCAGCCAAACGTGTTTCGGGGGTCAAAGAAACTCTCCCTTCATCGTGACTTGGGTCAAAGAAACTCTCCCTTCATCGGGACTTGGGTCAAAGAAACTCTCCCTTCATCGGGACTTCAGTTAAAAATGAGAACCTTGAATGGAGGTCTTATCTTGTGTGCTTATGCAGATGCTGACAAGTCACTCTTCTAATACAGCAATCACACAGAAAAGCTTTGAGTCCATTCAAGGTTCTCATTTTTAACTGAAGCCCTGATGAAGGGAGAGTTTCTTTGACCCCCGAAACACGTTGGCTATCTTTTAGCACAATACCAGTAAATTAAATTGGACTCTTATCTTTTGGTCTGGCGCTTCTTCCAGGTATGGACATTTTTAACCTCCTCAGCTCTGGAAGGTTTTACTCACTTCATGACCAGGTGATTTTTTGCTATTTAGCACTGTGCTAATTTAACTGGTAATTGCGCAGTTATGCAACGGTGTACCCATACAAAATTTATATAATTTTGCACGCTCCCACCCCCACTTGGCAGCGGGGAAGCTGATGCACGGGGCCGGTGGCCGAGATTGCCACTGGGTACCCGTGATCGCTCCCCGCTGAGAGACAAGGACAGGCAGCTATTGTAAACACAGCTGACCATTCTTCTCTCTGGAATGATCACAGAGTGCCTGTGATCCTTCTATATAGGATCACAGGTCTCTATAGTCATTTAAAAAGCCCAACCCCCCCCCCCAGTTAGAAATACTCCCCTAGGCTTACATTTAACCCCTTGATCACCCACTGTGTTAACCCCTTCCGTGCCAATGTCATTATTACAGTAACAATGCATATTTTTATCACTGATTACTGAAGTAATGTCACTGGTACCCCCAAAAGTGTAGAAAATGTCAGTTAGGTGTCCGATCTATCCGCCTCAATGTCGTAGTCCTGCTAAAGATCGCCGCCATTACTAGTAAAAAACAAAAAAAAACTAAAATTACCTAATTCTTTCCCCTAGTTTGTAGACGCAATAACTTTTGCGCAAACCAATCATAATACATTTATTGCGATTTTTTTCACCAAAAATATGTAGTAGAATACAAATTGGTCTAAAAGGATGAGAAACTTCGATTTTAAGATATTTTTAAAATATTTAAGATATTTTTTTTTCCAGAATTGACGCTATTTTTTTGTTTATAGCGCAAAAAATTAAAATTGCACAGGTAATCAAATACCACCAAAAGAAAGCTCTATTTGTAGGGAAAAAAGGACATCAATTTTATTTCAGTACAGCGTCGCACGACCGCACAATTTTGCGTTAAAGTAATGCAGTGCCGAATCGCAAAAATGGCCTGGTCATTAAGGGGGCAAATCCTTCTGGTCCGAAACTGGTTAAAGAGCACCTCCGTAATGACCTTTATTCTGAGTTTTTAATTTTATTTAACTTGCTTTTCCACATGCTTGGATTTCAGGCAATCACAACATGAATGTACACTATATTACCAAAAGTATTGGGACACCTGCCTTTATAGGCACATGAACTTTAATGGCATCTCAGTCTTAGTCTGGGAAGGCTGTCCAGAAGGTTTAGAAATGTGTGTCTATGGGAATGTTTGACCATTCTTCCAGAAGCACCTTAGTGAGGTTAGGCACTGATGTTGGATGAGAAGAGCTGGCTACAGTCTCTGCTTGAGTTCACCCTGTTCTATCGGGTTGTGGTCAGGACTCTGTGCAGGCCAGTCAAGTTCCTCCACCCCAGACTTGCTCATCCATGTCTTTATGGACCTTGCTTTGTGCACTGGTTTGGTGGAGGGGGTATTATAGTGTGGGGTTGTTTTTCAGGTGTTGGGCTTGGAACCTTAGTTTCAGTGAATGGAATTCTTAAGGCGTCAGCATATCAAGACATTTTGGAAAATTTCATGCTCCCAACTTTGTGGGAACAGTTTTGGGATGGCCCCTTCCTGTTCCAACATGACTGCGCACCAGTGCACAAAGCAAGGTCCATAAAGACATGGATGAGCGAATTTGGGGTGGAGGAACTTGACTGACCTGCACAGAGTCCTGACGTCAACCCGATAGGACACCTATGGGATGAATTAGAGCAGAGCAGGTTGTAAAGGCAGGCGTCCCAATACTTTTGGTAATTTAGTAGAGTGAAGAGTTAATCCACTGTATATTTATTTGCTTTTCCATTAACATATGTTCTATATTGTTTATCAATTTGTTGTTATATTATTTGTTTTCTTTTTTTGAAGTATAAGCAGCAGAGACCTACATCACTGTTACTTAGCAACAAGGAGCTGCAGGTCCAATGTATTAGAAGCCTACCCATAATCCGGTCTGACCCATTTTGGCCTCTCTAGACAACAGTCAGAAAGCTTTCAAAGTGTATCTATAGTCAAAATATAAAATCATATATTCATTTCTGCACTGATTCTAAATTTTTTCTAGCCTGCTCCAAATAATCTGAACTAAATTTGTAAACTTATTTTTGAAGATCCTCACATATTTACTTGAATTCTGTGACACATAGTCACTATGCCCTGTGATTAGGCACAGCTGTGTCACACATTTTACAGATAGTCCAAAAAAGTATTTCTCCTGCGCTCAAGTGGTATTCGGGAGAAACCCTCTTCCTCAGAGTTCAGGTCTGAGGAAGAGGGTGCTCCCTCGAAACGCGCCAGCCAGACTTTAAACGGACATCACCAGGTCTCCTGGCATCATTGGTGCATCCCAGCAGTCCTGGAGGCGATTGGTTCCATTGTATTGATATGCGTGTATACATCATACGTTTGTAAATATAATGTATATTGTCCTTTTATTTAAATAAATCATTTTTAGTGGTAATGAGCACTTCTCTTGTTGTTGTTTTACACATTTCACAGAGCCTGCCTTCTGAACTACAGAGGTGCCGAGAGGAGGAGTTTCAGTAGGTGGAGTCAGTACAGGAAGCACAGCTTGCAGGCAGTAAGATACCATGGGATATGTAGTCCTTAGATATTGAAAGTAAATAGAGTGGAAGCCACAAAGCATGCAGGAAATCCAGGAGGTTGTGGAAAGAGATGGAGACAGGCAGCACTCACAACATAAAAGGAGATTTTTCAAGAAAGCTTATATTAGATTGTCAATTATGACTATTGATCGCATTGTTATCACTGATATTATAAAATGAAAGTGTATGCTGTGATCATAGAACGCCTTTAAGTAAAAAAAAAGAAAAACTCATAATATGTTAACAAGGGAGAGTCTTAGCCCAACCATCATGACCTGCTCCATAAGGTACTACAGCTAAATAAACTCTTTGTTAGGCTCAGTTCACATTGCTGCGACGGCAAAGTCATATGTTTTGCCTACAACTTTGACCTACAAATTCCTTCCAACTTGATCCAACTAGTATGGGATTAAGGAGCCTGTATAAGGGCTGAAATTGCAGTCGGACCAAAGTAGTGCAGGAACCTTTTCTAAAGTCAGAACGACTTGTGTAGTATCAGGTAAAATGGTTGTAAAGGCACAAGGTTTTTTACCTTCATGCATTCTATGCAAGAAGGTAAAAAACCTTCTGTATGCAGGAGCCCGCCAGACCCACCCTATTACTTACATGAGCCCCCTCCCGACTCCTTCCCGGGGGACTCACACTCCTGGTTGGCTTTTGGCAGCAGTGGGAGCCATTGGCCAGTTAGCCAATTTTGGAGACAGAGGGGGTGGTGCTGAACTGCGGCTCTGTGTTTGAATGGACACATAGAGCCACGAGTCGGGAGAGCGCCTGCTTGGGTGTCCCCAGAGCAAGCTGCTTGCTGTGGGAGCATTCAGCAGGAGCCAGAAGCGCTGGCGAGGGACCCGGGAAGAGGAGAATCAGGGCTGTGCTGTGAAAAACCAATGCACAGAGAATGTAAGTATAACATGTTTGTTATTTAACTTAAGCCCCGGAAGATTTTACCCCCTTCCTGACCAGGGCTTTTTTTGCGATTCGGCACTGCGTGATTTTAACGGACAATTGCGCGGCCGTGCGACGCTGTACCTAAACGAATTTGACGTCCTTTTTTTCCCACAAACAGAGCTTTCTTTTGGTGGTATTTGATCACCTGTGCAATTTTTACTTTCTGCGCTATAAACAAAAAAAGAGCGTCAATTTTGCAAAAATAACAATATTTTTCACATTTTTTTATATGAAATTCTCCAAAAAAATGTAAAAATCAAGTTTTTTTTACATTTTTGGCCAATTTGTTTTCTGCTACCTATGTTTGGTAAAAAAAAAAATCGCAAAAAGTGTATTTTGATTGGTTTGCACAAAAGTTATTGCGTTTACTAAGGGAAAGATTTCTGCCATTTTTGTTTTTTGTTTAACGCGTAATGGCGGCGATCTGTGATTTTTTTTGCGGTACTGCGACATTGCGGCGGAGAGATCGGACCCTTGACTGACATTTTTGACACTTTTGGGGTTACCAGTGACATTACTGCAGTAATCAGTGCTATACATATGCACTGTTACTGCAAAATGACACTGGCAGGGAAGGGGTTAACTTTATTGGGGAAGGAGGGGTTAAGTGTGTCCCTAGGGGCGTGCTTCTTACTGTGATTGGACATGGCTACTGGTGTAGGAACCGTATGATCACCATTCCTACACAGGGGAGAATGACAGGCGGCTTGTTTACATCAGCCGCCTGCCTTTCTCCCTTCACGGCGGACGATCGCGAGTGACCGGCGGACATCGGGTCCACCGGTCACACGCATGGACTTCCCAGGGAACGAGCCGGGGCGGGCGCGCGCTCGCCCGCTATTGGCTCACGAGGAAGTGACAGGCTAGTGACGTACCGGTACGTCACTTTGCCTGGCCGGGGCTGACCGCCGCAGTATATTTACTTGCGGCGGTCGGCAACCGGTTAAAAACGTTGAATTTGACATGTCATGTGGATCCCATGATGCAGCAGTGTGAATGGAGCTTCAGAGTGCACAGATGTTCAGAAGTAGAGGTTTCATTACCATAAGGAGTGGGTCATATTGGGGGGTATGGAACCTGTTTATGATGGATACCAGGGGAAGAGGGTTGTGTGATAGTAGCTGATTGCTCTCAGGGTGCAAGAAGCTCTTGAGTTAAAGCTACTGAGAGCATGTCATTGGTCGGAATAAGCTGGATGCAGAGCATTTCTTTAGAGCTGGAAATGTGACAAGGAGCCAAGGATTCAGGCCATATCCTCAAAAAATAGGGGCCAGTATTGTCAGCTCACGTATGAAAACGTACTCATCAGAAAACAAGAGCTTGTAGAACTGGGAGCTGTCAATTTATTATTTGCTGTTTTGTAAAGAAAGAAAAAACTGTCATAATAAGAAGTAAGCCGTTATAGTAGAAAAATCTTATTAGGTGTTTTTTTATTTCTGCCCACGAATGCCAGAAAAAAAAAAACTTTTTTTTATTTCATAAACATTGTCTGATTTCTCTGCCTTATACAAACCCCTTTTATTTTCTGCCCTATTACATTTAGTGCCAGCAAACCAGACGTTCTCCTGTTGCCATAGAAACCACAACCAATGATGCATCCGTCACCATACAGGGAATAATCCCTATGGGAGCCATCAAAGCCAGCCTCCCCAAGTTTGATATCTATAATATCTCTCTGGGTGGAAAGGCTGAGAAATACCACCAACAGCACTGAATTTCTCAGTCCTTTCAAATGGATTTGGCACTACTGTCATAAGTGAGAGAGATGCCCAGAATGATTTGGCATATGACTGGAAACATTTTCACCTTTAGATGAAATAGCGCTGACCTTGGAGAGCATCTATGGTGACATCACTCCAGATGGGGGATGTGGGCAAGTACCATCGAGGTTACCTTATGAAGTCTGCCTTACAGCAGCTGTGTTGTTACATGTCCTGGCTGGCATGAATTACAGGTTTCTTTTAAGTCATCTATTGCTTTATGCAAAAGTGCAAGAAATGTAAACTTATTTTTTTCACAGTCATTGTTTGATTACTGTACCTGATTTAGCAGGGTATTATAGTTACTAGACATTAAGCCCGTTAAATTAACGGGCGCTAGAACATATGTGGTCAAACATTTGTAAAAAACAGACTTGTTCCAGTAAGGAGTACTTTGCTACTAAAGTCAGTTTGCTTATAAATGTCCCTTACAATGGTAGAATTTAATTAGGCAATGTCCCTTTAACAGCGTTTCTACAGTCGCAGATTTGCTTTGCTGAGTGTAACAGTTTTTTTCCTCTGTTTAAATGATCCTTTTCCTGACAGCAGCAGCTTTTTTCCTTTAAAAATGAATCATGGCTCTATTCGCTTTTTTCACCACAATAATTACAGTCAAAGGGTTTGCCAAGTATAAGTTTCCTCATGCAATTCCAAGTATAAGTTTCCTCATTCAATGTCCTTTTAATATCTTTAAGTCTCTCCATCAGCCTCCTTGTCCGACCTGTCACGCACTGTGCACTGCGTCTCTGTTGCTCTAGCAACCTCGGAGACATGCACAGTTCTTACTGAGCCATTCTCCCTTGTAACGTTTTTTTTTTTTAAATCACGTGAGAGCCGCATGACTTTGTCAGCTCTGCATCCCTGTTGACCTAGCAACGTCGGGACATGAGCGGCTCTCGCTTATCTAGTTTTTTTTTCTAACAACGCGAGAGCCGCATGACGTAGCCAGCTCTGCGCATAGTGTCCCTGTTGCCTAGCAACATCGGAGACAAGCGCAGAGCTGACCGAGCGGCTTTTGCTTGACATCGCTCGTCCGCCGCCACTTGTAATGGCCACTGCCGCTTAGAAGTAAGTCCACGCGAGCGCGCACCCGCCGCGTGCCCGCGCACACCCGCCGCTTCAACAGTTTCGCCCGGCCGCCCGAAGTCTCTGCGCTCCAAGTCCCAACGGCTGTCCGTGGGGCACATGCGCAGTAGCGCATTCCCACGGACACAGCAGGGACTGGACGCAGAGACACTTGTACTTTATTACAAAGGATCGTTATTTAGTGCATGGAGCATGCAAATGCACCAGATGGAAATTAATGCAAAAGGAAACCCTCCTATCCTTTACAGTGAAGGAAGCTACAATTTTAGCCTGTCACACCATCAAATGTCTAGTGTCATAACTGATCACATGTGTAGCACCATGGAAACTGCAGACCAAATAGAGGCCAAGATGGCAACTTCCTTGGCTGTAAAAAATAGGAAGGATCAGTTCTGCTTTAAATATAAGCTTAATGTTTTACTGGAGTGCATTTCATCATATTTCATCATTCTTCATTCAAGCCTTGTCCAATATCTGCTTTTAACTGGCCCTTGAAACCAGGGCAGCTAATAAGGCAATACAGTTGGTCCTTTTGTACCGGTACCCAACAGTTCAATAGGGGGCCCGGGCCCCTGCCAAGCAGGGGGGCCAGCTGTACTGCTTTATTGCTGACATCGATCCTCCTGTGCCTTCCCCCATACCTACCAACTGTCCCAATTTAGCAGGGACAGTCCCGGCAAATAGGACCCTGTCCCGGGTAATTTAATTTGTCCCGGCTGTCTGTAAATGCCCGTTACGGGCACCAGGTGCCCGTAAAAAAATGGTTGTGGGCCGACATCCTAACTGCGCATGCGCCGTTCCAACGCCTGCCGGTTTTGGGAAAGCTCGTACAAGCTCGGCCGAGCGGGCACATGCACAGTTATGTAATGGCGCTGCCTGGTGCCAGTTTTAAATCAAAGGCACCTGTTCAAGCAGTGCCTCGCTGACACCGGCTGCCACAGTCAGCTGCAGAGCAGAGATGGACCATCACCCGGAAGTGCTGCTGGACACTACTTGCCCCTTGCAGGGGATGAAGATCTTCTGTGGAAGGGGAGAAAATCTTTAATTTTGAATGGGTTTGGGGGCCAACCTCTGACAAGTAGAAACATTCAAAGGAGAAAACGTAAGAGATAGGCAGAGGCACTTCCTGAAATTAAACAACAGGACTACAAGGAAACTTATTCTGCACCTACTACCCTTCATCAAAAATAAACATAGGATTTATGAGTGCAAGGCTTCGCTTACAAAAATAATGCTATGCATTAAAACTTGGAAAAGCATATATTGAAAGAACCATTTTAAATGACAATTTCAGCCTTAAGGGAGGGCAAATGTAACCAAAGTGTTTTCAATGAGCATGTATCACTTATGATATAATTAATTATATATGCACCTCCCTTTTCAATTTCCTGTAATTCTCTCTTTATTGAGTAGACCCTACAATCTGATGACAAGTAGGCGTAGATTAATTATGCATAGTGGGCGGAGCTTCAGGGAAGTGGGTGTGGTAAGTAATTGATAGCTGTACTGCAAAGTGTCCCTGGAAATTTTTTTCAAATGTTGGCAACTGTGCTTCCCCTATAGCACTGCCAGCTTCTACTCCTTTTTCTTCCGCCAGCTGCACTGCAGGGGAATCTGTTCTAGTATCTGCGCCCCCATCCATTTACTATCCAGAACCTACCTATACTTTGTGCCCCCCTTCCATCTTCTGTCTGGGCTCCCCTGTGTTCCTCTTTGCTACCACAGCACTGCCGGCTTCCCTCCTCTCCTCTCCCACCGGTAGCTGCTGTGGGTACACAGGAGGATGTTTTGGGATGGAGAGCGGGGGGAATGGTCAGTAAAAATGTCATATATACCAGCCCCTTCCTTTCCTGCATGAACGCAGTGAGCAATCAGTACCGATCGCTTCTGTGTCCATTCATCACTGAAGCATACTAAACTGTATTTACTATGCTTCAGTTTGTAAATGAACAGGAAGTCTTAGAGCACTTCCTATGCATTCATATGTACAGCTATGACTGCAGAGAAAGGGACTTGATGAATTTATGTCCTCAGTCTCAAATGTGAGACATTAGGGGTCTGTTTAGACCCCTGACAGTTCACCAAGGCATCCCTCCAAAAAGGGAAGTTACAAAATGTAAAAAAATAAATAAATACAATTTAAAAAAAAAAGTAAAAAAACGAAAATTCCAAAAAATCATTAAAAAAAATTAAGGACTTATTCACATGTGCTTGCTTTCTATAATTTATGCCATTGCTACGAAGCATAGCATCGTGGCTGGGACATATGTACACCCACAGCCAATGCCTCTGTTGCCAAATGGGGGTAGCGGTTGGTGGGAGGAAAGAGCACAACTCAACCATGGGGGTTTTACCCCCCCCCCCAACCAAACAAGTACTCATTCACACAGATAACTCTGCCCCTGTGAATGAGTGGATTCTTCATGCAGCTGGAGTCGCCTGTTAATCTAAGGAGACACAGTGGCTGTATTAACACTGATCCTAATTCAGCAGGTGTGCAGGCAATGGTGAGTGGTCCTGAATGCATGCTGTCAGGTAGGCCGTAATGGCCCCATGATTTATAACAGCAGCCCTGCTTGTGGCATCAATCCTCCTACTAACAATGGTGCATTATTCTAAGTGGTGCACTTATACCAATGATGGGGCACTATTCCTCCTACTGACACTCATACCCAACCCTGTGGATTTCCATACTTCCACTGAAAACTGATTCTTGGCCATTGTTTTACTCCCACTAAAAACTGATTCTTGGCCATTGTTTTACTCCCACTGAAAACTGATTCTTGGCCATTGTTTTACTCCCACTGAAAACTGATTCTTGGCCATTGTTTTACTACCACTGAAAACCGATTCTTGGCCATTGTTTTACTCCCACTAAAAACTGATTCTTGGTTATTGTTTTACTCCCACTGAAAACTGATTCTTGGCCATTGTTTTACTTCCACTGAAAACTGATTCTTGGCCATTGTTTTACTTCCACTGAAAACTGATTCTTGGCCATTGTTTACTCCCACTGAAAACTGATTCTTGGCCATTGTTTACTCCCACTGACAGCAGGGCAATTTCCGTTCTCAAGGCAGAATACATCCATCCAACATTACAAACAATGATATACAGTACCTGCCTTGAAACTAGCATTACCTCTGGGAGTCAAATCATGGCAGCAACCAACACCAAAAGTATGCCTTGCCTGTAACAGGTCACATCCAGTTTGACATTTGCATGTAAAGTTCTGTATGTAAAAAATGTAATAAAAATGTATCCTTCAAAATGCAATTATAGAAAACAATGCTAAGTGCCGGTTCACACTTCAGCGATGTCAGACATCGCATGTGATTCGCAGCACACCACTGAAATTCACATGAGATGTCTGTGCATTGCGAATACAGCCATACAGATCGTGTGGCTGAATTTGCATCGCATTCGGTCCAAAATCGCACAGGACCCTATTTTTGGTCCGCACCAGAATCGGATCGCATGGGGGTTCACACCTATGCAATCCGATTCATGTCCGAACCGACAGTTTGTACTGTGTTATGCGAACTGATCTGGGGGTGTCGGTAACTTTGTATTGACACCCCCAGCGATTCGCATATGGCAGTGTGAACTGCCTGCGAGTCGAATGTGATGCAGGAAGCGCAGTGGATTTGCAGGGTTCCCGCATCGCATATGTGTGAACCGGCACTAACACTGATTCCATTATTGAAACATAAGCTTCAGCTACTAGCATAGAAACAAGTTACAATTAGTAGATAGGATTTCACAGAATCAATATGATTCAGTTCTTGTAATTTGCTTACCTTCTCTCTTACAGTGATGTGCACAGTATTTTGAGTCAACAGTTCATATCCAAAATATTACATTTTCAGCATCACCTTGGATTCGAATGTCCCAGTGTAGTAAAACATTTCCAAGTCTCCTAATTTGATGTATTTTTGTCTAAGCAAAATATCTCATGATGGGACTAGCTTAAATGGAGATCCAGCCGTTTTTGTGTTTATTAAGAGTCAGCAGCTCCAAAAAGTGTAGCTGCTGACATTTAATAAACACACACTCACCTGTCCCATGATCCAGTGATGCGGCTGCCTGAAGCCTTGGTTTTCTCCCTCGGCTCTCCCCGACACCGGCATCACTAGTGTGGGCACCCGGCTGTGACAGCTTGCGGCTTCCTACCTGTGTGCGCACTGCACAGGTGCTAGTCGCGCTGCGCTTCGTGAGTGGACGGGCAATTTTCTGGGACTTTTCTGAGATTGCAGGGAGGGAGGGGGAGAGGAGAACTTCTGCTTGAGCTGCCTAGGCGGCCCGAGCGGAAGTGGGAACGGGGACCTGTCAAACCTAGGGTACCCGCTTCCCCCCCCCCCCCCCCCCAGAAAAAAAATTACATGGCAAATGTGGCATGTCAGGAGTTCTTGGGTGGAACTGCGCTTTAAAGTGTGTGTGTTATCCCTGCATTTGATATTCCTGATATGTGCCTGCTGTACTGTGTGCTTGTATGAGAAAGTATCCGGTTCTCTTTGTATTGCTTCCTTTGTGTGAAATCCCTGGTGTTCCTCCTAGTGCCTCTGCTCTCCTTTTAGGAACTTACCACACTAAGCATGAGAACACACCGTGGTCAGTTATTTAGCTGTGCTGGGAAATCAGCCTGCTCTCCTCCAATGATTAGACTTGTTCTGACACGCCCTCCCCCTGCACAGCCTTTCACTGGGAAGCTTGGTGTACTGTTGCTTCTCTTCCCCCCAGCTCTTATGCAGCTGAGAACAGAGGGAATGTGATCACTTATAAAAAAGGTTTCTATGTGTTTTTATATGTATACACAAATGTTTTTCCTTGCATTTCTGTTTTAAAATGAGTGGGTTGTATTACAAGGTGATCGTTTACAATCACTTTAAGGGCTACTGATGCCGTAAGCACAACCTAACAATGGTGTCCCTCAAGACCCTCCTATAATTCACTGACAAGACATGAAAGTGGACCTTTACTTACCTGTTCTCCAGCACTACGATGTCCTGGTGCTCCACACTGGCCACTGACATTTTCAGCACATCAGCTTCCAGGTATTGATCCCCACACATTTTCATTCGCTGGGCTGAGATGACGTTCAGTCATCCCGGCATTGCTGAAATTCATACACTGGGCTGCGCATGCATCACTCAGTGTACAGTGCAGACAGGCAGGCAAGTAACTTTAATGGGGCACAGCATGTCTCTTTTGCTCTAAAACTCGTGCCTGTTTGCATTTTCGTAGGTTATGTTCCACTTTGAAACTTAATCTGTGGAATTCCATAAAGCATTAACAGTTTTCCAGTGGTAGTTCCCTTTAAAACTAACAATATTGGCACTCCGACCTCAATGCTGGCCTCTGACCGATTCTTGTACCTGTTGCTGAGTGATAACTGAATCTGCAGCAAGCACAATTTCGATAAGGAGGCCCAACAGAGTTCTATTCAAACCAGTATTTGTAAGAGGTAAATACAAAGAAAAAAAAATGAGTTACAGGTCATGTGATATAGTGGTTCCAACAATTTAACATTCTAGAAAGCAGTAGATTACAAAAACCATGGCCAACCTAAGACTACACAAATGAAACTGCAAAAGATAATCAAGGTAGCAGCCAGATACAGTAGATTGCTTTTCCAGGGTACCTCCACGATTTTAAAGACTGTCCAATAATTTAAAATTAAATGCTTAACTTTTTCGTAATTCTCCTTTCCAGGTGCCAATCCATGGCAGCATACACATGGTTGGTTCCGCCCCCAAGCAACCCACAGGACCACTTTAACCCTATAAAAGAAAGAGTCACCCCCCCCCCCCCCCACGTCATCTTGTAACTAGCCTCAAACATGAAGGATTAGAGCTGTGAACAAGTTATTTACCTTGTGTATGCTGCCATGGATAGGCACCTGGAAAGGAAAATTACGGAACGGTAAGTATTTAATTTTCCGTTTTCCAGGTGCCTCCATGGCAGCATACACAGGGTAAATAACTTGCTCACAGGGAGGGTTGCTGCAAAAAAACCTTATTTAATTTTGATTACAAAACAGACAACTGTAGAGATTTTTTCCCAAAGTTGTGGAAAGTAAGTGTGGCTGGATCTAGACTATAGTGTGTCTCGAAGGTGGTAAAAGATGACCAACTTGCCGCCCGGCATATAGTTATCCTGCAGGCTTGAGGACAGAAAAAAGAATGACGTGAGGGGAGGCTGGCTCTTTCTTTTATAGAGTTAAAGTGGTCCTGTGGGTTGATTGGGGGGGGGACCAACCAACCATGTGTATGCTGCCATGGAGGCACCAGGAAAGAATTATAAAGAGTGTCTTGGACACCATTTGTACATTCTCCCCAAAATACAGTGACTTGAAAAAGTATTCAAACCCCTTGAAATGTTACACATTTTGTCATGTTACAACCAAAAATGTAAATGTATTTTATTTGGATTTTATGTGATAGATCTACACAAACTGGCACATAATTGTGAAGTGGAAGGAAAATGATAAATGGTTTTCAACATTTTTTTACAAATAAATATCTGAAAAGTGTGGCGTGCAATTTGTATTCAGCCCCTTTACTCTGATACCCCTAACTAAAATCTAGTATGTCAAATTGCCTTCAAAAGTTTGAAGTTTGAATATTTGTAAACCTTCTGCAGTTTTCTTCCAGGCCAGCCCCAGGTCCTGCAACTAAAATAAAGTCCTACTCCAGAATAAAAGCATGGATCAAAATTAGGCAACTGACTGAGGTCTTTTATTTAGGAATAATAAGGGAAATTACTTCTTTGATAAATGATAATTAAAAATAATTATTTTTTTCTGGTCAGAAATAAGAAGGTAGACTAGCCCCAGACTAGGTAGACTCTGGGGATGTTTTGCGCATGCATGGCCATGAGAGCGAGGGCATGCTATGGTATTTAACAAAATCCGCAAGGCTGCAGCTGTCAAATCTTAGTAAGTATACCTCTTTGGAAGGGGAAGATTAGATCAGTCAGCTAAGAGAAAATTGGCAAAAAATATTTGGGTACTTTATTTTAAACTGCGCTTATAATTTAAGGACATGAAAGCTAGGGGAAAAACTCTGTGATGCCCCCGGCCCCTTCCCTTGGGGCTCTGAGCACATGCCTATTTAACCTAATGGTTAATTCAACCCTGTCTCAAGGCCAGAATTAGGTAAGAAGAAGTTGTAATGAAACTTAAAGCGGAGTTCCACCCTGATTATACATTTTTTTTATAAAAATACCCCAGGGACAGTCAGGGCTAGCACATTCCACAATGGCTAGCCTCTGATCTGTCCCGGGTTGCACTTACCTTTCAGGAGAAATACTTACCTTGAAATTGTCTTGTCCAGCGCTGCCATCTCAGGTGTGGGCAGCTTGAAGCCAGCGCGATCCTCTTCCGCGTCCTCTTCCTTCTTCTTCGGTCCCACGATGCACTGCACCGGCCCCGACGTCACTTCCGGGTCGCGCGCGTCATCCCTCCACAGCTTCTGGGCGCGCCCCGGAACTGACGTCGGGGCCGGTGCAGGCGCAATGATTCCTGGGAGCGATGACGTTCAGCTCCCAGGAATCATTGCAAAAGCCAGGAAGTGACGAATCGCCGTGGCCGCCGAGGGGAGGAAGAAGGAAGTAAGGTGAGTATATTTTCTCTAAAAGGTAAGTGAAAAAAAAAAATTGTGATTATCCGTTTGTTTTTCAGGTGACCGGGAGCGAGAAGATGGAGGTAAGTATAAATTTCGGGTGGAACTCCGCTTTAATAAAGGCCCTGCAGTATGTACAGTAGTACACCTGAACCATTGCTGAATTTTTGGGCCAAAGGCAGGTAAAATCCCTAGCCCCCAGCTCTAATAACTAGATTTTGATCAGTACCATAAGGTTCTGTACACCAGAATGTCTGACTGGAAGTATAAAGCCTTCTGTATGGTCCCTTCAGGGGTGTATTCCCCCAAATCTACAGTACTTTAGTTTAAAACATAAACTGTTTAACATCAGTGTGCGGTGGAAAGAATGATGTCCTTTTTCTGATAGATGGCGGTTCTTTATCTTTTAAGGCTAAGATACGAGTGCACATTCTTATCTGCAACCCAGTAACTGAAAAGAAGACACTCTAATGCCAGTGCTCAATGATGAAGGATGTCTGCAATTTCATGACTCAGCAAACTTCCTCTGGCTGCCTAGTATTTGCATTATCTCTGCTGGATTCTCCATGGAAATATGGGTGAAAGCCTTATGGTTATAGCAGTTTTGGGTCTTACTAAGCAGTCAGCTGTTAGGCGCACATGGGATACCACATATATCATTTCAGAACACCTTCTTGTTCATGCCCCATTTGAAGGTTCTTGAATGAACATTTGATACCATCTGTGTGGTTCTTTTTTTTTGAAAAATCATTTTATTGATTTTTTATGGCACAAATACAGAACAGACATAAATAGAAAACATTAGTGTCAGAGGGACCCTCGCAGTGGATACAGTCCACAGTATACAGCAGAATAATAGGCAGCAAAACAATTGGAGAGTCACTGTAAAGAGAAAGAAGGCTCCCTTAGACTGAGGAATATCATGAGCAACAACATACATATTAAAAAAAAAAAAAAACAGTGAAACGACGTCAAGACGACAGTTACCCAATCCATGACATTAGAGGGAGTCACATCAAATGGAGGGTGTATCCGTGGTCGTGGAAAGCTCAGCGAGCCCCTTGGACCATCGTAATTTTTGGGACAGCCTCTATTAGCATATGTATCCTTAAAAAGAGACAAACTGTTGTTGACCAGTAGTTTCCAAAAAAAATAGGATGGAGGTTGGGACTTTTTCCAGTGGAGCGCAATGGCTTTCCTGGCGTAAAACAGGAGCAAACCAACAAGGGTACACCAGGCAACGGTGGGAAAATGGGAATTAAATGTGCAATAAGACCATATATACAAATAGACATGGACAGTTGTAGAGATATGGCAGTAACCAAATGGATAAGAGCTAGTACTTCCTCACAGAACCTGACGATGACAGGTCCAGAAAATATGGGCAAAATCACCCGGGACTCTTCCACACCGCATCAGTGCAGTGGTTAAGTGGTTATCATGTCTGTCCTGGAGTACTAGGGTCATTGGCTGGAATCCCAATCATAGCACTACTAGGAGTTTGAATATTCTCCAACTGCTTGCATGGATTTCCTTCCACATTTTAAAAGCCATTCTGGTAGGGTAATTGGCTCCTGTCTATTGTGACCCTTATTTGTATCTATGTGAGGTAGGCAACTTTGGATTGTGTAAGCTCCTTGAGGGCATACCTTCATGTAAATGTGCGATATACTGTTTATGTAAAGCGTTTTCATGAATTGTCTGCTAGCAGATTATGAAAGATTTACCTGAAAACAAAGCACTCACAGTTCCCTCTTGGCTTCCACCTTCACCTGATCTTCCTTTCGGGTTTGCAAGCTCGTGGGCTGTTTGACTGGCTGAGCCGTGATGACGTCACTCCCTCACATGTGTGTGGTAGGCACAGCTCTTTCTATGGACGGCAAGCCATCCATTGAGAGTGCAGTGCGCATGCGCCAGTGACATCATGCATGCACTTTTAGAAGATATTTACTGTACCTACAGGTGAGTCTTATTATAGGCTTAAAGCAAAAAGGCAGAGGAGAAATCACCGCTCCAGACGAGCCAAGGAGATCTCACAGAAGGTAACCCCAGAAGTGCTGGCCAGTCTCGCCACAACGACAAACAAGGAAACTTGGAAAAGGCAGCCACACACCGCAATGGGATAGCAACAAAGCTTCTTTATTGAAGTGTAGAAATATGCAGTCACAGGAATGAAATGTGGAAGGTTAACATTTTAACAAGCTGTGACTTGTCCTTATGTGGGACCTTTGCAAAACCGCAGCAGTATCTAATTTATAACATTGAAATACAGTTGAGATGTCCTAAAATTAGACAGTATAAGATGTATAACCTGCTCTTTCACTGCACTTCTGTGGCAACCATATATGAAGTGTAGCATGACACTTCAATGGCATCTGCTCTAAACTACTCAACAACCAAGCCGTGTCATTGACTGATAGGTGACATTTCTTGTCTTATCATAGCAATATGAATCCCCTCTCTTTTAAGCTCCATCCCTTTTGGTCACGCTTCTTGTTAAAAAGTCATAACTTAGTTATTAGAAGTGTTGTTATATGACTTTGCTTTTTTAACAACACACACACAAAATACATAGTTCACTTATACAAGTAAAAATATATCCATGCATTCCTAGAAAACCCTAAATTAAAGTGCAGATTATGATATCCAATAATTTGGTCCACTGCCCAAGGTACAGTCCTATATTTTCAGCCAGATTAAAATGCCAGCTGTAACTCTCTTTGCCATTTTTTTTATCTCTGTTTGGCAAAAGAACTATGCACACACTTTATGTAATGGCAGAATATATAGCATTAAACTCTCTTGGCATTAGTTCTATGACAGCAAACAATACGCTTTTTGGTAACAAACAGATAACCTTGAAAAATGGGATGTATTTACTAAAAAGCTGCTATACAAAGCCATATCACGCCTTCTAATAATTTCCCTCAAGTGCTTAATCATTTCATGGGCTCTAGATCCCACTCGTGATGCCAATTGAACGGATAATTACTATTAGGTGCAGTAATTGCCTCAATGAAAAGGCTAGCTGCGTGTTTACACTCAACTTGGCAGTAGGAATTGTTATTCTACTAACGTGGCATGGAACGCACAGCGAAAGAAGGTGACCTGCAAAACTGCTACGTGCTCAGAGGAGAGGAGGCAAATATCACACGATACAAAGAGAACGAGAGAGACAATGAATTGGGCAACACGTTCGTAATGATATAAATGTCCCTTTTTTGGGAAGGTCAGCAAACTGTGACCATTTACTAAGATAGGGGTTAAACTCTTGAGAACTGCCTAAGTGTGATTTTGGATAAAAATACATAAAAAAAAAAAAAAAATCCTATCTTAACAGCAAGACACAGACAAACGGAGAATAATCATGTATAGATGATATGCAAAAATGCACATGGTCATTTGACAGCACGGTGAAAGGATGCTGGATAATCCCACCAGGAGGACCGAGCCATTGTTATGTAGAGGGAAGGAGTACCAAACACAAAGTAACACACAGCCAATTCTCTATGTGTATTGACTTTAGAGACACAAGCAGCATCTCTCATACAATGATCTGCAATTACTACAGAAGGTAGTGAATGACAATCATGCCAAAGCAGATTCCTGAATGACAGATGGACCCATTATTAAAACAAGGCAATAGATAATAGTCTGTCCATAGTATATCAGGACCAAATTATGCAAAGTAGCAGGTCATTTTATATTCAAGATGAAGCCGCGTGTTGATGGGTTTTATATTCGAAATCACGAGCGATGGTAATTGGCAAGCAGTATTAAATATACATGCATTAAATGTTATTTATATTGGAGTCTATTAACAATTTATCACCATTAGCGCTGCAGAAAAAATGGTTTAATACATGGGTGCTATGTAGATTAATTACAGAGCTTTTGTTATCAGTTACGGTCTGCTCTGCAGAATATACAATAATAAATGATAGTGTGTATCAGCAGCAGATAATATGTGAGAACACTGGAATACACGCTAGATCTAGATCCAACTGTGTGTCTGCAGGATGCATTCAGCTTGCCTAGAGAAGTGAGAATTAATTGCTGCCATGCTGAATCCAAGTTTAAAGTTACTCCAGTGTTTTCTAGGTATTAGAAAGGGGGGAGCGAGAATAATTCAGCATGTCAATTAAAGGCTGTTGACAGAAGGGAAAGAACTGGTAAAAGTTGGTTAGTCCAGGACAATGGCTTTACCTTGATCCGCACATAGCAGTGGGTGCCTAAGAAAGGGTCATTTAGGCAGCTCGGGGTGACCTCTCTGGGGGTCTTCTTAAAGGTCCTCCTTGGCCTGATTAGAATGCTGCAGAAAAGTTTGACAAACGCAGTGCAAGCGCAGAGCAGGCAATAGGAGTACACCAATGTCCAGAACGCTGCAGCACGCAGACAGCCCGGCAGGCTGTCCACAAACAGCGCCATGCTGTGCCCAGGCATCCAGCTTAGAGAGGACACCCTCAAGTGGCAAGGAGAGCTGTGCGAGAAGTCATGGAAACAAGGGGAAGAAAAGAGAGAGGAGGAGGCGATGAGGGAGAGCGAGGGAGTGACTAGAGCTTAGTGATGTGACTGATGCTGCTGCCTCTTAAAGGGAACAAATGAAAATAAGATGCAGCCTTGACTGCATGTTCTGTTTTCAGTGTAACTCCTTTATATCTACATGTCCTGAATACACACACATACAGTGCCATGAAAAAGTATTCATACCCCTTGAAATTTTCCACATTTGATCATGTTACAACCAAAAACGTAAATGTATTTTATTGGGATTTTATGTGATAGACCAACACAAAGTGGCGCATAATTGTGAAGTGGAAGGAAAATTATTAATGGTTTTCACATTTTTTTTTACAAATAAATATCTGAAAAGTGTGACTTGCATTTGTATCTAGCCCCCCTGAGTGAATACTTTGTACAATTTGGGAATGTCTTTACCAGCTTTGCACATCTAGAGAGTGACATTTTTACCCATTCTTCTTTGCAAAATGGCTCAAGCTCTCTCAGACTGGATAGAGAACGTCTGTGAACACCAATTTTCAAGTCTTGCCACAGATTCTCCATAGGATTTAGGTCTGGACTTTGACTGGGCCAGTCTAACACACAAATATGCTTTTATCTAAACCATTGCATTGTAGCTCTGGCTGTATGTTTAGGTTCATTGTCCTGCTGAAAGGTAAACCTCCGCCCCATTATCAAGTCTTTTGCAGACTAACAGGTCTTCTTCTAAGATTTCCCTGTATTTGGCTCCATCCAACTTCCCATTAACTTTGACCAGCTTCACTGTTCCTGCTGAGGAAAAGCATCCCCCCAACATGATGCTGCTACCACCATGCTTCACGGTGGGGATGGTGTGTTTAGGGTGATGTGCAGTGTTAGTTTTCTGCCACACATAGCGTTTAGCTTTTAGACCAAAAAGTAAAATTTTGGTCTCATCTCACCAGAGCATCTTCTTCCATATATTTGTTGTGTCTCTGTAACGCTCCTTGCGTTTCTTATAAGGTGTGGATTTTCAGCTGCAGAAGTAGTTCCACGTCAGTAGTCATGTAGGAGATATGCTGAGATACCAATCCCAACCTCAATGACTCATCATGTATGGAAGGTCTTATTTCAGCCAGTAAATACACACAGTAATTAAGCTGGTTCCTAGTGTGACTTTATATACATGTGGTAAGACAATGATAAAGGTCTTAGGGATAGGTTTGAGTGGAAGTGGTAGGTGACAGACACTTGAGGTGAGACAGTGCAGATGGATGCAGGAAGGGTTAGCGATCATGTATGATAACAGATGACAGAGTAGCAGGTGCATACAGGAGAGATCAACCCAGTGCAGGAAATAGTAGCAGTAGCCTCAAGAGCTAGCAATCTAGTTATGCAGATGTAAAAGACAGTCCTTGCTATGCAGAGCTAAATAGTGTAAGCCTAGTACAAGTCTATAGAGATTTCCCCTGTGGGGTACTTAGCACTAATAGCGATAGCCGAAGGATCGCTCAGGAGATGCGGATGATCCAGTAGCAGGATGCAGGGATCAGCGCAGCGAGGTTCGTCAGCGAGGAGAGCTTGCAAGCATGGAAGCTTCAAGCAAGATTAGTATCCAGGTATTGGTGTTTGAACGAACACATGTGAGTGAGAACCGATGCCCTAAATAGCCATCTAGTCCGGCGCTGGGTGATGACAGCTTCAGCCTTAAAGGGAAACACACCTATATGTGTTTCTTCTGTCTAGGTAGATGGAAATCACCCGGAATAAATGTGATAGGAGGCACTGAGAGTGCCAGAACCTTACAGTCCCCCACATGGCTTCTCGCAAACTGCAAACGGGACTTCTTATGGCTTTCTTTCAACAATGTTTTTCTTCTTGCCACTCTTCCATAAAGGCCAGATTTGTGGAGTGCACGACTAATAGTTGTCCTGTGGACAGATTCTCACACATGAGCTGCAGATCTCTGCAGCTCCTCCAGAATATCCATTGGCCTCTTGGTTGCTTCTCTGATTAACGCTCTTCTTGCCCGGCCTGTTAGTTTAGGTGGATTGCCATGTCTTGGTAGGTTTGAAGAAGTGCCTTACTCCATACTTACATTTTCGGATGATGGATTAAACAGTGCTTCATGAGATGTTCAAAGCTTGGAATATTTTTTTTTTATTACCTAACTATGCTTTAAACTTCTCCACAACTTAAACCTTGACCTGTCTGGTGTGTTCCTTGGCTTTCATGATGCGGTTTACTCACTAACGTTCTCTAACAAACTACTGAGGGCTTCACAGAACAGCTGTATTTATATTGAGATTAAATTACAACAGATGGACTCTATTTACTAGTTAGGCGACTTCTGAAGGCAATTGGTTCCACTAGATTTTAGTTAGGGGTATCAGAGTAAAGGGGGCTGAATACAAATACATGTCACAATTTTCAAATATTTATTTGTAAAAGATTTTGAAAACCATTTATCATTTCCCTTCTACTTCACAATTATGTGCCACTTTATGTTGGTTTATCACATAAAATCCCAATAAAATGTATTTACATTTTTGGTTGTAACATGACAAAACGTGGAAAATTTCAAAGGGTATGAATACTTTTTTAAGGCACTGTTTACCATGTTGGTATATAAAAATCACAAATTTAGGATGGTTCTTTTTTTAAAGTACAATCCGTGGACTTTTTTGGTACAATCCATGGACTTTTTGGAGAGGATTTTATGAAAGGCAAATAGGCAGTTAACTTTGCAAACTGAATTTTTCCTTAACCAGGAGTGGGGAACCTTCTTTCTGCCAAGGGCCATTTGGGTATTCATCAAATCATTCGGGGGCCGTACAAATTTATCAATTTAAAAATGTGCCTGTTATATTTTGTCAAACATTTAATTAACTCACCCCTAATGTGATGGCTGCAACTGCTTCTCTTTGGTGAGGTGTGTGATGTTATCTGCTATTGATGATGTTGCTATTCGCAACTGGTTTTCCAGCTTTGCGTTGGTCAGTCTGGAGCGCAGTCAACTCTTTGTGATGGTAAGTTTTGAAAAGAACTGCTGGCTGGTATTGCTGGTGGGTATAGCTGGCTGGTACAGCTGGCTGGTACTGCTGGCTGGTACTGCTGTGGGTACTGCTGGCTCAAGCTGGTACTGCTGGCTTGTACTGTGCTGTGAGTACTGCTGGCTGGTACTGCTGTGGGTACTGCTGGCTGGTACTGCTGGCTCAGGCTGGTACTGCTGTGGGTACTGCTGGCTGGCATTGCTGTGGTTACTGCTGGCTGGTACTGTGCTGTAGGTACTGCTGGCTGGTACTGCTGTGGGTACTGCTGGCTGGTACTGTTGTGGGTACTGCTGACTCTGACCGGTAGTGCTGTGGGTACTGCTGGCTCTAGCTGGTACTGCTGGATCTGGCTGGTACTGCTGTGGGTACTGCTGGTTCTGCTGTGGGTATTGCCGGCTCTGGCTGGTACTGCTGGCTCTGGCTGGTACTGCTGTGGGTACTGCTGGTTGTGGGTACTGCTGGCTCTGGCTTGTACTGCTGGCTCTGGCTGGGTACTGATGTGGGTGCTGCTGGCTCTGGCTGGTACTGCTGTGGGTAATACTGGCTCTGGCTGGTACTGCAGTGAGTACTTCTGGCTCTGGCTGGTTCTGGCTGGTACTGTTGTGATTACTGCTGGCTCTGGCTGGTACCGCTGTGGGTACTGCTGGTTTTGGCTGGTACTGCTGTGGGTACTGCTGGCTCTGACTGGTACTGCTGTGAGCAGTGTTCCCTTTAGCCTGCGCGCATGCGCGGGCGCGCAGTGTGAATGAAGGTCCCGCGCAAGCACCTATTCAAACCGCGCAGCCGCAGACGTGGCGGCCGTGTAGCAGAGCGTGCGCCGCGAGAGCACGCCCATTGTGTGACAATAGCGAATGAAAATTCGCTATTGTCACACGGATCCTCCTCCTGGCCAATCAGGGAGCGGGTCCTCCCGCTTCCTGATTGGCCGAAAGGCCAACTTCATGCCATTGGCCGAGGAAGAGGCGCCGGGACTCGGGGAGTCAGGAGGACTGAGGAGAGGCAGGAAGCCGGGGAATGAACTGAAGAGAAGCTGCCGCCCGTGACCATGAGGTAAGTGCACGGGGGGGGGGGAACACTGGCATCTCTACATTGATTTGGGGACAATGCTGTGGGCACTCTGCATTAATTAAAAACTGAAAAAATGGCAGAACCATTACTAGACTCGGGACTGAAGAGTCTCTACATTGAAAGGGGGCACACTGGCATCTCTACATTGAAAGGGGGCACACTGGCATCTCTACATTGAAAGGTGGCACACTGGCATCTCTACATTGAAAGGGGGCACACTGGCATCTCTACATTGAAAGGGGGCACACTGGCATCTCTACATTGAAAGGGGGCACGCTGGCATCTCTACATTGAAAGGTGGCACGCTGGCATCTCTACATTGAAAGGGGGCACACTGGCATCTCTACATTGAAAGGTGGCACGCTGGCATCTCTACATTGAAAGGGGGCACACTGGCATCTCTACATTGAAAGGGGGCACACTGGCATCTCTACATTGAAAGGTGGCACACTGGCATCTCTACATTGAAAGGTGGCACACTGGCATCTCTACATTGAAAGGGGGCACACTGGCACCTCTACATTGAAAAGGGGCACGCTGGCATCTCTACATTGATTGGGGGCAATGCTGTAGTACTCTGCATTGATTGGGGGCAATGCTGTAGTACTCTGCATTGATTGGGGGCAATGCTATGGCACTCTGCATTGATTGGGGGCAATGCTGTGGGCACTCTGCATTGATTGGGGGCCACAGAAAAATGATCAAACGTTGACCGGTCCGCGGCGATAAAAAGGTTGGGGAGCACTGCGCTCAGAAATTTTTTTATTTGCTCAGCCCAGTAAAAAATTAGAGGGAACATTGGCTGTGAGTACTGTTGGTTCTGGCTGGTACTGCTGTGAGTACTGCTGGCTCTGGCTGGTACTGCTGTGAGTACTGTTGGTTCTGGCTGGTACTGCTGTGAGTACGCTTGGCTCTGGCTGGTACTGCTGTGAGTACTGCTGGCTCTGGCTGGTACTTCTGTGAGTACTGTTGGTTCTGGCTAGTACTGCTGTGAGTACTGCTGGCTCTGGCTGGTACTGCTGGTTCTGGCTGGTAGTGCTGTGAGTACAGCTGACTCTGGCTGGTACTGCTGTGAGTACTGCTGGCTCTGGCTGGTACTGCTGGTTCTGGCTGGTACTGCTGTGAGTACTGCTGGCTCTGGCTGGTACTGCTGGTTCTGGCTGGTACTGCTGGCTCTGGCTGGTACTGCTGTGTGTGCTTCTGGCGGGAAATGCTGGCTAGGAGAAGTGTAGTGGCACCGCACTGGAGGAAGAGGCGATGTTTCCTGTATTGGTCACAGTCGGAGTGCATTTGAGATCACTCCGCCTGTGACTCTCTCAGACTGGTAGAACGGAGCCGGAACTATACAGGAAGCATCAGCTCCATTCTGACAGATCAGCTGAGAGACACGGACTCAGCTGCACAGGGGGCCGGATCAGAGGACTTTGCGGGCGGCATACGGCCCACGGGCCGCAAGTTCCCACCCCTGGCTTAGAGAAAGCGGTGAAAAGTCCTATGCAAAGTGTACTTAATCGCACACAAGGAAAATTTAAGGAAAAACTGCATTTTTGCTTGCACATGATTGGATGATGAAAGTCAGCGGAGCTTCACCAAATTCACTAAGCTAAGAGAAAATTCCCTTGCTTTTAGTAAATTGGCTATTTTTCTCCTAAGTTAATCATTTTAAAAGAGTTGACGGACATCAATAATCTTCATGTTATGTGGGGTAAATCTTTCTGATATTTACTGTATGTCTGCATTTCTGTATGTAGCCCTGCCCCCTGGGGAGTGGCTAAGTGCAGATATTTCCTCCTCACTTCGATTGCCCTGAACATTGTCCAACCCACTTGACACAATAGGTTCTATCATTGTATATGATTGAAAACGACACAAATTTGGAATAAAGAATGAAAGGAAAAGGGCATAAGCTATGCCCCAATTTCCTCATGGGAGAGCAACAGGGCAAGATAGGTCTTTTATTAAAATGGTAGAATAGTTAAGCTTAGGGCCTATGTGTCACAGGTCAGTGAACTTTTGACCCCTTGCCTCAGCAGGAATATACCTTTCCCGCTCATTTGGAGGTACTTTGATGGGATTGGTTAATTCTATCCCTCTTCCCGCTCGAATCCCCCCTGTATCTGGGGAGATTTGAGCCTAGACCCCCGCTTCCCGCTCAAATTTGCCGCCCAAAGTCCTGCCAGCCGGTTCATTCTGGTCCAGATAGGGCTATTTAAGGGGCTTCCCTTCACAGGTTTTCTCAGACCACCTCAGAAGACAAGAAGAAGCTGTTCATCGTTTCAACTTACTCGTTCCTGAAGTGGCAACATGAGCTTGCTGAGACGCCTGATTGAAAGAGCCGGAGAAGAGGGAGGCGAAGACTGGATCCGGCGGTGCCTTGAACTCCCCGCCGCGGCAACTAGCGGGACGTCGGAGGATGCCGGTGTTTTCGTGCCTCCCATCGGTGAAGCTGCGGCCATAAGAGAGAGTGTTCCTGAAGCTACGGGTTCCGGCGCGGGACTGTCGTCATCGCGGGAAGCGGATGAGGAGGAGCGGTCGCACTCGTCAGTGCGCAGCCGCGGTGCATCCGTCATGTCCGGCCGTGACGCGGGTCCGGCGAAGCGGAGGCGGATCCCCCGCCAAAGATTCTCTCCCCCTCTTCCCCCTAACAGGCAATCCGGAGGATCGAGAAGAGCCCAGCAGTCCCCAAGGAGAAGACGGACGAGCGGGTCTGAGGACAGAGCATTTACCGGGAGGCTGGCCGAATCGCAGGCAGCTGAAGACAGGGAGGTGCAGCCACCGTCTAGTCAGCCCAGCCGGGTGACAGGTGAGCAGTGTACCAATGCTTTCTCCCATGTGCAGGAGTTTCTCCCTACAGGAACTGTCAGCCGTGACAATGTGAGGGAAGCTGGAGACTCCAGTGCCAGGACTGGTGAGCCTTGCTCTTTACCTGTGAGGAATGACCTTATTAGCTTGTTTGAAAAATTTTTCAATGATTTCAAAACAATGTTTGACAATGTTAATAATACTTCCAGGCCCCATTCAGCTAAAGAGGTTTGGGCGCCACCTTGTGCTAATTCTGAGGTACTTCAGACAGCTAATTTGGGCAGCAGTTTAAATTCTTTTAGGTTAGCGAGAGAGCAAAATTTGCCCGAAATGTGCCTTAGAGAGCCTTTGACCTGTGAGGTGTCACCGTTAGGTTTTCACTTGACTGATGCTATAAAGGAGAAAATTTGGCAAGGCGCTTTTATTGACATGCTCTCTCTGTTGCCCTCAGTCAAAGAGTTTGTCTCTAAATCCGATAAAAAAGACGATAAGGATAGGAAAAGGCCAATTTCTCGGTCATTCAATAATTGGCTGCAGTCATTTTTTATCTACTCTGCCGTATTATGTGAGAGATTTCCTCACAAGTGTATAGGTTTATTCCAGCATATGGATATTATTCTGGAAGCCTATAAGAATTTTGGAGGGACTGCATGGTATTCTTATGACGTTGCATTCCGCCAGAAGCTGGCGGTTCAACCTCACTTGAAATGGGGTGTAAAGGATATCAGTCTGTGGTTGGATCTCTTTCTCCCACAGAAGTCCTTTCTTCAGAGACCAAACTCTATTGTCCAACAGCAGCAGTCATCTACCACGGGCCTTAGGAAAGGGGTCTGTTTCAATTTCAATGATTCCCAGTGTAAGTGGCCGGGATCTTGTAGATACAAACATGAATACGCGTTTTGTGCAGGATCCCATCCTATCACGAAATGTTTCAAAAGGATGCATTCAGCCTCTCTGGCCGTTGGAGGTGTTCCAAAAGGCTCCAACCCCGGTGAGCCTCCCAGAAATGCTTCCGTGGCTCTGTATGTACCCCGACAAGCTGAAAGCTCAAATCATAACGGAGGGTTTTCAGGAAGGCTTTTTTCTTCTAAGTTTTCAAGGTAGAGGTTGTATTATAGTTAACAATTTGAAGTCTGTTTTTAGTCTAGAGGATGTAGTTTTGGAAAAAATAAATAAAGAACTTAGCTTAGGTAGATTTGTTGGTCCGTTTCTTTTTCCCCCTTTTGAGAATTTTAGGATTTCTCCATTAGGAATAGTACAAAAAAAGGAGCCCAATTCTTATAGGCTAATACATCATCTGTCTTATCCCAAAGGGGGGCCTTTAAACGATGAGATTGATGAGGATTGGGCATCTGTACAGTACGCTACTTTTGAGGATGCGTTACAGAAACTCAGAGTCCTGGGAAGGGGTGTTTTAATGGCCAAGGCGGACATTAAGTCCGCCTTCCGGCTGTTGCCAGTGCACCCTCAATGTTTTAACTCGTTGGGTTTTGTTTTTCAAAATCTTTTTTATTTCGATAGATGCCTGCCCATGGGGTGCTCTTTATCCTGTTTTTATTTTGAATGTTTTTCTACCTTTTTAGAATGGGCCGTGACGGTTCAATCGGGTTCTACTAACATTCTACACTATTTAGATGATTTTCTTTTCTTGGGTTCGGGGGACTCTCAGGACTGCTCGCATCTGTTACATGTTTTTTGTGATATGTGCGTGAGGTTTGGGGTTCCTTTGGCTCACGAGAAGACAGCATTGCCCTCTACTTGTATAGAATTCTTGGGCATTACTATTGATTCGGTGAGTATGGAATTTCGGTTGCCTGAGGAGAAAATTTCCAGACTATAGAGATTGCTGTTAATAACCATCTGGAAACGCAAGGTGTGTTTAAAGGAGATGCAGTCACTTTTAGGTCTGCTGAATTTTGCCTCTAGAGTCATCCCTCTGGGGAAATTGTTCTCTAGAAAGCTGTATCTCGCAATTTCAGGTTTAAAGTCACCTTCAGCACACGTCAGGCTCACACAGGATATGAAGGAGGACATGTTGGTTTGGTATCAATTTTTAATAGATTTTAATGGGAAGACAGTTTGGCAGGAAGAATTTATCTTGGACACTGACTTCTGCCTTTTTACAGACTCCGCTGGTTCAGTGGGATTTGCCGCTATATGGCGATCCCATTGGTGCGCCGATAATTGGTGTAAGCGGTGGGTGAGTCTTGGTTACACACGCAATAGCGTCCTGATAGAGCTGTTCCCTATTGTGGTGGCGCTGGAAATTTGGGGCCATCATTATAGGAACCGGCGTCTTTTGATTCAGACAGATAATAGAGGCGTGATGTTCGCCATCAATTGCTTGTCTACAAAATCTATACCTGTGATTGGGATTTTACGCTACCTTGTATCCAAGTGTCTGACGTTGAATATTTGGATAAAGGCGAAGTATGTGCCTGGCAAAGAAAATATTATTGCAGATTCTCTGTCTCGGTTACAGATGGAGATGCAGGTTTTTTCACCTGTTTCCACAAGCGGACCGGACAGGCTTCCATTACCCCAAGCATTTATGGGATCTAGTTTAAATTTTATTGAGGACAACATATTGAGATCTTTGGCTCCCACTACCCACGCGGGATATCAATCAGCTTGGGTTTTGTGGTTGTCTTTTTTGCAGTCTTTTAATCTGAATTGCACAGATTTTTCTGAACACCTGTTATTGATGTTTTTGAATAACCTCTTTGCAAAACAATATTCTTGGTCCCATATAAACAAAATCCTAGCTGGTATTTCGTTTTTCAATAGACTTCGCAGCATGCCCCCTTGTATGTCTTTCTTTACAGTTAAGCAGGCGATGAAGGGATACAGAAAGAGAAATTTCCGTGCAGATTTGAGGCAACCTATTACTATAGATTTGCTGGAGAATATTTGTATGGCCTGCAATAAAGTATGTTTTACAAGTTTTGAGTCGGTCCTGTTCCAGGCGGCTTTCTGCATAATGTTCTTTGTAGCACTACGGATTTCAGAACTGATACCAGATGGAAGATTCAGTGATTCTGGTCTTTTGGCCTCTGACGTAGTGGTCACTGATTGCACGGCCAGAATTTTTATTAAGTATTCTAAGACAGATCAATTGGGTCAAGGCAGCTGGATAAGTTTGAATGCTTTTCCAGGTTCCAAGGTTTGCCCTGTTTACATGCTTAATCGGTATATTGCTATTAGACCAATATTTCATCATATTTTTCTCATTCATCAGTCTGGACAACCTTTGTCAAAGTTTCAGTTTAATTGTGTTTTGCGTAAATGTTTACAGTTTTTAGGCTTAGGACATTGTAAGTTAACATCTCACTCTTTTAGGATAGGTGCAGCCACTGAGGCTGCTAGATTAGGTTTAGATGGGAGTTGTCTTAAGAAAATTGGTAGGTGGAAATCTGATGCATATCTGTCCTATGTGCATCCTAATACCTTTTTATAATTATTCTAGGTCAGAAAGTTACGGTTTGGATCCTGGGGCATTCGTTTGTGCACTGGGCCAGAGTGAGGGCAAAGAGACGAATTTACACCGAAAACCTCGGTCTGGATCCTCTCCGTTTTGAAGTCTCCTGGTTTAGTAAAAGGGGTATGCGGTGGTCAGAGCTCAGGTCTGAGGTATTTAGGTTGTGTCAGGTGTATTGCCCCCCTGATGTATTGGTCATACACCTTGGGGGCAATGACATAGGTCGGGATAAAACGTTAGACTTAATCTTTAAGATTAGGGACGACCTGCAGCTTATTAAATCTAGTTTTCCAGTTACGGCTGTGGTTTTTTCTGAAATTATCCCAAGGCTTGCTTGGTTCAAGTTCCAGCACCTTAAGCCTTTGGAGAAGATCAGAAAAAGAGTTAATAGGGCTGTAGAAAAACTTTTGTCTGAGACGAAGATCTCCACTTTTAGGCATGTAGACTTAGAAGGAGGAATAACAGGCCTTTATAGGGTAGATGACACACACCTTTCGGATATCTGTCTGGATATTTTTAATGCCAATTTGGGCACGTGTATTGAGTTGGCCGCGCTGTGGGGCTTTGACAGGCGTTTTTAGTCCGCCTGTCTTGTGGATACATTTTAATTTACTATTGGATTTTCAACCTGGATCGTGGTGATCGGGTTGTTTTCAGTGTTATTATATTTTATGGTTGTTTTTAATAATTTATTGGTGTTATTAATACAAATAATAAACGGCCGCGGCCTAAATAATTTTTATTCCAAACTGAACCGATTGAGTGTGTGTCCATTTATTTGTTTATTTATTTAATTATTTTATTAATTAAGTTATTATGGGAAAAATTATCCTGTTTGCTTTTCCATGAAAAGAAAAGGGCATAAGCTATGCCCCAATTTCCTCATGGGAGAGCAACAGAGCAAGATAGGTCTTTTATTAAAATGGTAGAATAGTTAAGCTTAGGGCCTATGTGTCACAGGTCAGTGAACTTTTGACCCCTTGCCTCAGCAGGAATATACCTTTCCCGCTCATTTGGAGGTACTTTGATGGGATTGGTTAATTCTATCCCTCTTCCCGCTCGAATCCCCCCTGTATCTGGGGAGATTTGAGCCTAGACCCCAGCTTCCCGCTCAAATTTGCCGCCCAAAGTCCTGCCAGCCGGTTCATTCTGGTCCAGATAGGGCTATTTAAGGGGCTTCCCTTCACAGGTTTTCTCAGGCCACCTCAGAAGACAAGAAGAAGCTGTTCATCGTTTCCCCTCCCCCCCTCCCTTTTCTTGGCTGTCGCGGCCAACGTTTATTATTTGTGGGTCACCTTTGTGTTATGCAAAGGGGGACTATTATGTGTTTTTTAAGTGTTGGATACATTTTAATTTATTATTGGATTTTCAACCTGGATCGTGGTGATCGGGTTGTTTTCAGTGTTATTATATTTTATGGTTGTTTTTAATAATTTATTGGTGTTATTAATACAAATAATAAACGGCTGCGGCCTAAATAATTTTTATTCCAAACTGAACCGATTGAGTGTGTGTCCATTTATTTATTTATTTATTTAATTATTTTATTAATTAAGTTATTATGGGAAAAATGATCCTGTTTGCTGTCCCATTACGTTTACTAATCTTTAGCGTAAGTTTTAGAAAAGAAAGCACAAACAGTATCAATAAATCAATTAAAGTAGGAACATTAATGACAAAGTAGATCCTGAATCCTCAACCTATAACTGAATAGGGTTCAGCACTCAGGATCAAAGAACAATTCTAACATGTATATATGGATATATATATTTAAATACTAAAGGATTAAATGCTTACTAAACCTGTCAATACACTATTTCTCAAGTGTAATGCGAGAGTGACCACAACTCAATATTTGACAATGTTTAAAGAATAACTCTATCCTTGGTAACTTTAAAGAATAACTCTATCCTTGGTAACTTCTTAGCAGTTCTAATATGTCTGCACCAAGATAACTATCAGAGTGCACTCTGTATGCTATTGGGGGCCCTCTTTACACTAGATTGCAAGAGTCTCCCGGATGAGTGAGGCCTCACTAGTCTTCGTTGGCAAAGGTGTCCTCAGCCAATCCAAAGAAAGTATTTGTAATCCACAGTAAAGTGATTGATTAACTGTAATCCCCAGGAAGGGAGAAAATAGATTCTGGTACCCCACAGTTGGCAGTCAATCTGACACTGGCAGGGAGGGCAAGGCCTTCTGATCCACCACACACTCGGCGGAATTACAGTGTCCTGTGGCCAGGGCCGGTTTTAGACAAAGTGTGGCCCTGGGCAAACCTAAAAGTGGGGCCCCAAATTTTTTTACATTCTACCAAAAATATAGGCGCCATATATGGTGATATGCTGCGCGGCACCCAATTGCACCAACCAGCAAGGGAAAGGGAAGAGAGGGGCCGTGTCCTTCCACAGGTGCGCTAGGAATCTGTAAGATCGGTGCTATGGGCTCCTGACAGTGACGTGGCCCCTTTGTAAAATGGAGCCCGCCAGGGGCGGACTGAGAACCCTCAGGGCCCCCAGGCAAAATAAATCAAGGGCCCAGCATGTCCCCCATCAATGCACAATGTCCAGCATGTCCCCCATCAATGCACAGTGTCCAGCATGTCCCCCATCAATGCACAGTGACCAGCATGTCCCCATTCAATGCACAGTGTCCAGCATGTCCCCTATCAATGCACAGTGACCAGCATGTCCCCTATCAATGCACAGTGTCCAGCATGTCCCCCATCAATGCACAGTGTCCAGCATGTCCCCTATCAATGCACAGTGTCCAGCATGTCCCCATTCAATGCACAGTGACCAGCATGTCCCCATTCAATGCACAGTGTCCAGCATGTCCCCCATCAATGCACAGTGTCCAACATGTCCCCCATCAATGCACATTGTCCAGCATGTCCCCCATCAATGCACAGTGTCCAGTATGTCCCCATTCAATGCACAGTGACCAGCATGTCCCCATTCAATGCACAGTGACCAGCATGTCCCCATTCAATGCACAGTGTCCAGCATGTCCCCCATTAATGCACAGTGTCCAGCATGTCCCCATTCAATGCACAGTGACCAGCATGTCCCCATTCAATGCACAGTGTCCAGCATGTCCCCATTCAATGCACAGTGTCCAGCATGTCCCCCATCAATGCACAGTGTCCAGCATGTCCCCATTCAATGCACAGTGTCCAACATGTCCCCCATCAATGCACAGTGTCCAGCATGTCCCCCACCAATGCACAGTGTCCAGCATGTCCCCCATCAATGCACAGTGTCCAGCATGTCCCCCATCAATGCATAGTGCCCAGCATGTCCCCCATCAATGCACAGTGCCCAGCATGTCCCCCATCAATGCACAGTGTCCAGCATGTCCCCCATCAATGCACAGTGTCCAGCATGTCCCCCGCCAATGCACAGTGACCAGCATGTCCCCATCAATGCACAGTGTCCAGCATGTCCCCCATCAATGCACAGTGTCCAGCATGTCCCCCATCAATGCACAGTGTCCAGCATGTCCCCCATCAATGCACAGTGTCCAGCATGTGCCCCATCAATGCACAGTGTCCAGCATGTCCCCATTCAATGCACAGTGTCCAGCATGTCCCCCATCAATGCACAGTGTCCAGCATGTCCCCCGTCAATGCACAGTGTCCAACATGTCCCCCATCAATGCACAGTGTCCAGCATGTCCCCCGTCAATGCACAGTGTCCAGCATGTCCCCCATCAATGCACAGTGTCCAGCATGTCCCCCATCAATGCACAGTGTCCAGCATGTCCCCCACCAATGCACAGTGACCAGCATGTCCCCATCAATGCACAGTGTCCAGCATGTCCCCCATCAATGCACAGTGTCCAGCATGTCCCCCATCAATGCACAGTGTCCAGCATGTCCCCCATCAATGCACAGTGTCCAGCATGTCCCCCATCAATGCACAGTGTCCAGCATGTCCCCCATCAATGCACAGTGTCCAGCATGTCCCCCATCAATGCACAGTGTCCAGCATGTGCCCCATCAATGCACAGTGTCCAGCATGTCCCCATTCAATGCACAGTGACCAGCATGTCCCCCACCAATGCACAGTGTCCAGCATGTCCCCCGTCAATGCACAGTGTCCAGCATGTCCCCCATCAATGCACAGTGTCCAGCATGTCCCCCGTCAATGCACAGTGTCCAGCATGTCCCCCATCAATGCACAGTGTCCAGCATGTCCCCCATCAATGCACAGTGTCCAGCATGTCCCCCACCAATGCACAGTGACCAGCATGTCCCCATCAATGCACAGTGTCCAGCATGTCCCCCATCAATGCACAGTGTCCAGCATGTCCCCCATCAATGCACAGTGTCCAGCATGTCCCCCATCAATGCACAGTGTCCAGCATGTCCCCCATCAATGCACAGTGTCCAGCATGTCCCCCATCAATGCACAGTGTCCAGCATGTCCCCATTCAATGCACAGTGACCAGCATGTCCCCCACCAATGCACAGTGTCCAGCATGTCCCCCGTCAATGCACAGTGTCCAGCATGTCCCCCACCAATGCACAGTGACCAGCATGTCCCCATCAATGCACAGTGTCCAGCATGTCCCCCATCAATGCACAGTGTCCAGCATGTCCCCCATCAATGCACAGTGTCCAGCATGTCCCCCATCAATGCACAGTGTCCAGCATGTCCCCCATCAATGCACAGTGTCCAGCATGTCCCCATTCAATGCACAGTGACCAGCATGTCCCCCACCAATGCACAGTGTCCAGCATGTCCCCCGTCAATGCACAGTGTCCAGCATGTCCCCCATCAATGCACAGTGTCCAGCATGTCCCCCGTCAATGCACAGTGTCCAGCATGTCCCCCATCAATGCACAGTGTCCAGCATGTCCCCATTCAATGCACAGTGACCAGCATGTCCCCCACCAATGCACAGTGACCAGCATGTCCTCATTCAATGCACAGTGACCAGCATGTCCCCCATCAATGCACAGTGACCTGACCAGCATGTCCCCATTCAATACACAGTGACCTGACCAGCATGTCCCCCATCAATGCACAGTGACCTAACCAGAATGTCCCCCATCAATGCGCAGTGACCTGACCAGCATGTCCCCATTCAATGCACAGTGACCTGACCAGCATGCCCCCATCAATGCACAGTGACCTAACCATTATGTCCCCCATCAATGCAGTGTCCAGCATGTCCCCATCAATGCGTGACCCCCCCCCCCCAGAGGACTTCACTTACCTCTGGTGCCACTGCCGTCACCGTGTCTGGCGTGCTGCTCGGGACTCGGTCGGACGTCTTCTCCCTCCGAGTCCTCGTCTCGACCTGCATGCGCACCGCCCGTCACCGTCCCGACTCCCTAGCGACCGTGCTGCTCGGGAGTCAACTTCTTCCTCCTCCATGGCGCTGCAACTCGGTCAGCGCCGCCCGCTGCCTCTTCTCTGACGGCGGACGGGAAGGTGTGATGAATTTGGTGGGGGGATCACATATTAGGGTGGGGGTGTCAGAGGTGAATTGTGTGGTTTTGGGGGGGGGGCTACACCGCCACTGTATCATACCCCCCCCCCGCACACAATTCACCACTGATCTCCTCGCCAAATTCACCACTACTGTGTCATTCCCTCCGAATGACACAGCAGTGGTGAATTTGGTGAGATTACATATTGGTGGGGGTGTCAGTGGTAAATTGTGTGGTGGTGGGGGGGGAATGAGACAGCGGTGGTGAATTTTGTGGGGAAATCACATATTGGTAGGGGGTTTGTGCCACAGACAGACCCCCTACCAATATGTGATTTCCCCACAAAATTCACCACCACTGTGTCATTCCCACCCCTACACCACCACTGACACCCCCACCAATATGTGATCATGTCCCCCAAATTCCCCACTGCTGTGTCATACCCCCCACACCACCACCAATATGTGATGTCCCCCAAGTTCACCACTGCTGTGTCATCATCCCCCCACCACACAATTCACCACTGACACCCCCACCAATATGTGATCTCCCCCAAGTTCACCACTGGCACTATGGTGAATTTAGGGGAGATCACATGTTGGTGGGGGTGTCAGTGGATGTGGTAGTTAGCTGGGCTTGCTTATTATCTACTCACTGACCTCTGTCACCACTTATGAGGACACCATAAGGCAGCGCCGCCAGGCCCCTCCTCCCACAGATGCAGCGCTGGCCACCGGGCTCCTCCTCCCACTTCCATAGCACGGCCGCCGGGTCCCTCCCCTCCTCCCACTTCAATGCCATTGGCCGCCGGGTCCCTTCCCTCCTCCCACTTCAGTAGAGACAGCCGCCGGGCCCCTCCCCTCCTCACACTTCAATATAGAACTGGCCGCCGGGCCCCGCCTCCTAGTTCTATAGCGGCGGCCGCAGGGCCCCTCCCCTCCTCCCACCTCCATAGCGCTGCTCGGCGAGCGGCAGTTCCCGATAGCCCGATGTTGTCTCTGAGACAACATCGGGTGAATTAGTGCTGTACTGGGCGGTGGGTTCCCTTCCCGTCCGAAGTGCCCGACCGGCGACCGCTCAGTCCGCCCCTGGAGCCCGCTGCTGACAGTGACCCGGGGCCCCTGGACATTCGGGGCCCTGGGCAGTTGCCCAGTTTGCCCCCCCTAACGCCGGCCCTGCCTGTGGCAACCGTTATAATTAATATGGCCTTCTGCTAAAACAGCTCTGCAGTCCCGTCCTGGCTCAGTCTAGAAGCACAGCAGATATTTAAACTGGATTTCTTTTACCCAATGTGTCGAACTCCGCTACACAGTCCATTCCAGCAGTGTCCCGCTCTCTTTAGCGACACGCACGGCCTCTCAGGGCGATCTCCCACTCAGTCACGCTACCGAGATCCTTCTTCACACCGATCACTCAGACTCCGGTGTCCTCCGGTCTACTTTTCTGCACTCCACAAAAAAAGAAAAGAAAGAGGCGCCTCTAAGTGCAGACTCATTTTTTCATTAAAATATGCACTCACATTTGTGCGTGTATAAAAAAACGTGTATCAGAAATCCTCCTGGGGAATTCCAAGATGGATGCGGTTGAAGAGGGGTCATCCAGTCCGTGCTGCCAGCTATGGGGAGCCAGGCCAGTCTCCTCTTCACCGCAGCCTGCAGTAAGCTGCGAAGCCGGAGCGGAAGCATCCGTAGGTTGAAAGCGAGGCTTGGTCAGCGGGAACATGTGGATGACGTCACTGGATTGCGACGCGTTTCCGAGGGCGTGTGCTGCCGTCAGGCAGGCAGCCGCGCTCCTTCATCATCCACCAGGCATAAGAATACAACAAGACAAATAACTAGCCTTATAAAACAATCTTCATTTTTCTTCTGCACTCCGCAGCAGCTCTATTCGCTCTGTCCTCGAGGCAAGAGAGCGAGAATTGGTCCCGCCCTCTTTTATAAAGACACTCCCAGCAGGCTCCGTTAGTCACAGTACTCCCTGGGAGAAGATTTTATGCATGTAATTGTCAGGGTGCACAAGACCTAATATGTTCAATCCCGACTGGCTGGGTTAAGTGGGGGGGGGCAGGAGGGGAAAATGCCCTGGAAGCAGTGTTATGAGCAGTCATTTAATCTCTCAGTTCACGGCCTTAGTGTTGATGTGGGACAGCGGCAGCATCACACCAGTGCTGCAACATAGAGGTAAGTATGGATGTTTATTTTTTCAGAACCCAACCCAATACTTCTCCTTTTTCTTGCAAAGGAGTTAAGGGCCTGCTAGAATCAAATTTCCAAGCCTGTGATCATAGTAACATAGATGGTAAGGGAGACAAAAAAAACACCAGTTCAACCTGTGTTATTGTGTGTGTTTAACCACTTAAGCCCCGGAAGATTTTACCCCCCTTCCTGACCAGACCCCTTTTTTCAACTTGGCACTTCGTGACTTTAACTGACAATTGTGCGGTCATGCAATGTGGTACCCAAACAAAATGTATGTGTTTTTTTTCCCACAAACAGAGCTTTCTTTTGGTGGTATTTGATCACCTCTGCGCTTTTTATTTTTTGCGAAATTAATAAAAAAAGAGCAAAAATTTTGCAAAAAAATGACATTTTCAACTTTGTCTTTTAAAAAATATCCAATATACTCAATTTATGTCATTTTTTTGGCCAAAATATATTAAGCTACATGTCTTTGACAAAAAAAATTCAATGAGCGTATTTTTATTGGTTTGCGCAAAAGTTATAGCGTCTACAAACTATGGTGTAAATACTGAAATTTACGCAGCTTTAATTTCTGACTGCCTATCTCATTTCATGAAGTGCTAAAATGGCAGGGCAGTACAAAACCCCCCAAACTACCACTTTTTGGAAAGTAGACATCCTAAGGAATGTCCTGACAGGCATGTTGAGCTCATTGAATATTTCATTTTTTTTGTCACAGGTGTTTGAAAAATGACTAAAAAAAAAATTTTTTTTTTTTTACATAAAGTTGTCATTGAAATGATATATTGCTCACACATGCCATGGTTATATGTGTAATTACACCCCAAAATATATTCTGCTGCTTCTCCTGAGTACAGGGATACCACATATGTGAGACTTTTTGGGAGCCTAGCTGTGTACGGGAGTCCGAAAACAAATCACCACCATCAGAATTTCAAAGGGCGTACATTTTTCATTGCATTTTCTCACTACCTATAACGGTTTAGGAGGCCCTGAAATGTCAAGATATCACAAACCCCCCCAAATGACCCCATTTTGGAAAGTAGACACCCCAAACTGTTTGCTGAGAGGCATGGTGAGTCCATGGAATATTTTATATTTTGCCACAAGTTTTGGGAAAATTACAATTTTTTTTTTTTATATTTTTTTTTACACAACGTTGTCACTAAAAGATAAATTTCTCACACATGACATGGGTATATGTGGAATGACACCCCAAAATACATTCTGCCGCTTCTCCTGAGTATGGGGATGCCCCATGTGTGAGACTTTTTGGGAGCCTAGCTGTGTACAGGACCGCGAAAGCCAATCAACACTCTCAGGTTTTCTAATGGCATAAATTGTGCATGTCACCTCTGCACTACCTGTCACAGTTTCGGAGGCCCTAAAATTCCAAGATAGCACAAACCCCCACCAAATGACCCCATTTTGGAAAGTAGACACCCCAAGCTATTTGCTGAGAGGCATGGTGAGTCCATGGAATATTTTATATTTTGCCACAAGTTCCGGGAAATATATATATATATATATTTTTTTACACAAAGTTGTCAGTAAATGATATATTGCTCACACATGCCATGGGTATATGTGAAATGACACCCCAAAATACATTCTGCTGCTTCTCCTCAGTACAGGGATACCCCATGTGTGAGACTTTTTTGCAGTCTAGCCAAGTACAGGACCCCGAAAACCAATCCCCACTTTCAGGCTTTCCAAGGGTGTAAATTGTTGATTTCACTCCTGACTACCTATCACAGTTTCGGAGGCCATGAAATGCCAAGACAGCACAAACCCCCCCCCCCCCCAAATGACCCCTTTTCGGAAAGTAGAAACCCTAAGCTATTTGCAGAGAGGCATGTTGAATGTTTTGCAGATCTCACTTTTTGTCACAAAGTTTTGGAAAATGAAAAAAGAGGAAAAAAATGCATTTTCCTGTTTTTTCTACATTTTCCAAAAAAAAAATGAGAGCTGCAAAATACTCACCATGCCTCTCAGCAAATAGATTGGAGTGTCTACTTTGCAAAATGGGGTGATTTGGGGGGGGGGGGGGGGGGTTGTGCCATCTTGGCTTTTTATGGACTTCAAAAGTGTGATAGTTAGTAAGGAGTGAGATCAACAATTTACGCCCTTAGAAAGCCAGAAGGTGCGGATTGGTTTTCCGGGTCCTGTACGCAGCTAATAGGGTCATTTGGGGGGGGGGGGGGGTTTGTGCTATCTTGAAATTTCAGGGCCTCTGAAACTGTGACAGGTAGTCAGGGGTAAAATCAGCAATTTACGCCATTAGAAAACCTGAAGATGGGGATTGGTTTTCGAGGTCGCGTACACAGCTAGGCTGCCAAAAAGTCTCACACATGTGGTATCCCTGTACTCAGGAGAAGCAAAAGAATGTATTTTGAGGTGTCATTTCACATATTCCCATGGCATGCGTGAGCAATATATCATTTAGTGACAACTTTCTGTAAAAAAACAACAAAAAAAAAAAAAATAATTTTCCCGAAACTTGTGGCAAAATATAAAATACTCCATGGACTCACCATGCCTCTCAGCAAATAGCTTTGGGTGTCTACTTTTCAAAAAGGGGTAATTTGGGGGGTGTTTGAACTGTCCTTTTCTGTGCCTTTTTGTTTACATGAAAAAATATTTTTTTTTTTACTAGAAAATTACTTTGAACCCCCAAACATTATATATTCCTTTAAAGCAGAGGCCCTATAGAATAAAATAGTGGATGTTGCAAATTTTTTTGTCACAAGTATTTGCGCACAGATTTTCCAAACGCAATTTTTGCGAAAAAAATACATTTTTTTTAATTTATTGCACAAATACACTATATAATTCCAATTTTTTGGTAAAATTTAAAAGATGATCTTATGCCGAGTACATAGATACCAAACATGACATGCTTTAAAAATTGCGCACGCCTGCGCAGCGGCAACAAAGTACGTACATTTTTAAAAACTTTTAAAAGTCTCTACAGGTTACCACTTTAGATTTACAGAGGAGGTCTACTGCAAGAATTACTGCACTCGACCTGGCGTTCATGGCGATACCTCACATGCATGCTGCAATTGCGGTTTACATATGACAGTAGACCAACGCTTGCGTGCGCCATTGCGCGCAAGCACGGGAGGATGGGGGGGGCTTGATTTTTTTTTATTTTTATTTTGCTTTTTTATGTTATTTTGACACCTTTCCTTTCATTTTTTTTTAATCATTTTTATTGTTATCACGGTGAATTTAAATATCCCCTATGATAGCAATCTGTAGTGACAGGTACTCTTTTTAAAAAAAATTGGGGTCTTTTAGACTCTAGATCTCTCCTCTGACCTTAACGCATCTGACCACACCAAAATTGGTGTGATAAAATACTTTCCCAATTTCCCAATGGCCCTGTTTATTTCTGGCGAAACAGAAGTCATGAAATGCTCGTAGCTTCCGGTATCTTAGGCCATAGAGATGATTGGAGCCATTCTCATCTCCAATTAGCTCTATGGTTAGATAATTGAACAACCGGCTGCACTCTCGGGTTAACCGGTGGGACAGGAGAGCCCGAGAAAAACCATGGAAGCCTGCGGAAGGCGGCGGTGGGGGGGGGGGGGGTCCCCTCCCACTGCATGTAGAAGCAGTCTAGCGGCCAATTACCTGCTAGGATTGCTTTTACATGCAAGTCGACCGCTGGCTGTAAAAAACGATACCAAGATGATGCCTAAATCTGCAGGCATCATCCTGGTATAACCACTCAAAGTCCAACAACGTACCAGTACATTGCTGGTCCTTGTTTGGCATATAGGTTTTTTTTTTTTTTCATGCAGCCTGTGGGCTGAACGGAAAAAAAGAGAATCTATCAGAAATCAGCACAGGAATAATGTGTAGTATTACTCATCATTAACCGCCCAAAAAACCACCCACTGAATTTAATGATGGGTATACACGACACTATCCACGTATACCGAAATAGGATTTTAACTGCAGTGCTGAAATCAGAAAATCACCACAGCTGCTGCCAGCAAAGGTATCCATATATGCTGAGCGCAAACGCTGTTTGTGTCAGAATATATAAAATCAATGTCGTGGCAGCCGACGAGTACCTGTAAGAGAAACAGGTCACAAAAGAATGAAAAAACAAACATAGTACATTAAAAGTACAGTAGGAAGAGTAGAAGAACATATAAAATGACTGACACCACGACAGTTTTTGGATCCTTTTATTTTTTTTTCTAACTGTTTCTTGATTTCTTGATTTGGGACTGCGATCTTTCAGCATGGGTCTCTCAAAATGTCGATGGACATCCAACATTTTCGAGACCCTGTGTTTGTGTGCCCTACACTGTGTCGTGCTGTACCCTACACTAATACTCCACTAGTGTATGGTAGCGCTCAAAACATTCCCCGATGCAGAGACCAGGTTGGTCAGGACATTTGGGACAATAATAGCGGGTGTCACGCCTAAATCCGCGCCTGCTACAGACACAACATCTTTTTTGGGGGTATCTTTGGGTAGGGGTACTCGGGAGGACATAATAAAAATGTCTCTCATGCAGCCGGCTCACTGCATCTGGAAGGGGAAGTTGGGCAGGCATGCCTCCTGGGTACAGGTAGGCAAGGATGATCGCTTCCTGGAATTCCCGGAAGGATCCAGTTCGTCCTGACGCCCTGTATAGGACGAAGGCGTTCAGCATAGCCAATTGGTAAAGGTAAACAGACACTTTTTTGTACCAGCGTCTGGCTTTACGGGCAACTAAATATGGCACCAAAAGCTGGTCGTTAAAGTTCCACCCCTCCCATATTAAGGTTATATTCGTGGACACAGAGGGGTTTCTCCATCCGTTTTCAAGCAGGCTCTCGCCCCCCCCGACTAAGGCGGGAATTTACAAGCCGTTGGGGAAAGCCCCAGCGATTAGGTCCCATGGTGCCACATGCGCCAATTTGTAAATCGAGAAGGTGACTAAATAGTGGCATGCTTGTGTAAAAGTTGTCCACGTACAAATGGTACCCCTTTCCGGATAAGGGTGACACCAAGTCCCAAACAATCTTACCGCTGCTCCCTATGTAGTCTGGGCAGTTCGGGGGCTCCACACAGCTATCTTTTCCCTCATAGACCCGGAAACTAACTGTATAACCTGTGGCCCTGTCACACAATTTATACAGCTTGACCCCGTACTTGGCACGCTTGCTGGGGAGGTACTGTTTCATAGCAAGGTGGCCAGTAAATTTAATCAGGGACTCGTCAACGCAGACAACTTGTTCGGGGGTAAACAAGGCTGCAAACCGCTGATTGAAGTGGTCTTTGAGGGGCCGAATTTTGTGGAGCCGATCATATTCAGGGTCTCCCCGAGGACGACAGATTTCTTTGTCGCTGAAATGCATAAATCGTATCTCCCCCTGGACATGGAGGCAGAGTACATGCGCATATGGTGAATTGGGCTAGTGGACCAATATAGCCGCAATTCACTCTGTTTAGTTATGCCCATGTGGAGGGAAAGGCCCAGAAAGATTTTAAAATCGGAAACCGTTATAGGTTTCCAGCCAAATTGTCTGGCAAGGGGCGAATTTGGGTTGGTGGCGATGAATTGTTGTGCGTATAAATTTGATTGATCCACAATAGATCTGTAAAGCTCTTCCCTGAAGAACAGCTCATAAAAGTTCAGGGGTGTAAAACCAGCTGTCTCCACGTGGATTCCAGGTTGGGCAGTGAATGGGGGAAGTACTGGCGCTGTAGAATCAGTGGGTTTCCAATTGGGATATGCCAGCGCATCAGGGAGGGCACTATGGGCTCTATGGGCCTGTCTTCGAATACGCGGTGCCCGGGGGCCACTACTCGTGCTAGCCACCGCACCAGCTTCAACTGCACTTAGGGGGCTCGCCACGTCACCAGGTGATACTGCAGTGCTGGTTGTAGTAGGTCCAGGATGTAGTAGGCCGCTGGCGCTTGCCAGGTAGCCAGAAAAATGAGCGGCACTAGTAACCACACTCTGCTCCATACGAGCACCCTGCGATTCCTGCATCTCAACAACTCCAGAATGGGGTCGGGTACGCCTGGGTCTAACAGGGACCCATCTGTCGTCGGAGCTATCTGTCAGGGAGCCGCTGCCGTCATCTGGTTCGTATACTGACACTAATTCTTTCAGTTTAGCTTCCCCATCGCTATCATCTGACACGGCCAGTATATTATATACCTCTTCACCACTGTACCAACGTTTGGTCATTTTAGTAACTAAATTTACCGGTACAGTGGTGCGACTCACAGGTAATAAAAGCACCTGGTTGTCAAGGAATATTTCAAGCGCTACCAAAAAAACTGCTAATGCTAGCAGGGATCAGGCCTGACTCTGCTAACACAGCGGTTTTGTGTGTTGTGTTTTTTTTTTTAGTGACAGTAATCTATTGATTACTACACTTGCCTGGGTGAAAGGGTTAAACGCAGGTGCTGGCAGGAATCAGTGCTGATCGTGCAAACACCGCGTTTTGGGAACCCTAAACTATGGGGGCGCTAGTATAGTTCTGATCAGATCAGATATTGATCTGTTCAAACACTATACTAGTAATGGAAGTGTATGTGCGTGTGTGTGCGTGTGGTAAGCAAGGGGTTATTTCTAACTATGCGCCGGGGATGGCGGGGACCCTAAACCTCACACTAATACAAAAATACAAAAACACAGTATATTACGTTTGTATTAGTGTTGAATGTGACAGAGGGGTAGGGGTTAACTGGAGGTGATCAGGGGGGGATCAGGGGGTTAAATCTTTATTGGGGGGTGGCGGGTAATTTAAGTGGAAAGGGGGGGGGGGTCGCAAGTGCTACACCTGACCACAAATCACACTTATACAGGTATATAGGAAAATGCTATATGCTGTATACAGTGTGTGTTGTGACTGGGGGTGTAAGGGTTAACTAGGTGGGCGATCGGGGGTTAAATGTGCCTATCTAAGTGTATGTGACTGTGCTTGGTGCTGTACTTACAGTTAGATGTGCTCTCCTCTCGAGATTAATCCAAAAAGGATCATGGGAGAGGAGGGCACATCTTTTCTGAGACTGGGTTTACATTTCACAGGCTCAGAACAGGATCTGATTGGGCAGGACCGATCTACAGGTCCAGGCCAAAAATCATTGGCCTGGACCTGATGACTGATCGGTTCTGAACCCAATCCAGCCATCAGTGTCGGCGGGAACGCGCGGGAGCACGCACAGGACCGGTGGGAAGTAGCGACGTAGACTTACGTCACTCTGCCTGGCTGGGGCTGACCGCCGCAGTAAATAGTCGTGCGGCGGTCAGCAAGGGGTTAAAGGATAAGTACAGCCAAAACCATAGGTGTGCGCAGCCTATTCCATTAGGGTGTGCACCCCAAAGCTCAAACACACATGGCTTTCTCTGCAGCCTCAGCTGCATGGGACAGTGAATTAATAGTAAGTGATCTGTGCTTAAAGACGTCCTGTTTATTCACAAACTGAAGCATTGTATGAGCGTGGGGAGGGGGGGGGGGGTCAGAGCAGAGAAGGGTGACTGACAGTCTCCAGCTCTTTGCTCAGAGAACGCTGAGAACCGAGTGATCAGCGGTGGGTCATCACTCTGTTCTCAGCCTTAAAGCCGGCGGGGGACCAATGTTGCATCCACCTAGAGAAGCATGATTCCAAAAAAAAAAAACCCGTACTTCTCTTTTAAATCACAACCATTTACAATATCCATGTATATTCAGTTTACTAAGATGTCCATCTAAAAACTTTTGGAAAACATCAACACCCATGCTGACCCCACCAACCGATGAAAGGAGTTCCACATCCTTACTGCTTCAACAGTAAGGAACCCCCTACACAATTAAAACTCTTCTCGTTCAACCTCATTAAGTGGCCATGTCTCCTTTTAAGCAATCTGAGACTGAATAGATTTCTCCATATGCTAGAATTTCCATTTAGATACTTGTATATTGCAATCTCCTCTTAAGCATCTCCTCTCTAAGGAGAATAAGTTTAATGATTGTAGTCGCTCCTCATAACTGAGGTCCTCTAGTGCCCTTATTATTTTGGTGCCCTTCTCTGGAATCATTCCAGTTCTAGCATACAGCATTCTCAAGATGTGGGCGAACCAGAGTTTTGTAAAACAGCAAAATTAGAGTTTTGTCTCTTGAGTAAATACCCTTTTTAATAAACACACTAATAGTCTGCTAGATCTGCTTGCTGAAGCTTGGCATTACATGCTATTGCTGAGCCTGTGAGCATCTAGAACCCCCCAGATCCTTTTCCATTCTTGAATCCAAGCGACTAACTTGCATTTACACTTTAAATCCACAAATGCATTACTTTACATTTTTCAATATTAAACCTCATATAACGTGCACAGTAGTTGTCCACCCCTTTATTTTATTGAGTTCTTCTGTCTGTGAAAACCCCAGCCCTCTGACTCTATCAGCAAGCTGTATTGGCTAAGACATGAAGACTCCCATCAATCCTTTTCCTTTCCTATGCAGTTCCACACATTACACTCATTCATACTATCTCTTTGGTGCCCTCTGCTGGTGTTTTCTAAAGCAGCAACACAATTCCATCCCCAGCCTAAAATAATAGCACATTAAAGTTTAAACATGTATTGCACTATTGCACTACCACATAAGAATAAGTAGGGGGGATTTAAAAAAAAAGTTTTTTTATATTTTATTTTCTTAATATTTAATGTTGGTAATATATTAAGGTAATGTGTGTGTAAGGCTCCTTTCACACGGCCGCTCCGTGTGAAAGGTCCGCTGCGGGACTTTTTTTTTTTTTTTTTCCACGGAGCGGATGACATTTCTGTCATCCGCTCCGTGTGCCCGCATATCATCCCATCCGTTTGCGGATGATATGCAGACATAATGTAAGTATATGGCACTGCAGATGTCAGCGGATGACACCGCTGACATCCGATTTTCCTTCCTTTCCGTTTTTTACACGGAAGGAAAAATGGGGTTCTGTTCCATTCGTATAAACGGAACAGAACTGAAAGGAGGAAAATCGGATGTCAGCGGATGGTATTCCGCTGACACCCGCAGTGCCATTCACTTACATTAAGCGGAGTTCCGGGCACAAAATTCAATTTCTAATAATTACTGCATTGTATTCCTTACCCTCCGCTGAGTCAGAATTGGATATTCCCATAGTTTTTTTTTTTTCACTTACCTGTTTACAGAGGTTTGTATACTCACCTTTCAAAGGACTTCCTCCCTCCTGCGCCTCGGCTCTCCTCGTCACTTCCGTGCCGCAATGCGTCCTGGGAGCTCTTCCTCGGCGCTCCCATGATGCACTTTGCAGTCACATGGGCGGCCGACCACTGTTCTCATTTCTTGACTCACAGGCCTACGCCCACTGGAATCAGGAAGAAGGGAAGACATTTCCCCACAACGGACTCGGCAATCCACAACAAAGATGGCGCCGCACATCAGAAATTATATAAAGTAAGATTTTATTCTTGCAAACTCATTATTTCACCATTCTAACCAGGATTAGCGGATGTATCGATGTGTAAGGGTGATTGTTAGGGGGAGATTGAAAAAAAAAAAACGATTCTGTGCCCGGAACTCCGCTTTATGTCCGCAAATCATCCGCAAACGGATGGGATGATTTGCGGACACACGGAGCGGCCGTGTGAAAGGAGCCTAATGGCATTTTTTTAAACTATATTTTAAAGTTGCACTTCTGTTTGCCAAAAAGCAATATTTTTGTTTTAAGACACTTGGTTTTATTTATAAAGACGTTATATATCACAACTGCTAAATCTGTGTCTGTAGTGCATGATCAAACGTTAATACCATAAAAAATAACATGTTATTTGATTTTTACTCCGAGAGTATATAATGAATTTGGCAATTCTGGAGAAATGCTTAAATAAAACATTACAGTTTAACTAAACCCATTCGATTTTAGTCGACTAAATTGTGCTGGAGATTTTAGTCGACTAAAATACGACTAAAACAATTCAGATGACTAAAATATAACTACAGTAAACCCCCCTCCATTGCGGGGTTACGTTCCGGACCCATCCGCGAAAAGTGAAAATCCACGAAATAGAAAAACCCTATTAAAATGCATTGTAGGCATGTTTTTTTACTGTTTAAAGGTCTTTAAACACACTTTTAAAACAATAGAAACTCATTTAAACACATAAAAGACACTGAGACACATAGCAAGAGCTATGGAAAACACTATGATTTTTGGGAACCCTAAACTATGGGGGCGCTAGTATAGTTCTGATCAGATCAGATATTGATCTGTTCAAACACTATACAAGTAATGGAAGTGTATGTGCGTGTGTGTGCGTGTGTGTGTGTGTGTGTGTGGTAATCAAGGGGTTATTTCTAACTATGCGCCGGAGATGGCGGGGACCCTAAACCTCACACTAATACAAAAACACAAAAACACAGTATATTATGTTTGTATTAGTGTTGAATGTGACAGAGGGGTAGGGGTTAACTGGAGGTGATCAGGGGGGATCAGGGGGTTAAATCTTTATTGGGGGGTGGCGGGTAATTTAAGTGGAAAGGGGGGGGTCGCAAGTGCTACACCTGACCACAAATCACACTTATACAGGTATATACGAAAATGCTATATGCTGTATACAGTGTGTGTTGTGACTGGGGGTGTAGGGGTTAACTAGATGGGCGATCGGGGGTTAAATGTGTATGTGACTGTGCTTGGTAATGTACTTACAGTTAGATGTGCTCTCCTCTCGAGATGAATCCAAAAAGGATCATGGGAGAGGAGGGCATGTCTTTTCTGAGCCTGTGTTTACATTTCACAGGCTCAGAACAGGCTCTGATTGGGCAGGACTGATCTACAGGTCCAGGCCAAAAATCATTGGCCTGGACCTGATGACTGATCGGTTCTGAACCCAATCCAGCCATCAGTGTCGGCGGGGACGCGCGGGAGCGCGCACAGGACCGGTGGGAAGTAGCGACGTAGACTTACGTCACTCTGCCTGGCTGGGGCTGACCGCCGCAGTAAATAGTCGTGCGGCGGTCAGCAAGGGGTTAAAGGATAAGTACAGCCAAAACCATAGGTGTGCGCAGCCTATTCCATTAGGGTGTGCACCCCAAAGCTCAAACACACATGGCTTTCTCTGCAGCCTCAGCTGCATGGGACAGTGAATTAATAGTAAGTGATCTGTGCTTAAAGACGTCCTGTTTATTCACAAACTGAAGCATTGTATGAGCGTGGGGAGGGGGGGGGGGGGGTCAGAGCAGAGAAGGGTGACTGACATTCTCCAGCTCTTTGCTCAGAGAACGCTGAGAACCGAGTGATCAGCGGTGGGTCATCACTTTGTTCTCAGCCTTAAAGCCGGCGGGGGACCAATGTTGCATCCACCTAGAGAAGCATGATTCCAAAAAAAACCCGTACTTCTCTTTTAAATCACAACCATTTACAATATCCATGTATATTCAGTTTACTAAGATGTCCATCTAAAAACTTTTGGAAAACATCAACACCCATGCTGACCCCACCAACCGATGAAAGGAGTTCCACATCCTTACTGCTTCAACAGTAAGGAACCCCCTACACAATTAAAACTCTTCTCGTTCAACCTCATTAAGTGGCCATGTCTCCTTTTAAGCAATCTGAGACTGAATAGATTTCTCCATATGCTAGAATTTCCATTTAGATACTTGTATATTGCAATCTCCTCTTAAGCATCTCCTCTCTAAGGAGAATAAGTTTAATGATTGTAGTCGCTCCTCATAACTGAGGTCCTCTAGTGCCCTTATTATTTTGGTGCCCTTCTCTGGAATCATTCCAGTTCTAGCATACAGCATTCTCAAGATGTGGGCGAACCAGAGTTTTGTAAAACAGCAAAATTAGAGTTTTGTCTCTTGAGTAAATACCCTTTTTAATGCACACTAATAGTCTGCTAGATCTGCTTGCTGAAGCTTGGCATTACATGCTATTGCTGAGCCTGTGAGCATCTAGAACCCCCCAGATCCTTTTCCATCCTTGAATCCAAGCGACTAACTTGCATTTACACTTTAAATCCACAAATGCATTACTTTACATTTTTCAATATTAAACCTCATATAACGTGCACAGTAGTTGTCCACCCCTTTATTTTATTGAGTTCTTCTGTCTGTGAAAACCCCAGCCCTCTGACTCTATCAGCAAGCTGTATTGGCTAAGACATGAAGACTCCCATCAATCCTTTTCCTTTCCTATGCAGTTCCACACATTACACTCATTCATACTATCTCTTTGGTGCCCTCTGCTGGTGTTTTCTAAAGCAGCAACACAATTCTATCCCCAGCCTAAAATAATAGCACATTAAAGTTTAAACATGTATTGCACTATTGCACTACCACATAAGAATAAGTAGGGGGGATTTAAAAAAAAAGTTTTTTTATATTTTATTTTCTTAATATTTAATGTTGGTAATATATTAAGGTAATGTGTGTGTAAGGCTCCTTTCACACGGCCGCTCCGTGTGAAAGGTCCGCTGCGGGACTTTTTTTTTTTTTTTTTCCACGGAGCGGATGACATTTCTGTCATCCGCTCCGTGTGCCCGCATATCATCCCATCCGTTTGCGGATGATATGCAGACATAATGTAAGTATATGGCACTGCGGATGTCAGCGGATGACACCGCTGACATCCGATTTTCCTTCCTTTCCGTTTTTTACACGGAAGGAAAAATGGGGTTCTGTTCCATTCGTATAAACGGAACAGAACTGAAAGGAGGAAAATCGGATGTCAGCGGATGGTATTCCGCTGACACCCGCAGTGCCATTCACTTACATTATGTCCGCAAATCATCCGCAAACGGATGGGATGATTTGCGGACACACGGAGCGGCCGTGTGAAAGGAGCCTAATGGCATTTTTTTAAACTATATTTTAAAGTTGCACTTCTGTTTGCCAAAAAGCAATATTTTTGTTTTAAGACACTTGGTTTTATTTATAAAGACGTTATATATCACAACTGCTAAATCTGTGTCTGTAGTGCATGATCAAACGTTAATACCATAAAAAATAACATGTTATTTGATTTTTACTCCGAGAGTATATAATGAATTTGGCAATTCTGGAGAAATGCTTAAATAAAACATTACAGTTTAACTAAACCCATTTG